>NC_087561.1:18804016-19123229 GCF_036250125.1 Pseudopipra pipra | reverse complement strand
TGCAGTCAGGAGTGTGAAGCTCAAGGACTGTTTCCTTCCAAGGTGAAAGCTTTTCACCAGGGGCTGTGTAAGAGCCCCTGGCACGGCGGAATCCTGTGGAACCAGGGGGTGCTCACTTTGTGCTGGCACAGCCTTTTCCTCCTGTGGATGGAAGTGTTTATAAGCAGGTAATGAAACTTCCAAATTTTGTTCACGTTTTTCATAGGCAAGGAAAGAATGTGCAAAATGTGTTGCTAAATTATTTCAGCAAACAATCCCAAGAAACCTACCCATGGCTGAGCTCAGGAACCAGGCTCCACTGCTCTGAGTTTTCCATTTGAACCACTAAACCACACTGCTGAGGAAAGGCTGTGAGTAATACATTAGATTTCTGCATTCTGGCTTATAGGAAGCACAGTGAGGGTCCATTTCTAAGAGAAGGAAAATCAACAGATGAGCCAAGCAAATTAAATTGCCTGGAATTTTGCCAGAGGAGAGAAAGAATTTTCTGTGATTTTTTTGGGAAGCTCTGGTCCTATTCCAAAAGGGCATATGAGCACATGTAAGACAGCAAAAGTGGGGTTAATATTTTCCTGCCCTAGAGGTTCCCCCAGTTATTTGGGATCTGCAGGACTGGCCATCTCCCCCACCAGGACACTGTGGGGATGTTGAGCTGCTTTGTGTTGGCTGAGGGGGAGGTGGGTGCTCAGAGCACAGAAGGGACTGCCCAGCCCCCGGGTGCTCCTGCAGGGTTCAGGAGCTGGGAATCCACTGGGAAGAGAGTGCTGGAAAGACTGAGGGGCCTGGCACAAATACCAACCCTTACACTGAGATCCTCTGCTGTTCACTGTCAATCCTTCACCACTCCCTCTCTTGTCCCAGTCCTGTTTGTCTTTCCCTTGCCCACCAGCACTGGTGGATGCTGGGGAAGGTGGGCTTTTTGTCTAAACTATTACAGCTCTCCTTTTTTCCCCTTGTTCTTCACTTTCCGTGTGAATATTCTTGCCAATCAATTATCATGGCTCTTAAAGACTAATTAGACTGCACTGTTGTGTTCTGAATGTGTAAAGTATCAATAGTGCTAGTAAATAATGGTGAGATTTTGACTCTCAGGTGGTACAATGTTCCCTTCACATACAGGCATTTCGTCGTTAAAAGCCATGTTAAGGTCTTTATGTACCTTGTAGTAAAGGGAAGGGAATTGTGCCATTTGAGTGTGGGGACTGAAGGAATGGACAAAACTAAATTCAGGTAAATTTGGACATTAAGTCTGAGGAAACATATCAGAGAATCAAAGTGATGTTGTAAAACCATGACTTTTGGAACTCTGCTAGTCTTTATTTTCTTTCCCAGATATTTCAATAGACCAGATACAGATTCCAGGATCTGATTGTACCTGATGGCTCAAGAAAAAAATTTTGATTCTCACTTTGCCTCTGCAGCTGTGTAATTCCAGTAACTTCACCAGAATTTGCTGCTGGTTAGTAGTTATTTCTGATAGCAGTTACTTCCAGATCTGAACTGGAAATGGTAGCTTAGTGAAAGTTGAAGGGACAAGGTGGCAATTCCAATATGACCTCTCCTGTGGAATAGTCTCATTTATTGAGTCTCAAAAAGTCTTCCATCCCTCTGAAATGGTAAACTTAGTCATGTGACACAAAAAACACAGTGACTGTTCTTTCCTGTTCCTCACTTCGGGGAACAAAAGGAAACTCAGGCCCTTAAGTCTCAGTGTTAACAATCTGAACTCAAAAAGGGCTAAAGCAAGCTGTGTCTTAAAAAAGATGCACCTTTCCAGCAATTCACATTTTTCTTTTACTTTCCATTAGTAAATGTCTGCTGCACTGGGAGGCTTTTCTCTGAACATTTGGAAATATTTTAATGCCCTTAAAATTGCAGATTTCTATTAACAGGCTGTGCTTTCCTCTTGCTTTGGGATCCTCACACCTGTTTTGCCTTTGGCACTAGGCAGGGGATAATGAGGTTACCTAATGTGTTGACTGTTGGCACCAAGCTCTTTAACAGTCCAGCAGGATGCCTTTCCTGCAATTCTTTGGGGTTTTTTTCTTGGGCACGGGGGGAGAGATGCTGAGTGAGGAGTCCTTCCTTCTAGAGGCCAGTTCTAGAGGTACTGTTTTGACCTGAATTTTTTGATACATCACGAATCGAAGGTGTGCTGTGTTTCATTGCAGTAGGAAAAAGTGCTCATCTTGGCTTTGACATGGTACAGGACTTACTGTGGGACGTGAGGTGGCATCATTTTCCCTACCCATAGAAAATAACCCGTGCTCTTGGAGACAGTTCACTTTGTGGTGAAAAAAGCTGTCATAGCTGATTCTGTTGCAGCTGATGAAACTGGCTTCAGAATGACCCACGACCTTCTCAGTGGGAAGGAAGAATGGGAACTCTCTGCCTTGTTTGTACCCAGATTTAGTAAATAAGGTAATAAACACTTTTTAAAATATCGGTTTATGGAGAGATCTCATCTTACAGTTGTTGATGAATTTTTCTAGTGATTTTATTATTATTTTAATCTGATTACACTCATTACATTTATCACAGAATCATAGAATTGTTTGGATTGGAAGGGACCTTAACAGCTCATCCAGTCCCACCCCCTGCCATGGGCAGGGACACCTTCCACTAGTCCAGGTTGCTCCAAGCCCCATCCAACCTGGCCTTGGGCACTTTTGAGGTCCCACAGTCAGGCCTTCTTAGGTGTTGCACCTGATCTACAGAAGGAAGTATAGGAAAAGACCTGCAAACCAAATGTTGCTATTTTTAGGTTCTTTCTCTCCTTCCCACAGTCCTGGCAGCAGTTTCAGTGACCATCTGTCATGATAATCAGATGGTGTCTATTTGCTCCTGTCCTGTATTGATGTGTTATTTTGTGTCTTATGTTGTAAGTAAAAGGGGAGAACCTACTTTTGGTCATCAAAAGCACAAAGAGCACGTGACTGTTTTGGGGAAAGGAATCAGAACAAAGGCTGAAAGCAACACAGTCCATGATGTAAGTAGCAGGTACACTTGTGGCTCACCAGGCTGGTTTCCTCTGTCTTGGGATGTAACAGAAGTAGAATAACCTTTAAAAAGGCCAGTGAGAGGTGCAGAATGGAGCAGAGCTGCAGTAGCCTCAGACAGTCTGGACTGGGAAGGATGTTTGGAGGGACAGCAGAGAGGAGTGTGTGCAGTGCATGGTTATTCCTTGGAGTTTTTTCACAGTACAAGAGTTGGGGGACATGCAATAAAATTAATAGATAAGGTGTTAAACAAAACTAAGTGCTTTTTAGACAACTTATCTGAAAACTTTCTAAAATGAGACAATGAAGATTTTTTTTCAGTAGCAAAAGTAAAAGCAATGGAATAAGTGAGATTAATGTACCTCTAAAATACGTAGCAGAGTGTGTGTGTGTGGCCAGCTTGTCCTCACCACGTGTGTTACTGCTAATTCAAGTGAAGAGTTCTCTGCTCTTGAAGGCATGGACATGCAACAGTCTCTGCTTGGTGGCATGAAAGTATTTGGGAGAAAACAAACAATAAAAGAGAGAAAACTGTATGCACAGGAAGACAAAATATCTTCAGGATGGAAGGGTCCTTCGCATTGAAGTTCAGAAAGTTGGTGTTGAAGAATCAATTTCTTGACAAATTATCTCAAAGGTCCCATTAAGGTCTTAAGGTCATAGCAGCTTAACTTCCTGTACTTCACACTTAAAAGCATAACTGGAAGCAGAATTTGACTTTATCTATATTTTGTAATAGCGTAATTCTTATTTTTCAAAGAAGAAGGCAATTATTTTTAAAGGTTTTTACAGTTACATGAAAAAACTTGGTAAGAATTCAAGTCTATGTAAGATTTTGCAATTGTTGTTCAAATGTTCTAAATTTCTCTTGCCCAGTGCTGTGTTCAGATCCCTGCTCCTTCCAGGCAAGATTTGGAGTCACAATTTTGTGTCAAAACGTTACTGTAGTTCTCAGAATTTGGTGAAAAATGTAAAGAAAATGAAACCCATATGCTACCCCTTGAGGCAGACCTGTATCCCCCCAGTCACCCTAAGCTCCTGAATTTCATAAACCATTTTTTTCTTGTTAAAATTAATACCAGATTTAAGTTAGATAAGGTCACATGTTATTTAGTCCCCAGTGAAGATGTCAGAATTGAAATGATTTACAGTGGAAATAGAATTACTGCTTGTTATTGCAGAGTGGGGAGATGAGGTGGTTGATTACACAGAGATATAATATGGGGAGATATATATATATATATTTACAGAGAGATAACCCTGCTGCTGATGTTTTGCTCCGGATGGGCTCTCTCATTTTTGAGGCTTTAATTTTTTTTTCTAATACTTTTAAAAACAATTAGCTTACTGAGAAAGGTGTGATTTTTCTGAACAAATGATCTTGGTGTCCAGGAGTAGTGCTTGGTAGATACTCTGATCTGAGGATTCCTTCAGTAGGATTCCTGCCCACCCTGCCAGCCTGACCTGGAAAGGCCACCTTTGAGCTGGAGGAGATTCTTGCAAAGGCTGCTTTTCTGATGTTATATTTAATTATAATCATAGGTGGTCCTGTTTTAGGAGAGCAGAGCAGGAGCACAGATTCCTGCTCCTTTTAATCCAGTTGTTAAGACAAGCTGCTTTCTCAGATCATTATATCTTGGATGGGGATACTTTGGGGTTGGTTTTTTTTTGATTTAAATCTTTGCCCAGCATTCCCAGGCACTCAGAGGGGAGGCTCAGGCCGTGTTGCTGGGTGTCTGGGAATCCCGGATGTGCTCCCCGTGTGCACTGATGGTCTCTGCAGCCTGTGCAGGGTGAGCCCAGTGCTCCTGAGGGGTATCAGCCCTATTCCAGTAGGGCTAAAAGAAAAATATGGACTTGTCTAGTGAGGATGATGCATCCTGGAGCTCAGATCTTGCTGCACATGTGGGTATTTTGCCTTCAGGGTAGGGTGGGGAAGCTCTCCTGAGACAAAAAGCCCAGATAAGAGTCAGCCTGGGAGTCGGACTCGCTTCTATGTCAGACTCACTGAATTTTGACAACACATTGCTGCCTCCTGTGCTTTTTCCTTCATATCTGTGGTCTGTTTACAATATGGGATCTGTAGAGAAGGTCTGTTCCTTAGTTTAGACACTATCCCTAACGTAAGGAGGGAGGGAGTAGAAAGTCTTGATCTCAGTTTGGCTCTCTGGGAAATTTTGTACTCTAAATAGAAGTAATAAAAACTATCAGGTAATGACAGGTTTTGGGCTGAATTTTTTTGAACTGGAGACCTAAAGGTGAAATCATCTGTATCACATTACCACCACACTCTTAACTTTCCAGGCACTGGCAGATGACTTTGGAGTAGCACACTCTGTCTTGTGGAAGCACTGCTGCTCTGCCCACTGACAGAGCTGTGGGTGCGGCTCTGGGGAGCCACGTTGGGACACTTTCCATGAGTTGCCACCAATCCTGAAGGGTTTCTTAGGCATTTATTTTGTCCAGAAAGAAAAACTCTTTCCTTAATTTCAGTGCTATAGCATTTGTTACTGTGTTTAATTCCCAAAAAACTGCGATGTGGAGTAGTGCTTTGAACAGATACACTGTTCAATACTGAGAGCACAAAAGGTTGACAGTCCCACGTAGGTGACATCATGTAGGTGACAGTATTTGTCCCAGCCTGACACGTACCTGGGATAATTGTCTGGGTTGTTTCTTCTCATTATTCCTTTTCTTTTTTCTTACTGCAAGTTCTCATGTTTCCTTAACTCCCTCTATCATCCACTTCGCTTCTGGTTGTGCCATCTCCCCTTCTGGTCTTCCTGTCCCTTTTTTGACCAGTGGTCTGGTATTTCCAGGGCAGGTGCAGGAAGCTTTGCTGTGCAGCCCCTTTGTGGGATGTGAGCACACGTGTTTGTGCTGAGGTGCTTTGGCCAGCACAAGTTGTGTTGTCTGCTACCAATAACACCTTATTGGGAGTAGAGGCTGCAGCTCCCCGTGTTCATTTAAATCTCAGGGGAGATGGATCTCCCTCTCTAGAACCACAGTTTTCTGCTGGCTTGCATTGCTCTGGCAGCCTCAGCACTTTCAAACTGCTGCTGTAGCTCATCTGTTAGTTTAAACAAATGTAAGCAGCTGTGCTGAGCCCATTTCTCTCACGCTTAACAACAATAGCACACACTTCAAAGGTTTGGGAGTTCAGGTTTGCCTATGGATAGAACAGCCAGGGAGCTTTTCCATTTATCTTCACAAACATTTTATGCATTATACAGTTAAGAGCTCAAATCACACTTCCTGTGATGCTTTTGAGTGGTTTTATTCCACTGAAGAGCATAACCAAAGGAAAAATTAGAGTAATATTCTTGTTTTTTTCCACATGCATAGACTAAATATTTTATCATTAATGATCTTTAAGATGATGGTCCTCTAACATAAAGTCTAGACTTTACTATTGGAAAGGTGGTGCAAAGAATGAATTTTGAAGGTGATCCCTTAGTTTCTCTCCCCAGACTGAACCATCCTTTCAGGTGTAATCATCACCTGCACGGAGCCATCGCTCCTGATCCAGTGGAATGCTGGTTGCAAACGTCCGCCCCGCCGGGCGCTGCCGGCTCCCTCCACCTGTGCAGCGCCAGGAGTAGCCAAGTTCTCTTTCCCGTAATTTCTGAATAACTGCGAAACACATAAATTCCCAGCCCTGACCTCTCTGTGCATTCCATACGATCTTGGCAGGGGAGCAGAGCTGCCTCGAGCCCAGCCGTGTGCCGTGGTGGGACAGACCCGGCGGGACAGCGAACGTTCTGCGCGCCCGCCGTTCGTGTCCGTCCCTGCCGGGGCCGTAACGCGGCACTCGGGGGGTTCGGTATCCAAAGGCACTTTTCCCGTAAGCGTGGAATTCCAGGGCCATTTGTCTCAGCTGTTATTCTGTCTCAGAACACGTGTAGTTGGACTGCACCTTGTTAATGTTGGCCCTCTCACCCAGAGCCTGGAGCTGCTGCGCGCGAGGCTTGAACAGGGGCAGGGGGTGCAGGAGAGAACAGAGACATCTGGAAGCCCTGCACCAGGTTCTCATCAATTCAGAGAGATCTCGTAGTTCCCAAAACTTGGAGGTGAAGATAATAGAGCCTTCGTATTCCCTAAACAGGAATGAAGTTCTTTCAGTTGAAAGGAATTATACCAGTTAAAGACAATTTCAACAATATATAATCAATCCAATTTTAAAAGGGTGCCTCAAAATATTTGGCTGAATAAGATGCTAATTCTTGAATTGCTTGTGTTAAAAGAGGCCAAAACCTTTGAAATTCAAATGCTGAAGAGTAGGTGGAGCAAGGTGTTTGGAAATTCTTTTTTCTTTTCCATTGAAGGAGATGGCAGAGGTATTTATGAAAATACACTGCAAGAGGGTTGGGATCAATTGTTAAACTTTTTAAAATTTTATTATTTACTAACCAGTCATATTGTTGTTAATAATGATACCCATTTTACATCAGCTGAACATCTTAACTTGTTCACTGGTTAAGAAGAAAACAGTGCTGGCTTTCGTTTGTGCCCTGAGAGTCAAATGAGAGGCTGTTGCTTTGTGCTGATGGGTGAAGAGGGAAGTGAATACTTGTGTGTGGTAATCAGGGTTTAAGTATCTTAAAAGTTGATATGAACACAGATGTTCCTCAATTGAATTACAAGATCTTTTTAAGGAGAACAAAAAAGACTCTGCAGGTTAAAAGGAGACAGGGAAGCAACTTTGAAGGTAAAAATATTCTATTTAATGTCCTGCCTGTCTTTTTCTCTGCAGGGCATCACACCTACACAGTGCAGGTACGTAGGAAAGTTTGGCTTACTGTGCCATGCTCAATTACAGAGATCAATTAAATCTTATGGAACCTATTTGGGCAGAGTGTGTGTAGCACAAAACATATCTTTATTTTGCAAGTTGGTCAGGTTTTGTTCTCAATTTCTTTTGGATATTTTTCTTTGGAGTTCTTTGTTACTTGCTATCATTGAACTAAGTTTTGGTTTTGTTGTCTTTAGTGCTGGAGAAATGTTAGTTTCAAGGTCTTTTACATGTATTTAAATGTCTCAGGTGCTTTGGTGCTCCTTTCTCCCTTTCTGCCTCATGTATATATTTGCTTTGCACGAGCTTGCTTTGAATTTGACTTTTTTCCCTGTAGGTATTGCAGAAAGCATGATCTCAGTTCTTTTGGCTTGTTCTGTTAATAACATACCTGAATACTTGGCAAAACTTCATCACTCAATGGATGCTGAACAGCTCCAGGTTTCTTTGGCTACCCAAAGGAAATATAAAATTAATTAGCAACATAATTTAAGTTTTTACCTGCCTTGTAAAAGTGCACAAATGTTTGTACTATTTAGAGGCTTCTGGCTGAGATCCTGTTCTGCTGTTTGAGGATAACAAATGCTGAAATTCAGATGAATTGCTGAAAAGTTGACAATTAGTATTGGAGATTCTCCTTAAATCTTCCACTGTCTTATGTATCCATTTGCAAATGAAGTGGCTTTTGAGGTGAAGTAGCTCAAATAAGGAAAGCTGTTTTTTATTAAAAATTGCCTTTTAATACTGTGAGTGGTGTTTTCCTACCTGAAGACATTGACTACCTTGAAACTGCATCTGATTTCTTTTTTCTCAGGTTACTTCTTGGTGCTGATTGTTTTCACTACCCGAAAAATGAGGGAGAGATTTCCAGGAGAGTTGCAACACCTGGAAAACACCTTAAAATCTATTTTTTATTAACACTATTAGCCATTACTCAAAATGTAATTATTTCCCATTTAATATATATACCAGTGGACAAATAATTCTTAAATACACTCATTGTCTGAACACTGTAAAATCAGGCCATTGATCAGAATTGTCTTTGAAAAGGCCAGACAGCAGTGTTATTGTGTGACAATCACCAATACATTGTATTGCATGGCTGCATAATTGTCCATAAACGTAAATACTGTAGCTGAAAAAAACTTATTGATGCTTAATAAAGCCACTTTTGAGAAAATGCACATATAAAGAATCCTAATGATTTACTTGAACAGAATAAAGGTCTGTTGGAAATGCAGATGTTCATCCATCTTAGATAATTTCCTCCTGCATAAGTTCTCTCCATGGATTGATTATTTGCTTGGAAGTTCTTATTGCAGCCATAAAATTGGTTCAGTCATCCTTTTGCCTTTATAAGGAAAAAGAGACAGCACAACATAGTTGCAGAATTTTAGAACATACCCTTTATGTCTAAATTGCTTTGTGTTGTATGATATAACTACCTTTTGTGGATGACGAAATGCCTCAGTTTTTCATCTTGGTGAGTGTATAAAGCTCAGTCAACACTTTTCATTTTATATCAGGCTCTGGTTCTTGAATTTTGATGGGAATTTATCACTTGGAGAAACTGATAGGAGAATGTAATTCTCTGATGATCCTTTTTACTTACAGTTCATCTGTCTCTGTTAGTGGAAGTGTTATTTCCTGGGGTTTAGCTGATTTTTGTAGTGGTGTTTCAAGATGATACAATCTTTCCTTTCTTCCAAAGTTCCTTAATCTAATTTTCAGGAAGAAATAGTTCAGACTGCATATTATTTCCTTGGCAGGGGACCAGCTTTAACTGAGGACATGTGTCCAGACAGCAGTGTGTCTGTAAGATGCTGAGCAATAGCTGACTCAAGCCCTTCCTTGGGGTGACGCTCGCTCTCCGTTCCCATTTTCCTCAGTTGCCTGGTAACAGAAAGGTCAGCCTTATTCCCTAAACAGTAGAAATCAAGCGTAAGTTCACAATCCTGAGTAGTTTTCATTCATCAAATCCTTCAGGGCCCATTCAGTGCTGGTGTACGTGTCGGGGTGGATCTCTGCTTCTCCATGGTTTCTGTGCGGCTGGGCGGGTGCGAGGGCCGCATGCAGTGGAGCTGCATGAACATCCAAAGCCATCCTGATGGTTCAACACAAAATTGTATCTTCCTTGCAAGAGACTGGAGTCTTCCAACGTTTATTTTTGTAGTGTTGTTGAAGCAGGGTTGTTAGGTGTGCACAGCAATGTGGAAGCACCTCTCCAGAGTAAGGTGGAGCTGGTGGAATTCTATGACCGCTCCTGGCCTTGCTTGTAGGCAGTCTTTGAGTATCTGGGGAAAATGTAAGAGAATCTGTTTCCTTTTCTGACAAACTCCATGATTGCTAGGGTCAGGGAAAGGCAAGCTGAAACACTAACCTGTAATTAGAAGGGCTACGAAGACAATTAGAGGGATTGGAGCACCTCTCCTACGAGAAAAGGCGGAGAGGGTTGGTGGAGTTCAGCTTGGAGAAGAGAAGGCTCTGGGCAGACCTTATTGCAGCTGTCCCGTGCCTAAAGGGGTCCAAGAGAGCTGCAGGGGGACTTTGGACAAAGACATCTAATGATAGAACAAGGGGAAATGGTTTTAAACTGACAGGTTTAGGTCAGATATTGGGAAGAAATCCTTCCCTGTGAGGATGGTGGGGCCCTGGCACAGGTTACCCAGAGCAGCTGTGGCTGCCCCATCCCTGGAAGTGTCCAAAGCCAAGTTAGATGAGGCTTGGAGCAATCTGGGATAGTGGAAGGTGTCCCTGCCCATGGCAGGGGGTGGAACAGGATGAGCTTAAAGTTCCTTCCAACCTAAACCATTCTGTGATTCCATGATGATCAATAACTCCTTTTGTCTTCTTTTACACCAGTGTTTTCATATTGACTCACACAACTGTAAATTAGATAACAAGATTCAGTGCCTCCAGAGAGGCTTTGGAGTTCTTTTTAGACTGTGATTACCCAAGAAGTTTATGGTCATTTTCCTGAGGCCTTGATTTGGTAATTGACCCCTTTTTACTTGAATGTGTGTCTACCATAACTCCACGTGTCTGCCACAGTCCTTTTACAAAGCTCTGTGTCTGCCCAGTCTAGTTCTAGAGAGTTCCAACTTTAACAAATATTCAGCTGAGTAGAAAACGTATTACTTACCACTTCTGTGACAAATCTGGAGTTTTTGTTTGTTCCAAGTCTGTCTCTGTATGTTTTGGGTTAGATGTAAATTTGAAAGTTTGTGTGGAAGGCAGAAATGTGTCCATTTCCTTAGGTCAGAATGGAAGATATTGAGATTTGATAATGTTGCTGTTAAATTTTTGGTCAGCCACAGTAAGAAAAATGAATGAGTAAAAGAGACAGTTTGTTGTTGATTACATGGACTATACAGTCATAAAAGTAAATACTTTGCATTTATTCTCCATTGTAAATAATATCAACAGTACAAGCTGATTTCCTTTGACCTAAAACGTGTTAGAGCGGCTCTGAAGTTATCAACCTGTGAAGTTATGCTGATAAATGCCTTTTTGCTGTCCAATTGCCTCAGCAAACCTCTTGTGCTTTATTCCTCCCAGGAACATGGAGGTGAACTACATTCGAGTGTATTTTAATTTGTTTTTAAAGTTAGAAGAAACACTTTTTCCGGTCTTGATATAACTGTCTGTTGTTAATAGTAACCTCCAAATAAAAAGAGAGAGGAGACAGGCAGTAATCATCTGTGACTCCTAGCATTGCATGAGGAAGACTTAAACTTTAAAAAATGGGTTTGCTTCCTTCTTTCTTGTCTTCTTGGTTTAAATGTATAATTTTATCCATGTAAATATTGTGAAGATTGACCACATTTTCCATGTGAATGGATGTGCCCTACATTTTGAGATATTTTCTGGTTGGATTCTTCCTCATGATTAATGCTGAAGGGAAAAAGCAGCCTTGCTCCTCACATCCATTGACATGGGCAGAGTGGCACGGGCGCCATGGGAAGCACGAGTGCTCAGTAAAATGTATGTTCCCTTCCCCAAGCTAAATATGGGTGCTCTCGAGCACTGAAACCACCCACATATCCACAGAGAGCCATTGCAAAGTCCCTTTCAAGGCTTTAGCAAATGGAATAATGGGGAATCTTTCAGCAAAGGGTTGGAAGTTGTCACACCTTGGTCGCTGGGCTGTCTTTGGGCACAGGTTGTGCTTCAGCAGAAGGAAATTTGTGATTACATCTCCATTGCTTCAGTTCATTCTGTATTTTTATGGACATTCTTTCACTTTTGAGCATTACCATGAGTGAGGAACTTTGAAATTGGAGGCAGGGCCGACACTGTGCCTTTTCAGTAGCAAA
Organism: Pseudopipra pipra; assembly: GCF_036250125.1. Taxonomy (NCBI): domain Eukaryota; kingdom Metazoa; phylum Chordata; class Aves; order Passeriformes; family Pipridae; genus Pseudopipra; species Pseudopipra pipra. The sequence goes on along the minus strand of NC_087561.1, from coordinate 19,111,122 downwards.
AAATCTGCACCAATGCTAAGAGTGTTCCACGTGCATAAATCAGCAACCTGCTCCCTGATGGGACTGCCACGTCCCCAGACACCCTCCCAGGTTTGTACAGCTTCCAGCCCTGGGAGATCCTTCACCAGGTGCCAGAGGAAACATCCCCATGTCTCCTTTCTGTTGGAAATGCTTTATCCCCCAGGTAAAGCAGCAACATCCAGACTCCAGTGATAGAGGGTCTCGCTGACTTTGCTGAGCAAGACCACCTCTCTTCCTGCTCACGTCCTGCTGTTGCTCTGTTCTGCCAGCTCTGACATTCTCTGTCAGATGTCTCAGTGTCTGCTGGGTGGTGGTGTTCTCTCCTCGGTCTTGGGAGCACAAAACAGGAGTTGTGTTCCTAAAGCATGTTGGGCTCTTCTACACCAAAGCCTGTGTTTGTCTTTAGTTTATTTCACTGCCTTGTAAAAGATTTGTTTTAAGCAGCAATGGGCTTTCAACACCACAGATCTGCTGAACTTTACTGCAGATCCTGATCAGAATTTGGCCTGCTCTGTGTTTTCTATTTGGTCTGAAGTACCAGAGATCAGACTTTCAGAGAAATGTTAAACTTGTGTGTATGTGCACATGTGTTTTCTTGCTGAAGTACTAATGATTAAAAAGAGCATTTCTGACAGCAGGAAAGTTTTGTGTTACAGTATATTTTTCTGTAGCAGTTTCCTTCACCTGATCTGTGCTAATTCACTCCAACCTGAAGCACTGTAAGCACTGACAATCTTTGGAAAAATTTCTAGGCACCTTATCCCCTGTTTTGCTGTAGGCTTCTAACCCAGGCTATTTTCTTTCTGCTTGCAGGGCTGCTGTCTCAGTCTTAATCACCTTCTGTTCCCTTAGGCAGGAAGCTGAGTCCAAGGCTCAGTCTGAGCTCTTGGACAGGTATTATGCCTGCAACTTCAGATGGCACAAGAATGAAAAGCTGTATGCTCTTAGAAGTGATCATGGACTTTACACCATGTTTTGGTCCCAAGCTGTAACAGATATCTCCATCTACTTTTCAGGTTCCCAAGGTTCTTATGGCATTCCCATTTTTTGTAGCTGCTGTGGGCATAGGTTTTTTTCTCTTATGTAGTGCTTTAGCAAAATGCTTCCCCAGAAAAGGGAACAGAGACCCCTGGAACAAAGATTTTCAGCATTCTATTGAAATATAGCTTTCCATTGATGAGCTGAGGCCTGATGGCAGAGGTAAAAGCAGAGCAGGGTTTTTATAAACAGCTTTACTGTGATCTAGAATTGTGACTTTTTAATTCCATCAGTAATTTCTTAGGGGTTGCCAGGCTTTGTGCATTAGGTGGATCATCTTTAGAACAGGTCAGTCCTTCAATACAGCAACATAAAGGATTCATTCACTGATACTGAACGTGGTTAGAGATCAGCTTCTGAGGTTTAAGACTGATGTGCTCTCCCACAGTGGTCACAGCTGTGGACATGTGCCATGGTGCTATCCTGTAGTTTGGGTAAGCTTGATCCCACCAACAGAAGTCCCTCAAAATGCAGTTAATCCCAGAATCAGCTGGAGAACAGACCCTGTGTATCTAGATTATCCTATGTCCTGTCCTTTGCACTGCATTTTAAAAATCATAAATAATTTCCTTTATTATTAAAAAAAAAAATCTAGAAGTGACCAAATAACAATTTGTGATTCTAATAAATCTTCTTGCTTTCTACTGTTTTTAGTGGTGAAGGCCTTCTGTCTGTTGGCTTTGAATAACAATTATGCTCAAAAGAAAAATACACTCTCCAAAGCTTGAAAAGACTTGAAGTAGACAGGTACATCCCACTTTTCTTGTGCTGCCTATCCTAGCCCTCTATACTTCTGTAAGGCTGTATTGTAAGATCCCTTTTTACATATCCTTTCCTTGTAAAAACCTTTTACTGTAAAAGAGGAGATTTTGTTCTGGTAAACATACCTGCTACTTCCAAGTAACATTAAAAAGTCAATAGGCCTCTTATGTAACTGCAGTCTAATTTGCTTTCCCTGTTCACCCTCTCTTCTGTGCTGCTCTGTTACAGCCAACACCCACAGCCACTAAAGCAGGGTGTGCGTAGTAGCTCAGGGTCCCAGACACCAAGCTCCAGGATGTGTTTTTCCAGCAGCTTTGGATTTGCCTGGCTGGCTTCTTAGCTGGCCTTGGCTCAGGCATTTTGGCTGGCTCCATTGCTGGCTGCCCTCCCAGTTCCCAAAGGGTCTGATAATGGGGTCAGCTTGCTCCTTGAGATACCATTTGCCTTTTTAACGGAGCTCAGATGGAAAAGAGTTCACACTCTTACACCAAACATAGTCCAATGAACTGTGGTTAGTACTGGGAGTTAAACAGGGGAGGGCAAGAGCAGAGAAATCATTTGAGCTCCTTGGAGTTGGGGTGTGTGTCAACAGGCAGCTGATTAGTGTGTCTGGTTTCTAGACAGCGCCGTGTGCCTCGGTGGGGACTGGGGCAGGGCACCGGGGCTGAACCCTGGCCTCAGCTTCCATCCCACTGCTGGGAAAAGCACAGCACCAGCAGGAAAGCACCTAAAAGGCTGCTGGGAGCCTGTGGCTTTGCTGGGTTACTGGCACTGCCATTGTGTGTCAGAGACCAAGAAACAGTTGTGCTGTAACGAGGCTGTGACAAACAAATCAGCACAGCCCCTCTGTCCGAGGAGACTGTGCTGCATCCAGATTCTGCCCGTTTTTCTTTCTGCAAAGTGCCATGTACATACATACATACATACATACACACATACATACACACATACATACATACATACATGGAGCTATACAGCTGTACGTTACTTTTTATTTTAAAGGAAATTCAGGTTTCTAGGGCTGGACAGAAGGACTAAATATAAACAAATGCAGGTGCAGCCTGAGCCCTCCGGGAGCCTGGAGCAATCCCTGGCTGGGCTGTGCAGGGCCTGACTTGGGTCACTCAGAAGTCTCATTCTGACACTTCTTTCAATCTGTCAAGATTCTGGTTGAATGGGTGACTGTCCTGCCCTGCTTCCCGCTCCCTGCTCCGGTACACTGTGCACATCCCCGCTTCCCAGCACCCTCCTGGGTGTTTGCAGGATCTGCCTCAGAAACAGATGGCATAAAGCCTTGGATTGAGAGCTGAAATCCAGTTTCTTTATGGAAACCAGGGAGGCAGGAGAAGAAGAGAGGAAATGGAGTGTGTGTTAAGTGGCCACGCTGCCTGAAAACAGAGCAGCTGTGCCTGGGGGTTTGGAGTGAACTACCAAGAGCTGCCTGTGAAGTTCCCTTTCTCCTTGTGCATGGGGAAGGGAGGCCATGAACCAGTGGTCATGGAGAATTCAGGATTCACTGAACCAGGAAGAGCAAGAGAGCACAACTCCTCACTTCAGCAGTTGTTCTCTTACCAAGGAGGGAGGTTAATCCCTGAATAACATCAATCCTTCACTCCCACTTGCACACCCTCTCTTGCTCTCTCGTCCAACTGCTGTATCTTCCTTCAATACTTTAGAAATGAGTGCCTTTTTTAATGAGGGGAAAGCTCATCAGGAAGAGAATCATTACAGTCATTTGTCTTAATGAATTACAGACCTGGTCAGAAATGTTCCATTGTGTTTTACTGTAGAAATACAAATAAAACTTAGACTTCCTACAATTACCTTATTTGTCCATGGGAAAAAAAAGCTTAGTAAGGGTATAATATTAAAAAGTTAGTATAATTCTCAGAAATCAATCTTAGCTCAGAAACACAAAATAATAAGCAAAATGATACCATTAAGTATCATTTATAAAAATTTAAATGAGATACATTGATCATGAACTCTCTGTGAAAGTATTACTAGTAACGTGTTCTTAATCTAGACTTCTAATTTCTCATGAGTGGGGTAATAGCTACAAATCTGCAATTTTCAATATCACATAAACTTAATTTTAATTATCCTGATTTCCTGCTTCCAGCTTATGTAACCTTCAGTTAAACATGGACTATATTTCAGAGGGGAGTACAAAATAGCTCAGTCCTCAGAGACAGAACTGAGTCACAAATAGATTGTTGTAACACCACAGCAAATTTTTCTTGGCCTTCTCTCTTGGGGTTCATATTTGTGCGTTTTGCAGAAAGAATTGACAGAACTTGGGTTTAGGAGAATCTAGATCTGAATAACTGTGGGGCTGAAATGATGGGGTATTTCTGATTCAGACTAGTGTTCCGGCCCTTGCTGAAGGCCCTGCTTTGCAATTTCCCTCATTTGGGTGTCATTCCATGTTTCTTTGCAGTTGGCACTACCTAGTCCAACTTCTCAAGGGTGTCTGACACTTGTATCCATCCCAGAGATGTTTTACTGCTCTGCACCAACTTACAAGGAAATCAGGGCTTGCTCAAGCTGGATCTCAGGCCAGTGAAGGAGCTGGGAAAGAACCCAGAACTGCAGGTTTGTTCTGCACCCTTCCTTAGATCTCTTATCAATCCTGTCACACTTCAAACGGGAGAGGGAACCGTTGGCCAAAGGGAGCAGTGACGTAAATGGGGAAAATGGATTTGCATCATTTGCTGCCCCGAGGGAAGTGATGGTTCAGTGATCAAACCCTTAAACTGGAGAGGACGTGTTAGGGAGAAGTTGATCCCAAGTGTTGTTCGTTCCGGTACAGCCGATGGTCGGAAAATCTGTAGTCCCATGAATGAAAGCCTACACTGGCACCCTCCCCAGCTGGGGTGGAGGTGGAACAAAAGGAAACTCCACATTTTATGTATTTGGAGAGCAACAACAAAGGCAGAAAAATATTTTGACTCTGACTAAGTAAGGTCTTTGCACGACTCAAATGATCTCCCAGGAATTGGAAGCTATGCTGAGAAATCTGGGAACAACCCTGAGAAGGTCATTGGTCTTTTTTCAGACTAATAATTTCCAAATCGTTGCATTAACCTTTTTACCTTTATCTAAAGGTCAGCAGAGGTAACATGTTTGTGAAGATCTCCTGTGAAAATACTTCTTTTAATGGCTCATTTTCCCCTCCTTAGCATGGAATACTAGTTGGAAACATCTAGTCACACATTGGATAAAACCCCACTTCATATTCTCAACTCTCTGATCTTATTCCTTTCAATTTTTAAAGCTATTCTGGATAAGGTTCTGCACTGTATAAAATCAAAACTCATTAAGATTAAAAAGAACATGCTTCAAACACAGAGATTATTATATTAAACTTAGATCTAGTAAAGAAAGACGATGGAATGGATGGAGAATGACATTTTCCCAACCCTTTGGGACTCTTCTGAGCTGCTAAATTTTAAAGAAATCTGCTACATATCTGCTTTGGAAACATTTCTATGTGGTCCAGCTCTGGAAAAAATGCTGTTGGTTATGGATGGCTTTGCTTTTGCGTTTTTTTTTTTAATATGAGTGCTGTTGACTGGAGACTCATAAATGTAGACTTATCAGTTCCTTGTAATTTATAGCAGGTGAATGATTGCTCACCACAAGCATGTTCAAAAGAATAAAAAAGAACATGACTTAAATATCAGTTATTCAAGATACCCATTACGTGCTTAGCCAAGATCATCTTTTCTTGCCTTGTTTTTCCATCTTTTTATTTTTTCTAAACTATGGTGTTGTGCTGGGCAAGGGTTAGTGGAGTTCCTGAGCATTACACCCTCTGCTGCCTTTTCCTGCCAAGGAACAGCCCCTCCCTGTCCAGTGCTGCAGCAGCTTCAGCCATCTAATACAGATGCAACATTGCCTGGTGCTTCAAGCACAGCACAGGTTCATTAATTATATTTTTTCCTTATTAGTTCTTAATGTTGTTTAAACAATTATCTCAGTTTTCCCATGATAGATATTTCCATCTTCTGGGGACGTTATGGAGTTCGTGATTCACAGAGATGTGAAGAAAGAGATAAAGGCAACATTTTTGTAAAGATAGAAAGGCTTTGCATAGGTTTCTTTTGTATCCTGCTTCCTTTTGCAAGTGCTGCTCTATTCTCATTCACCAATGTCAAAAACATGAAATGTTTCACTGATTCTTTAGCTCAGCTGTGCCGTGGTGCTGAGATCCAGCAGAAAGGTGCTGTGGGGGAGTGTAAAATGCTTTGCTGCTTCAGAGCTCCACCTGATGGGTGGGGGGTCCCAGGTACAGTGGAGCCTTGAGACTGGGACTCTCCAATAAAGCCAAACACCAGTCCCAGCAGGTGTGGCTGCAGCCAGTGTAGGTAGCCTGGCTGGGTCGTCTGTAGGTGGTGTTGAGTGCTGACTCTATCATAGAACCATAGAATATGCTGACTTGGAAGGGATCTGTCGGGATCAGAGTCCAGCTCCTGGCCCTGCACAGACACCCCAACAATCCCACCCTGTCCCTCAGAGCGTTGTCCAAACCCTCCTGCAGCTCTGGCAGCCTTGGGGCTGTGCCCACTGCCCTGGGGAGCCTGGGCAGTGCCCAACCAGCCTCTGGGGGAAGAACCTTTCCCTGAGATCCAACCTGACCCTGCCCTGGCACAGCTCCAGCAGTTCTCCAGGTCCTGTCCCTGGTCACACAGAGCAGAGATCAGAGCTGCTCCTCCGCTGTCCCTCGGGAGGATGTTGAGACCACAGTGAGGTCCCCCCCAGTCTCCTCTTCTCCAGCTGAACAGACCAAGTGCCCTCAGCTGCTCCTCACAAGGCCCCTCCAGACCCTTCCCCACCCTTGTGGCCTCCTTTGGATGCTCTCCAACAGGCTCAATGTCTTTTTTATGTTGTGATTTGCCACGACAATGCCTCTGTACATTGTGCCTTGCCATCCTACAGCTCTGAGCACAAAGGCTGATGAAGTCACTGCCCACAGGACAAGGAATAACTTCTTAAAATGTGAAGCTGTCGGTTTTTCTGGCTAGCAAGCTTGTCAGGGGACTGTGCTGAGGGTGTGCTCACATATCCTGGCTGTTGGGATGTCAGCTATACCTCTGCTCTCTGATGGACCTCGAGGAGGAACATTCATCAGAATTATGGCAGCTAAACAGGAGCCCAAAGCCAGCCTTCAGTTAAAGACAAGGGTAAATGTGAGATCTTTTCACAGAGAAAAAATAATCCCAGCTGTGCCAGGTGTCACCCTATTGATTGCTGTTTTATTTGGAAATCCTTTGCTCAGCAAGGCTCCATGAGACAAAATGAGGCAGTTTGTAGGGTCTGCCCACCTGTCTGGCTGCAAGGGGAGGGAACACAGTGTGGGTGCTGTTTGAGTGTGGCCATAAACACGTTATCAGGGCAGCCTTGCAGTTCAATCCCATCAGCAGCCCCAGCTTTACTCATAGGGAACTGCTTTTTTTTGTTTTTAAAGCTGGAGGATATTTTCTATACATTCTGTGGCAGTAAAGGCAGGATGTTTGCTGACCACTTTTAGTTATTATCTGGCAGCATCAAGTGGAAAATACTAATAACATTAAAGGCTGCAAAATTATAATGTTTTAATAGGCCTTAACCTTTTTCAGCATGACACTCTTCTAACACTTTGATTTCTAACAGCAGAGGCCTATTTTTCCCTATTATGTTTTGTAAATTGCTACAGCCAAGAGGCTTTATTTATTTATTTATTTATTAGCCCCGCTGCTAACAGGTACTTAGACCATAACCAAATTTTAGATCCAAAAAACCCTGATTTAATTTACCTTGTGGTCACCACAGCAACTGTAGTATTTGATGTTAATAAGGTTAAGGAAGGAATTCCATTGCCTGGAGTGTTCATTCAAGAATTGGGCAAACCTTTCTAATAACAGAAATGTGTAATTGCCAACCAACAACCTGTAAAACCAAAGAGCAGATAGACAGAGAGGAAAACTGCAGGAAGGATGGGATGGGATGGGATGGGATGGGATGGGATGGGATGGGATGGGATGGGATGGGATGGGATGGGATGGGATGGGATGGGATGGGATGGGATGGGATGGGATGGGATGGGATGGAAGAGCAGATCTGAGGAGGGAGAAAGGGAGAAGAGAGCAAGTGAAACAAAGCAACAGAAGGAAAGTGAGAGCTCTTGTTGTGTTTATTCAGATGAGAGTGGTGATCAGTGCATAATTTCTATGCTGATAGGGAAAGGGTAATAACAGATGTTCCATCAGACCTTCCTCCAGGAGTACAGCAAACCTAGGAGAGAAAATGGGAACAAAAAGATTTGGGTTAAGCTTCTAAACCTGCCATGGACTTTTTTACTTTCGGGTTTAGTTTTACTTTGAAAACCTTCTGGTTTTCTTCTCCCTTTTCTGTCTGCCTCCCAGAACTGCAGGATGCCCAGTTACCAATGAGAGAAGGAAAGACTGCAGTACCCACCATAAAATTTTATGGAATTGCTGTTTGGTGTTTTGTTCTAAGCTAATTCACAGCTCAGCAGTCTCGTCTGTCTTCAAACATTCTGTAGCTGATTTCCCATGAGGAAACCTGCAAATTGCATAACAGGGACTTGATTCCCAGAAACTAATATTATGATCTCTTGAGCATAAAACAGTCCTTAAAATTCTCCATATGGTTGAAGTGGCCTCTTTTAGAAGGACCTTGGTCTAGACTGAAGAACCCTGTGTGATGGAGACCTTGACACATTCCTTGGCAACTCCTCTGTGGGAAATTTCCATCTTGTTTCTAGTTTGAATGTAGTGACTTGAGGAGTTGAGCTTTTTATACCTTTGCTAAGTTCAGGATGTTTTATCTTTTCCTTATAAAGTCATTCTGAAAGCCTGTGTTCAAATTTTTTACTCTTTTTTTTTACCTTTTTTTTTTTTTGTGTGTGTGATAAACTGTATAGATCAGGCTTTTCCACATGTCTTATTAGGTATATTTCCCTCAAGTTTTTCTCTTAAATTGTTAAATTCCTTTTAAACATGAATGCACTTAGCCTCACTAGACAGCATTGTAGCCCACATATTAGCGCTGAACCAAATTTGGTTTTCTTTAAGAGCAGACGGCTTCAGGAGGCAAAGCAGCAATAAATAAGCTATGATTGTGGGTCTGGAGAAACTGAAATTTCCCCATAATGTGGTGAAAGTGAGGAATGTTTGAACCTGTTCCTGTGAGTGACAGAATTATGTTGGTAGCTGACTCAGAGGAGTGCTCCCAGCAGCTGCGTTACCTGCCCCGGCCGGGCCCCGCTCTCAGCCCCGGGGAGATCATCAACCCTTCGGATCTCTGCGGAAAATTCAAGGGTCAGGTTCAGTCTAGACCAAAAGAAAACTGTTGGGAAACACGAGAGTCTGCAAACATATTTAAGTGCTGTTATGAAGAGGACAGGGACCAATTATTCTGGTCAGGCAATGAGACTGAGGAAGAGCTGTCTGAGAAGGGTTCAGTCAGCGCAGGGAGGTGCTGGGGGAGGTGGCCAGGTCCAGCAGTGGAGAGGTTCAAAGCTAAGCTTGACACCCACCTTTAGGGGTGAGTTTAGGGATAGTGAGGTCACTTGAGCTATGAAGGAGGATGCTGGATTGGACTGACACAGCTAAAATTCCTGACAGTCCTGTGGGTCACAGTCTGTGGGTCACACCCCATCAGGCTTCTCTAGCAACCTTCCAGAAATTAAAATCCAGTCATGGAAAGTGTGTGTGTGTGTGTGTGTGTGTGTGTGCTCATGGAATTGTGCAGCTCTAAGCACGGGGTAGCAAGTTCTGTGGCTGCTTGGGACCCCTCTGTACCTCCCAGTGTGTGGGAGGGCAGCTCCTCCTCTGGAGTTCAGGACTCTGTGGTTTCTGTGCCGCCTCTGACTGTGCCACAGAAATAAACCCAAGGTAATTTTCCAAGAATATCCTTAATTTCTTGCAATTCCAAGCTTCTATCTGCATGCTCATGAATCCTCCTACCCCCTTAGCAGGCATCACAGGGAGAAGTGTGAAAGGCAGGTGTAGAAAGAGGTATTTTGAGACATTCAGTTTACCTTTTATTGTCTTAAATATCCCCAGTGTTCTCCTGAACTTAAGTAAAAACTTTCTCAGAGGAGTGTGTTTGGATCTGACTGACTTAGTCAGGAGATGTCTGCACTCAGGCTTCAGGATCTTGGAAATAAAAGCACTGAAATCAGTGAGATATCCTTCCTTCTACTGCCTAAGAACATCACTGCCAGGGAACTGGTTGTATAATATTGATCTAGGACTTCAGTCTGGGAATTTTGGCAGTTCACCACGTGAATAAAAGAAAGGAAAGAGAATCATTTTAATGAGGAAAGAAAGGAAAAAGATACATTACTTTTTAAGAAGTGAAAATCAGGTGATGGAGTTCATTTTCTACCAGGCTCAGTGTATCTAGGAAGGTTTAAAGTCCTATTAATACTGAATTATTTATGTGGCTTTATTCAGCAGCATCATAAATTCCTGGATTTTTAGAAGTTGCACTTGTAATTGTTTTGAATAGATCCTTTACAAATCTGTCCTGGTGATGTTCCACGTGACTGGGTGCAGGTGGGTAAGGACCTATTAGCATGATCATTCTTTGGCTGCACATTTTAACAGCCACCTTCTACCTGAAGAAAAGCATGATATCCCCAGAAGCTGTTTTCATGGCCAGCACAGTGGTTATTCAAGAGATATGTGTCCACATTTACAAGCACAAGGAGTAGAGGTGGTTGAGTGTAATGAGGCCCAGCTTCTTAAGAAGCTGATGGCCAGACCTTTAGTTTGAAAACATGGCTTTTTCTGCTGGTTTATACTGCATGCTTTACGTGTTATTGCACTCAGACACCTTCCAAACAAGCTGGTTACAAAACTTTGTATTGGAATTTGATGTTCTTGTTACACTGAAGCTGCAAATCTCTATATATCAAAATAAGCTTGTGTGGCTGTAATTCCACTCTGTAAGTAAGAGCAAACTGGTAGAAATTGCTTAGAATCTTTTGGTCTTATATTATGTCAAAAAGAGATTTAAATATATTTGACTTGGCATCTTTCAATTTGATTCCCCCGGACAATTATGAATTAAATCCCAGATTCCTGATGGGGTATGAGAGAACAGATGTCAAACTGATGGTATGCAGGGCCCCTGAGTGATTTGTGGAGGAACAGAATCTGGCTTGTGATGTCCTGTTTAAGTTTATTCTGCTATTTAGGGTTCACTTCAGAGATATGTTCAACCCTGTGTTTACCAGCCCTTGTTCCTGTAAACCCCTTAGTTCAGCCCTTCTCTAGGGTGAAACTTATTCCTCCCCTGGTTGCCTTGCAGACAATAATTCTCTGCAGGATGTTGGGCCTTTATCCAGTTGTAATGCTCTTGAGCACAGGGAGTCTGCCTACAGCAGTCCTGGGGCAGCTTCTGCATTTGGAATCTTCCCTGCTTCTTCATGGACTCACAGAATATCCTGAGTGGGAAGGGACCCACAAGGATCATGGAATCCAACTCCTGGCCCTGCACAGGACACCCCAACAATCCTACCCTGTCCCTCAGAGCATTGTCCAAACCCTCCTGGGGCTGTGCCCACTGCCCTGGGGAGCCTGGTCAGTGCCCAACCAGCCTCTGGGGGAAGAACCTTTCCCTGAGATCCAACCTGACCCTGCCCTGGCACAGCTCCAGCCGTTCCCTGGATCCTGTCCCTGCTCTCACAGAGCAGAGCTCAGAGCTGCCCCTCGTGAAGAAGCTGCAGACCCTGGTGAGGTCTCTCCTCAGCCTCTTCCCATTTTTAAAGCCCACAGAGACAGGGCCAGAAGGACAGACACTGTTCTGGGACACGAGGTGTGCAACAGTTCGGGGAGCACCAAGTGTGAGCTGGGTGGGTTTGGTGCAGATGGCAATGTGTGGTGTGAGCTGGTCAGGGGTGCAGATGGCAATGTGTGGTGTGAGCTGGGTGGGTTTGGTGCAGATGGCAATGTGTGGTGGTGCTGGTCAGGGGTGCAGATGGCAGTGTGTGGTGGTGCTGGTCAGGGGTGCAGATGGCAGTGTGTGGTGTGAGCTGGGTGGGTTTGGTGCAGATGGCAATGTGTGGTGGTGCTGGGTGGGTTTGGTGCAGATGGCAGTGTGTGGTGGTGCTGGGTGGGTTTGGTGCAGATGGCAATGTGTGGTGGTGCTGGTCAGGGGCTCCCGTGGTTCCCTGACTGAGGACCAACAGAAGTTCACCTCTGCACATCCTCTCCTTTGAGCAGGATGGAAATGTTATTTATTTACTATATCTTTTCCTATACTTTGACTTTTAAAGGTGGTTTTTCTTTTGAAACAGCTTAATCATTGTCTTTCCAAAAGCACACATAATCACCCCCAGCTAAAATTCCTGCCCATTAGAACCTATTGTGTACAAATATTTAATATCACGTCTCACACTGTGCAGTGTTTCCTGGTTTGCCTTGAGTAGCTGTTAGGATTTAGTGCTCTTATGTGGGTATTGCAGTTTCAGGCAGTTCCAGGAAAAAACTAATAACTCTACTTTAGCAAAGCCTAGGTTTTAAAAGTTAATGAGGGACACTTGAAAACTGGCAGCTTTTCAGTCTAAGAAGAAAGAATAAGACTAAATATGATGTAATCAAAGGGGAAAAAAAGAAAAGGCTCTTCCTTCTGTTTGTCCTGGTCTTTGAGATTTTGGAGTTGAAGGTGTGATGCTACAGCAGCTGCAGTGGAATGTCACTAATGCTCCCAGGTGTGTTTTCCAGTGTCTGACAAGAAATACAGGGTTCCAAATGTGTAGGCAGTGGTAGGAGAGGTAGTAAAGGACATGTGAACATCTTCTTGTTTCTTTTTTTTTTTTTTTTTGTTTTTGTCCTTTCCTGGATTTATAGGAGGGAGTCTTTATGTGTATGGGTGTAACTTAAAATAAAATTTAAAAAAATCCTCTAGTCTGGAAATGAAAACCAGCAGAATTAAATCATAAATATTGTTTAGTCACTGCTGGACTGCCTGAAAATCACAGAAGGATCATAAAGTCCAATGGGAAAGGATTAGGAATATTAGCGGGAGAATTTCTTTAGGCTATAGCAGTGTTATTGCAGAGTTTTTACCAGGGATTATGAGTATTAATCTGTGGTTACATCTGCAATTTACAGACTCCCTGGGAATTTTTTTCAGAATGTGGCCATACATGCATAATAAATCATAGCCATGTGATTATTAAGACCTGGACTTTTGGCAAGGATGACGGAGCATTAGGAACTCCATTTAGAGGTTAAGACCCTTACTTGCTTTTATCTTCATCATCTATCACCTCTTATTTTGGATACTTCTGAACAGATTTGCGCCTTGTCTAATGCAAACAGCAGTGCACAAGGGGGCAAGTGCAGGGGGTTTTAATTATTCTTCCCCTGCCATGACTGTTTCTGATGTAGTCCATGTTTAGTGTTCCATAAGTGGCTTATGGACTTAGGAAAACCTACTGGACTGACTCTATCACAATATAACCCATAGAGAAGGGATGTTCTGGGTGTAGCCCCAGCCATCCCCATTTGTACACGTGACAATGTAATGCTGGACACCAAGGAGGGCATTGCCTGACTCCCACTGGGAGCTTTCCCAAGGAATGCCCATATGAAATATAGGACCCTCTTACCAAAATGTTTATTTCAAAATGGCAAAAAAATTCACCACAATTGTCAGAAAATGGTAGGAATTTAAAAATTTTGTCAGAGTCTTGCAAAAAATTTACCCAGCCTGTTTTTCCTTACTCTCAACTGGCAGCCAAAACATTTTGGCAGAGCTTTTTCTTCCACCGTAAAATCTTTCCAGAACTCAACACTTTGTTGAAAGCCATGTTTGAAAAATTACTTTTTTTTTTTTTTCATTGGAAATTACATTGCTCTGTAAGAAATTGGGAGGGGAAAGTTTGATTCCTAAGTGAAGAATAAATGCTACATTTTGGTTTTGTTATTTTCAGGCCAGTCTCCCTCTGATTTCAGTGGGTTACCTTCAGGAACACGATTAATCAAAATCAGGGAGAAGGACGTGGATACAAAGTGCAGCTGCACTGACTTCACTTGAAGTCTGGATTTTACAGTCTGGGCTCAGAATCTTCCTAGGCCAGTGATTTACCTGAAAAGGGGCTGGGGGAGTGTTACAAAGTGTTAATGGCATTTTGGGAGTGTGGTGGGCAAAGTTGATAATGATGAATTATTATTTTAATATTTCTTCTTTCAAACCAATACACACCCCACTTTACCTTCCTGCTTTGTTATGTGAAAAGACTTTATAAATGATATTACAATACCTTTTAGACTCTGTGGAAATACAGAAGAAGAGTAAGAAATAATAATTAAAATGTGATTTGCTGCCTTTAGAAATGGAATGATTGGACAAGCTTGTGCAAAATCTAAAATGAATAAAAAAACCCACTTGGAACACATTCTTGCCTTTAGAAAAAGCGAGAGGAATTCACTTTCTTATTTTATTTTTTCTTACTTTATCTAACCTGACTCACTTCTGGTTAGATCTGGTGCCTTTTTTTTTTTTTTTAATAGATCTTGTCTTTTAATTACTTAAGACAAATTCATGAAAAACCTTTCTGTCAGAACCAGTGATCCTATGAAAGCCAAACACCTCCCTAAAAGAGATGCTAATCTTTTTTTCAGAGCAGCATCTCTCTTTTCCACTCTGCAGGTGGAAAAATACACATTCACTTTATGTATACTCTTTTTAATTCAAAAATTAGGAGCATCAAAAACGTGTCACCGTATGTGAAAGTGTCAAACTCACCTACATTTGTTGCTGGAATTGTAAGGTCTGTGTTGACAGAGCCTGTCAGGGCCTGGCTGTGTTAGAGCTGAGTGGGGACTGCAGGACAAGTCGGGTTTGAGGGGGAAGGAGGAGGTGGGGGAAGCCTGTAGATCTTCAGGCTGGGCTGCTGTAGTCACATGGTGCCCAACAGGTCTTCATTTCTTACCCCATAAATAGGAAAAAGACTTCTGTGTCTGAAGGCTAATTCCTAGAGGAAGCCAGGAACGTTGTCCTTACAAAGTGGGCCCAATGCTGAGCTGCAGAGCATTCCAGCTGCCTCTGGCAGGGAGGTCATGGCAATTGGGAGCAGCTGAGGATCTGGGACAGCAAGAAGTGACTTAGGAATTGCCACAGTCCCCTCGTAAAGAAGCAGTGAATAACAGACACTGAAATGGCTGCAGGACTGAAACTAGTGCTGGGTTCCCTGTAAAGTGCTCCCCAGTCCTCCTGGGCAGGCTTGTGGTGTGAGTGGTACGGGAAGGGAGGAGGGTGTGGAGCACTCGGCTCCCTTGGGATGTGCCATGGGAGGGAGGGTGGGATCGGCTCCTTTGGGACATGGCATGGGAGGGAGGGTGGATTGGCTCCCTTGGGATGTGCCATGGGAGGGAGGGTGGGATCGGCTCCCTTGGGATGTGCCATGGGAGGGAGGGTGGGATCGGCTCCCTTGGGATGTGCCATGGGAGGGAGGGTGGATCTGCCCAGCAGCCCCAGCACGGTGGTGTGAGCCAGCACAGGGTGGGGAAGGACGGCAGGACACACCTGACAGCTCGCTGAGCTGCTCTGGGAGGTTGAGTGTGCTCCAGGGGGAAGGGGCTAGAGCTGTGACTGATTCTTGCCTGGAGCATTTAATGGAGTGAAACCTGTTGCTGCCCAGAGAAGCTGTAGATTCCCCATCCCTGGAAGCGTTCAAGGACAGGTTGGATGGAGCTCTGAGCAACCTGGTCTAATGGAAGGTGTCCATGCCCATTGCAGGGGGTGGAATGAGATGATCTTTAAGGTTTCTTCCAACCCAGACCAGTCTGTGGTTCTTTGTACATGCCTGGGAAAACTAAATGGTTCGATAGACCTGCAGCTGCAGTAAGAGTTGTAGTCAGATGTGAGATAACTTGGGAGCCACCAAAACTCTTCCCAAGCCAATTGGAAGTGTTGGCATACATTCCTGTGTGCTCTGTTCCTTCAGCATGAACTATGTGATATTTGCAAATCTCGCCAATGGAGTACTTTGAGGAACAAAAAGTATTATTTTTACAATATCCAGTACTAGGCTGATTCCAGCTCGACAGAGATTTTGAGTGACTTTCTCTTATTTTTTTATTGACTCAAGCCAACTCTCCTATCCCGGTGTTAATTACTGAGAACCTTTTCTATTGTTCCTTCTTAGGGATGTTCTCCTTGCAGAAGGTTTTGGTGCCTCACTCCAGGATGAATGGAAGGAGCCGGATAAGCCATGTTGCAAAAACATTGCATTTTCGTTTTAATCTCAGAATTTCTTATCATTCATTTTCCTGCATTCAGAGGACCAGCCCTCAGGTTTCCCCACCAGTACCTCAGCAAGGCTATTCTCTGATTGCTCAGTATAACCTTCCTAATAGAACAGCTTTGAAGGTTTGATTACCTTTTTATTACCTTAAGGCCATTCCTCCTATGTAAATCACAGTAACACCCACCTGAGCATCTGCCACATGAACAAGGTTATTGGACAGAATGCTGTTTTGCAGCTTTTCATAGTTCCCAACTCTGTACTTGGAGAATGTTGCTGTGGGAATTTTCATCTGATGAAAGGTCAGTTGGGAAATGTGAGGTCTGACATTTCTGTTTTGCACAGACAGCTATAATTATCTTCATACTTTTTAGCTCCATAGTTATTGAAAACAGATTTAAGAAAAGAAAAAAGAAAGCAAAACTTTAATTTGAAACTCACTAGAAGAAAATGCAGGCTATTTCCATGAGCTCCCCAGCCAAAGCTGAGCTTTATGTTGTTGCTGCCTATAACCCACTTCTGTCCATCTCACTGCATGAGGCTGCTCCCTGTGCGCTGAACTCCTTGGGATGCATGAGCCTGGAAAAAGCCAGCACTCCAAAATGTGGCTGAGTGACACAGGTATTCTTTCTGCAGGGCAGACGAACCAGATCTGAGTGTCTGCCTATATACATGTACTTATATCTATATATATTTAATGAGAAAACAAGAGTGACCTCAGTATGTCAGACACCATGGCCAGGGCTCGAAGGCAATGCTCAGAGAAGAATGTAAGAACAAAATGGTTCTCCCTATACTCTTCACAGTATTCCCATGATAAAGTTCCAGCTGTCCAAAAAAAAAATAATTCTTTTGGTTCAAAAAAGAAGGATAATTTTTCCCCCTTTCCCAATGAATGTTGGTTGCTTCAGTGTAAGACACTCCTATTCCATCGGCAGTTTGTGAGTGAAGGGTCCAGGGCAAGGGAAGGAAAACAGCCTGTGACTGAACTGCAGCCTCCCCCAGGTGGGAGTTTTTGGCCTCAGCTTTATTTACCAACCAACCAATGTTGCTGATAACACTTCTTTAATCAGACTAAACTTTACACACTCAGTAGTGTGTAAAATAAGCATAACTGGCCTCCTACTATAGAGTGGAATTCCCTCTGGCTTAATAGATCATCCTCTTTCCAGGAATCATGTGGATATGAGGAGCAGTGCTTTGTGGTGGGAAGCTCTGCTTTATTAAAGCTTTCTGGTAACTGCTTTCTCTGCTAAGCTGCATTTCCATTCCTGTTGTGTGCTTTGTTTCCAGCCAGTGCCAAACACCAAAATAGA
Source organism: Pseudopipra pipra (assembly GCF_036250125.1). Taxonomy (NCBI): domain Eukaryota; kingdom Metazoa; phylum Chordata; class Aves; order Passeriformes; family Pipridae; genus Pseudopipra; species Pseudopipra pipra. The sequence continues at coordinate 19,093,716 of NC_087561.1, read as the reverse complement.
TGTTTATCAGTTTGGCCTCTCTGCTTTGCAGTAAATCCCAGAGCTTAAAAATGCAGTAAATCCAGCTTTGAGGTTCTTAGTACCTGATAAGAAGAAAGTGTTTCCCTGGTATGAATTCACTGAGGTGTGTTTGGAGTATCAGGGCAGATTAAATCCCTACCAATTGACTTTATTCTGGTTCAGGGTTTCTCTATGGTACAGATGTGCTTTTATGCCAGGTCTGATCTGGTCTGCTGCTGGCAGGGAGCCATGTAAAACTGGTGCAAATTCCACCTCTGGGGATTCTGGCTAATTTTAGAAATATGTGATCCTGTGCCCACACCCGATCTGGATCAAACTGTGCCATGGGGTGATCGGGTGGTGCATGTGTAACTGGTGATGGTGCTCGTGTAACTTTGAATAATGAGATGAACCTGGTTATGTTCACCCTGCTATTGTTTTTACTCCTGAAAAAAACTCTGCAAGCATTTACATGGAAAACATCTTGCATAGGATGAAATAGTGGCACTGTTACACTTTCTGAGCTAAAAAATAGCATTATTTAAACAAAGTACCCACAGATAAGTAATATAGCCCTAACAATTCTTAAGTACTTTAAATTCAGACCATGCAGTTTATCAGCCTTTGTCTCTGCAAAGTGTAATGTAGGCTTCCTTTTTCACTTTAAATAAAAGTTTTATCTCTAAGTCAATCTGAATCTCAGTTGGAGGCATCAGGTGGCAGGAGGGGGATCTCTGGCCCACCCAGTTGGTTTGGACTAGAAGCTTTAGGAGAAAACATGAACTGACTCCCTGCCAGCCCTCCTCTCTCTGCTCTGCTGCCCAGCTTCAGGCTTTAAGACTTTTATCCTGAATAAAGCCTAGGAAAATATATGGAAAGAAAAGGATTATTAAAAGGATGCAAAAGGAGGATGAGCTTTTCTAAATGACTATTCTTGTTGTGACTGTCCCTTTCACTGGTTTACTCTGGTTTGCCAATGTCTGGTTCCTATCTTCATTTAACATGGATGCTGCTTCATGCCATCACTGTGCCCACACAAAGCATTCCCAAAACTCCCTTGGGAGTGCAGACAGCCTCAAAGAGTGTTTGAAGGTTAGAGAATGGTGGTTGTTGATTCATTTTTAAACTTTGTCTAAGTCTGTAAGGAAGTGCATCTTCCAAACTCTTTTTAGAGAATTTTAAACATATTTTTGTACTAAAAGTAGTTTTGCATCTGTTCTTGCTTTTGCAAGTTGGTTCTGAGTTTAATTCAAGCAGAATGTTTTCATGCTTTCATCTAAAAATAGTTTGCCTACATTTTTTATCCATTAGTCCAAGAGAGGTTGTGGCACTGTTCTCCCACCTCATCATCTTGTTCATCCTCAGAGGGCAACAGCAGTGCCAAGCTGTAAAGATCCAGTCCAGTGCTTGTGTCTGGCCTCTCAGAGAAGTCACACGTAGTTTTGCTGGCAGTGCAAAACCAGACTGTGGGTCTGTGATGTGGTTGAACCTATTGACAAGTTGCTGAGCTGTCTGGTGATGGTGTGTTCCAGTCCTCTGTTCTGCTCATTCCCTACAGAAGGTGCTGCTGTTCCAGTATAGTCTCATGGAAATGCTTGATGATGTTCTGTAAAGGCAAACAAGGAAAGATGGGATATCTGGTGAGAGACTGGGAGTAACATGCTCTGAGGAAGGAGAGCCACCACTAGGAACCACAGATATTGGGGTTTGCACCAAACTGTGAGAGGCTGCACAGAGATCAGGAAACAGGGAATGAGCACAGCAGACAGAAGAGCACATGGAGGGAAACTGGTGTAAGTCTGATCTGTCACTTAGAGCAGAACACAGGCAGGACAGGAGCCAGGTTTGGAAGAACAGCCAAGAGAGCAGCTATCTTAGCGTGCTGGGCTGGACAGTAAAGAGCTGCAAGGTCTGTGTTATCAGGGACTGACCAAGAAGTCAGGTCCCCTGGTCAGCCTGTAGCTCCTGTTCAGTCTGGCCTGATTTTATGAGGCCCTTGCTGCCTGGGAATCGACAGATTGTACAGAGACAGAACTCGACACCCGAGGGCTCCCCGTGGTGCAAATGCTGGGAGCCTGTGTTCAGTTATGATGAAGGCTCCCAAATTCATCTGAGCACCATTTACTGTCTACCTCAGATACTTTTAAATGTGATCCCAGTGTAGATATTGCTGAGAAATCTCTGCTTTTCCCCAAAGCTATGCTGGGAGAAGTTATGCTCTTGGAGAACATTCCCATTCCCTCACAATTCAAATTTGTCAGAGGCTTCCATGAGAATTAAGCCCATGGCTGTTGTGTTTGGGGAGCTGGGGCCTTTGGATACTTGAGCAGGAGGAGTGTCTGTTTTATTTTCTTATAATCAAGTTTTCAAACGATTCTGCAATTGCTATCACTACTGTCTTGAGATAATATTCAGTTCATTAGATGTATTAATTTCTGTGGTGCTCTCCATGGGCTGCCAAAATTGTAACTCTTTTAATTTCAGTGCATGTGAACTTGAAGTCATCTGTAAAAGGTATCAGTAACATGATGACTTCAGACCTTGAGACATGAGAACTGAGATGGTGTGAAGGGTAATCACAGTCCAGAGATGCCCAAACATCTCTGGGTTTGCCAGACTGTTTGGTGCTTCACTGACTGAGAGGCAACATCAAAGATATTCACCAAATTTCAGTGTAAATTGGAATTTCAGTGGCTGGGGAGGCAGGTGACACCACCATAGGCAGTGAAGGAATGTCCTGGCTGGTGCTGGGATGGGGAGGAAGGGCTTGCACAGCCATTGCTGGGTGTGATCCGGGCTCCACTCTGTAGAATTAAGGAATCTGTGGCCTTGCTGAACATGCTCATGCACTTGGTCGGGTTTGTTATGACTTACTCTTTTTTGTCACAGCCTTGCAAAGAGCCTCACTCCCTAATTTAAACCATATGGACTGGGATCATGTCATACTTGGAAAGAAACCAATCAAACAAGACATAAGAGGGTGCACAGACCTCACTTGTTTTAACAAACTTAAAGAAAACATTTATAAGGGGATATTCCAGCAAACTGAAAGAACTGATGATTCAGCTCATGGATTACACTCCTCCTCACATCTCCCATAGGCATGACCATCTGTGACAAAGGTTGGAATTACAAAGAGCTTCATCCTTCTGCTGTAGATCCCTGTTTTTGGTGAAGCACATGTGTAACCATGAGCACCGTGGTGTTCACACACCCTTTACAAATCATTGTGTGCAACGGAGAAGTTGCTGTTAATTTTGCTGACACACATGACTGTGTGCCCAACCAGCTCCTAAAAACCCACATGAGCCCTCAGTGTTTTTCTGCTTAAGGTTCTGAAACAAAAACAAGCGTAAAGAAGGAAATTGGTAGTGGAGGATATTAGAGAACTGATAATCCCACCAGTAAAAGGGGTGAGGAGAGAAAGAGCTGTTTTAATGTTTTAATTTAACTGTTTTAATGACCAGGTGTTAAATCATTATTTCTAGAGAAATTTCTGTGCATGTACCACAGATATGTCTCTGAGGTCGTACCATTATTCAACCTTTAAAGCAGCTCTTTCACCTTTTCTGAGCATTTTGTCTGGATTTGTTCTCATATCAAATTATTCCTTGTCAAGGAATAAAACAATTTTCAAGATACCATAAGTTTGTTTGTGTAAGACTCAGAAATAACATTTACATGTAAGTGTTTATGTTTATATTTGTAGGGCACATTACTTTTGTTTGATTAGTCACAAGAAACAGTTAACTCCTGAGAGGAACAGCAGAGAAATTTAGCAGGAGAAATAGATTCTGTTACTTGTAGAGTTTTAGCTTCTACATTTTTAATGAAGTCTGCCTAGTTTAATAATAACCTCATGTAAATCCAGTAAAATGCATATGGATTGCTGGTAATTTTTTTAACTAAGCTCTGATCATACAATAAACCACCAGGTAGATACTATATGATGAAAAGTATTTTTTCCTTTCCAAATTGCCAAATTTCAAGTGTGTTTTTTGCAGTTCATTTACTACTAATAACAAAATTTTAAATTCTTAAAAAGGTATCATCTTGTCTCTTTTTTAACTATTCCAGTTACTTCTCTTATTGAATGCTGGATGGTTTATGGTGTACTTTTTCACTATTCTAAGCCAAATCTGTGTTTCTGTTGTTATTATCTGTGTTCTTGTAGCTCTATTGTTTTATTGTGTCACCTTGCTGCTTTGTATTTTTTACATGTTGCTCTATAGGAATTACTCCTGAAAATAAGTAGCTATGCCTTGATTTATATTGAAAACTCTTGGATTTTCAGCTACAGAGAACACACGTTTTAGCCAGCAGCAGTTAATTCCTAGTCTGTAGTTATGTCTTGAACTGATTAGGAAATGTATTGAGAAAGAATTTTCTCTTGTTGGATTTTTAGACACAAATTTTTGTTATTCCATGGCTGCTACTTTCATTGCTGCTGTTTGCTCACGTGTGGGCTCGTGTCTAAATCCTTTCTCACATCTTGGTCACTGGAGAGCCTTGAGGTGGCTGTGAGAACAGGCTGCTTACGATGGTCAGGACTCCGAGATCTGCTGTAACCTGCACGTGGGCCATCCAAATTGTCAAAAATATTTGATTTTATGGATAGTAAACAAATAAGTAGATAAAAGACTGCTGGTAGCACCCTATTTTGCATTAGGGGACTTCAGTTTTCCACTTCTAAGAGTTCTTCAAAGTAATCAACAAAACTTCAGGGCTGATCCCACCATAGAAAGTGGGGTTTTATGCACATCTTTTCGTGGAAAATGAGGTGTGTTTTGGCTTGGTGCAAACAAGGAAGAATTCCACTGATGTTGGTGTATTTCTGCTCTTGTAAGGCAGATCAGAAGGAGCCCCTCATGAGCACAAGGCACTGTGGTGCCTCTTCACTGCTGCTGCCAACTCTGAACAGCATTTCTTGGTAACCTGGGGAACCTGGGTAACACTGAAGTTCCAAGAGGCACATTGGAATGGCTGTAAAATGTTGTTTATATTCAATATCTCCAGCAGATCCCAGTTTCCCCAAAGAAGCACTTTGGCCATAGTTTCATGTCCTGATCAGGCCTGATCACCACAGGGCTGTGGTTCAGCCTGGAAGACAATAGTGGAGGGTGAGAAGTCACAGCCCTTCTGCAAAGTGTTCCCAGCTGTGCAAAGCAACACCAACACACACAGTGGAAAAGAGGGATCTTATTCCCTGGAGTCTGTTTGGGTTTTGTTTACGCTCTTTTGTGACCAAGTAGGTGTAATTATTCAACATTGCTCGTTCCAACAGAATGCGCACTAGAAAGATCTTAAGATTTTTCCTCAATGAGTGTTAATTCCTCTTTTCCATTTTGTCCAAAAGGCTTTGTCGGCAAGTTTTTTTCTGTTTAAAAAGAGAATTATTGGCTGAATATCACCCGCAGATGTGCTCCTTGATAACCAGACTTGACTCTACCGAGTGCAGTGGGTGGAATGATCAAATAGGAGAATTGAAGAATTCTTGGGCATCTCAAGTTGTTTTGCAATAAACTCACAATAAATGTTGCTATATTCCTAAGTGACCTAATCCTTCTTATGTCGAGCTCAAAGCAAAACTGTGTTTGACAATAAAAACTCAAAACACTTAATTTCATTATCCTGACACTCCCTCCTCCTTTCCTTTAAAGATGCATCTTTCAGCCAATTTACTATTTGCTTCTCATTCCCCTTCCAGATTCAGGCTATAGAATAACTTTATACATTGATTAATTTTCAGATGGCAAATGGGGATTGCACACATCTGTTTCAGCACTCCTGACACAGATATTCACATCAGTGAACGAGGGACAACTTGTTATTTCCACCTCTGGGTCAGATCCTGCCTGCAGTTAAGCAAATGTTTAGAAAATACTGTTAGTTCCTCCTCAGCTTTATGTATAGCTGGTCTTAACAGTGAATTGGAGAAGGTGAAGTGTAAATTGAGTATTATTCAGTTTATTCCAAGGAAAGAGTCGTTTGTTAGGATGAGGAGTGAAGAAGGAAATTTAAACTAGAATCTTGAGGTCTTGTCTCTGCTTTATGTAGCTGAAACTACATAAATTGAAAATACTTGCATGTACTTGAAACACACTTGAAAGTTGCCAGAGCAGTTTTCACAGAAATGGAGTTTTGACAACGTTATCTTTGCCAACATTTTCTTTCCCTCAGACGCTGTACGATGTGTTTTTAGTTGCCACTGTCTGCCACGAGAGTGGTTCTGTTTCAGTGGCACTGGAGTCATTTGTGAGTGTTGGAATGAAATGCTCGGTGTAAAAACAAGATTTGACACCAGTCAAATTAGTCACCCACTTGTTTGGGAGTGTGCTCGTTGCCAGCTCACGCTCACTCGGGGGACAGGCAAAGGCATCAAATGCCTCTGCAGTTCATAACACTTCAGCAAGGGAAGCAACTTGTGAGCTGGTTTTGACTGTGTGGAACCAGGAATGTTGTGTCTGTCTTGGCAAGGATGAGCTGAGTTTTAGCAAACCCATTCGTATGCCACTAGACTTAGATAAAGATGAAGGCATTTTCTGTAAATGTTCTATAGGAGTTGTCTCTGATACAGTCTTTAGGAAGCTCTGTGTGTTGCACCCATGTTTTCTTGCTCAAGGCAGTACTAGTGAGGAAATAGCGTGGTTTAATTGTTTATATGAGTTGGGAGGGAGTATCTTGCCCATTCCCCTTTGTTTTCGCTGAATTGCTCAGTAACTCCTGCAGATGAAGTAAGAGTTTCATTTCCAAACTTCTCAGCTTTAGCTGACAGTCCCAACAGCTGATATTTCTGTGCTGGTTTGAGACATGATCATGCAAGAGGCCCCAAAGAGAAGCTGGGTATTAGTGCCCTGTGTGGTACCTGTTCTACAGGTACAGTATTTACAGGAGGTGCTTCTGCCTCTGCAGATGTTTTTCGGTGCACTTTGCTGGATGATATTTATCACGGGAACTTGAGCCAACAGATTTTTCATTAAGTGGTTTTTGTAGTCAGAGCTCTCACTGGGATCTCTCTCCTCCTGCCTTTCCAGTGGCATCCAATGTGTAACCAGGGTGTTGGAGCTCACTGTGCTCCCTTTTTCATTCATGTGAATGCAGGGCTGAGACCACACCAGCATTAGAGTTGACTATTAAAAATGGGTAGTTACAGACATAAAGCTCAAAGATGAAGGTCTGTAATTGTCAATATTGCACTGATAAGCTGCCAGAAAAGTAGAGAAATCTTAAACCTTCTTCAGTGGATGCCAACTGAATTAAGAGCCTTCTTCCAGGCTGTGTTGGAGCCAGAAAATCCAGTTATCAGAGCAAGCACAATCTCTGTTGCTTCTGTTTCCCAGCTGCTTCTCTGGGGATGCAAATGGAAATTCATAATTTCCTTGCAAAGGCTGAAATCCAAATAATTATCCATCTTTCTGTGGTTTCAAATCTCATAAGGACTCAAGAATGAGAGCCACGTATTTCAGGCTACCTGGTCTCACCCCCTAAAAGAAAGTACCAAGATTATGAGTAAATCCCCTGCCTGTCACCAGAAAAGATCACCAAAATTTCTGAGAGGTGGCAAAAGCCACAGTTAGAAACAGTGGTTGCTAAAAAAGCTCTTCAAACCCTTCTTCTCAACTTTGTGCTCGAAAGGGCCTAACCCTGGGCCACCACTCTGGCTCCCAGCCCTCCCATTCCCATCAGGCCTGGTCATTTTGACTGCAGAGTATTGGAAATTACCTGTACAACAGACCATAGAGGTTTTGATGCCATCTACATTGTCGTTCTCTTTCTTGTAAAAGGTAACATGAAAACATTATTAAAAAAAAAAAAAAAGAAAAGGTAGAAAGGTAGAAAAGACAAACAAGTTCCATCTGCTACAGCTGTAAATGGGATGTTATGCCAGCAAAAGGAGAAAGGATAAGGGGTTTTGAACAGTTTGAATATTTTGTCATCTAAGCAATGGCTAACCTTAACCTTTGAGTCAAAAGATGAACTTTTGTTTTTTGACCTTTTGTCATTCTCTCCAATGACAGTTGTGGTCTGTCCCTTCAGTCTCTCTTGTACTCTGGAGCTGATTTGACAGCTGTGTTTTTTACTAATTCAGTCTTAAAGTATTTATTTTATACAGTCTGATGGGGTGTGAGCAGTGTCAACAATCACCTTCGTGGTGCTGGGAAAGTACTGAAAATGAGCTGGAACAGATAAATACAGCAGGGCCATTATTGCCACTTCCCTCTGGAACTTCATCTCCCCACACGAGCACAATGCAATGAACTGTAGCTCATTCCAAGAGCTATGACTAAATATTGACTTCTGGGCCCTTTTGATCTCTGGAAAGGTTTGGATCCAGACTGTGCAGGTGGCACAGTCTGAAGAAAGATGTCCCATTTGCATCTGGTCCCTGGAGCACCTCTCTGTGTAGTGGGTTGACCCTGGCCACATACCAGGTACCCACTAAAATTTATTACTAACAGGATAAGAGCCAAAGAATGAGAAATAAAATAGTCTTAAAAACACCTTATCCTCACCATTCCTTCCTTCCATGTTCTCCCTCCTCCCCCCCAGCTGTGCAGGGGGACAGGGAATGGGGGTTACTGTCAGTTGTTGTTTCTGCCGCTGCTCAGGGAGAGGAGTTGGAGTCCTTCCCCTGCTCCTGTGGGGTCCCTCCCACGGGAGACAGTCCTTGATGGACCTCTCCAGTGTGAGTCCATCCCTCGGGCAGCAGCTCTTCCCAACCTGCTGCCCCATGGGTCACTCCTCCATGGGGTCAGTCCCTCACGGATGAGCTGTACCGGCGTGGGTCCCCCACAGGGGCCACGAGTCCTGCCTGGGAAAAACCTGCTCCAGCCTGGGCTTCCCTCTCCACGGGCTGCAGGTCCCTGCCAGGACCCTGCTCCATCCTGGGCCTGCCACGGGGTCACAGCCCCCTTCCTGCATCCACCTGCTCCAGCGTGGGAGCCCCCAGGGGCTGCAGGGAGGTCTCTGCACCCGGATGTTCCCCCAGGGGCTGCAGGGGGGTCTCTGCACCCCGATTGTCCCCCAGGGGCCACAGGGGGGTCTCTGCACCCCGATGCTCCCCCAGGGGCTGCAGGGGGGTCTCTGCACCCCGATTGTCCCCCAGGGGCCACAGGGGGGTCTCTGCACCCCGATGCTCCCCCAGGGGCTGCAGGGGGGTCTCTGCACCCCGATGGTCCCCCAGGGGCTGCAGGGGCACAGCTGCCCCACCCTGCTCTGCCCCACGGGCTGCAGGACCTCAGCTCCAGTGCCTGGAGCACCTCCTGCCCCTCCTTCTGCACTGACCTTGGGGTCTATGTTGTTATTCCCATGTTCTCACTCCGCTCTTCCCTGGCTGGAATTTTTTCTGCACAACAATCTTCTTAAATATGTTATCCCAGAGGCGTTACTGTCACTCCTGACTGGCTTGGCCTTAGCCAGCAGCAGGAATTCCGTCCTGGAGCTGGCTGGCATTGGCTCCACGGGACAGGGGAAGCTTCTGGCAGCTTCTAACAGAAGCCATCCTTGTAGCCCCCCCTGCTACCAAAACCCAGCCATAGAAACCCACTACATTGTCCTTGTCATATCCTCCTTTAAACTGCAAAATCTTACCAAGCCAGAGCATGTGTGTGGACCTTCCCCTTCTGGGTCAGCTGTTTCAGTGTTATTGTGGACTGGTGCTATGGACTTCCTTGGCTCACCTGGCAGCCTCTCCATCTTTAACTCTGGAGTTTGATTTTCACGGTGTATTTTGGATAAAGCAGAAGGAAGTGAAGGAATGTCCAGAGATCCTGAAGCCTCGTGTCATTTGCTGAGGTGCTTGTATGCCTGATTAATTATTGCCTAATTATAAACCCTCAGGGTCATACTTTTCACCAGCGAGAAGAAAATGTTACATAGACTGCCAAGAAATATCAGATTTTCCATCCCAGCTGTTTTCTGATTAAATGGCTGCACCATGAATTTAAGAGAGTTGTTCAGCTGCACTTGGGGATGGTTTGCCATTTGTTCATCCCTCTAATGTCATGCCAGACAGAACCTCAACTTCTCCTCTCTCTCTCACCAGAGGACTTTTGGTACCTAGCAGCAGTGGATAGGTATGGCTGAAGTGACACACTTGGTTTTCCCTTTTTTCATCTCAGAATGTTGCTGTGCCCACTGCAGGGGAAGGGGACAGAAGTACAGTAATGCTCACACTGTGCAGCAAGGCAAAGGAATGGGGGAATTCCTTTTTTTTTCTTTTTTTTTTTTTTATTTTCTATTTAAAAATAGAACAAAACTGTTGAGAAAACTTTGGAAAGGGTTTAGATGGCTAAACTAGGCTGTAGTTCTCCTTAATCTCACGGGTCTTTCCAAAACCAAAGAAACTCTATTTGGATAGCTAAGCTTCCATGAGCAACAAATTTAACTCAGTGACTGATGGAGAACTTGCAGGACCCTAACAAAGCACAAAGCAAAGACAGAAAGGATGGTGGGAAGACACTGATTTGTGCAAGTTAAATAATCATGAGTCTATTGCAAGAAAGGAGCACATTAAAGTGGGGTTGTTAATATATCGACAGCACAGTCACTTAATAGGCATGCAACATATTTTACTGCTGTTTTGGCATTAGTCTCTGGCAGAGAATTGTCTCTAAACATGAGAGATATCTATCACAAAAAAAAAAAATATGGACTAACTGGTGTCCTAATATGAACAGAGGTCAGAAATCTGAATATCAGTGACCTCTGAGGAACTGCTGAAGTGCTGTGGGATGTGTATTTTAGAGAGTGATGGCTGAGGGGAGGCAATACATGTGTGTTTGTAAGAAGAAGGCAGTGAACATACTGCTCTAAGCAAAGAAAAAGAATAAAAACCAATAGGTAAGAGAATTCCAGGTTTAGAAATTTTTTGAACTTTCTAAAACTCTGATAGTTGTTCACTGGAATAGATTATTTAAGGAGAATCACTGTCTTTGCAGATTGCAAAATCCAAGTGGGATAAACACCTGTTAAAAGTTGTGTAGATAGAGTTGTTGCAGCTTCACATCTGGGTGCTAGATGCATATTCTGTAGACTATATAATAAATCTGTGCAGAAATGAAACATCAAATTTCCGTTAAAAGGCAACATGCAGAAAGTTCACATTTTTGTCCAGCTGTGCTTTATGGACACCTTAACAGTACAGGCCTCAGAGGTTCACACAAGAGAAAAATGATGTTCCCTTTGTCTCAGGACAATGAAGTCTATTATTAGATCTGTGCAATGTCCATTAGGAAGTGCTGGCCCTGTCCCTAATCGATGTAATTTAAACTATGCAGTAGGAAGGGATCTCTTAAGGGTATCAAAACCAACAGAACATCTGAATTAGTAAGCAAAATAAAATTGTTTCCAGCAAATGTCTCTATCCTCTCTGGCTACAGGGGCATTGGGACCTTTGCAGACTCTCAGGGGGTGTGATGAACATGTGTGTGCCGAGGAGCATTTCCAGCCACTGCCATTTCTTGTTTGGAGGATTTAATGCAGAGACTTGTTTGAGAGCAGGTACCTCCACTGTCAAAGCATCATCAACAACCTGAATCTCTTGGGAGGAAAACCAAAACATCACATCAACCCGCTAGTCTGGTCTAAATTTTTTATTTACTTATTTATTTTTTTCCCCCACTCCCTGAAACGTGCCCTGGGCCAAAGGGAGTTGTTTGGGTTTTTAGATCCAAAACTTTTGCTGATACTCCATAAAAATGCCAGTTCCCAGTCTGCTCTATGTGCCACCTTTAGTGACTTTGCCAAGCACCTTCTTTCTTGTATTAAAGTCTGGCAAGCTCTTCAAGCAAAAATATTCTTTCTGTACTTCAGAAGGAGCCTTTACTCGTCTGTGTTTGCCTGGAAACTGTTTGCAGGAGAGTTGTGTGTTCCCCATAGGGGGAGAACAGCTCCTGCTGCTCACTGCAAACCAACTCAATCCCTCTGTTTCTGCCCTTCAGAAAGGATCCCAGTTCTCAGTGCAGACCCCAGGAGTTGCTCTGTACCTGTCTGTGCCCTACAGGGTGTTCTGGATTCAGCCACTCTGTCAGTAGCTTTCACAACAGCATCAGAACTCCTGAAATACAATTGGATTTGCCAGCATAGGAGGTTTTTATTCCTGAGTGGAGACCAAATACAGATAAATGAACTGCTTAATTTCAAAATTAATACAGAAAATTGAAAAAGAACATTATACTTGTGTTAGAGGATTTTAAATTGACCTGCTCCCCAGATGTAGGAGCAAGAGGCTTGTGGTTTCTTCCCCAAGAATTTAATCCTGCAGGCACAGCTCATGTGGAGCAAGTCCTTAGTCACAGAACAGTTTGTTTTGACAGTCCTAAATGATCCATACGAGTCACCCTTGCTGTACAAGAATTAAGTAATGTCTCCATGTCAGCACTTTGCTGGGAGCATGCTGAAGTTAATTTGCACCCCAGGTCAGAGCCCAGATTCTTTCAAAGGAGTGACACTGAGCATAACTTTTTGGATGTCTGTAGACCTTGGCTGAGGTCTTGGCAGCGCCGTGTGTGTGAGTGTCCTGCACAAGACCAATGAGAAACCAGAGCAGCTGTTCCCAGGCCTTGGCTTTGACTTATGACTAGTCACAGAAATTGTCCAAATTCATTTTACCGCTGTACACATCAGCAAGTAAAGATCTATTAAATTACCAATGGTAATTGCCATCACTTGTTTCTGGTACTTTGTATCTAAAAAAATTACAAACTCTTTACCTGAAGGTTGTTCACTTTGGTGTGTTACACAGGACAAAGGAGATCCACAGGTATTCCCACACTTCTCTGCTTTTGCTGGCAGAGCACAAAGCCAGAGACTTCATGTAATGAATTGAACGACAGCTCTGTGCAGAGTAAAAACCAATGACAAACATCACTGCTGTGACCTTAATTTTCCTGTTGTTTACCCCTTTTGAATGATGCTTAGAACTGGTATCAATCAAGTATTATCTTCAAGAGAGAGAATAACTGTGCGGAGTCAGATCTTTCTTTTCTATGTGACTCATCCTTAAGTGCCTGCATTCAACAAAGGACAATTCAGTTTGTGTGGAAACAGATCTCAGAGGGAGAGTTACAAACAGCTCCTTCTCTCTGAAGTGCTTCTTGATGGAGCCATGATGGACCAATACCTACAGAGCCAATTCCAGCTGCAGGTTATTTCAAATTTATCTAGACAAAACAGAAAAGTTCTGGATTATTACTAATACACACTGCAGACAGAAGCCTGAGGTGCAAAGAATGGTCAATTCATAAATCTAACGTGACATTATCTAAAACTGAACAGCTGGAGAAAAATTCAAGTTTTTCATTCTACCTTCAGGATAAAAGATGCTTGGAAGTAAAAACATTTGGAAGGGTATTATCTACCAGATTTATAGCATTTTTTTTGAAAAGTTACTGTTCTACTTATTTGCACTGTACAAGGCAGGTGCATTCATGGTCTCTTCAATGTTCCTTTCATTTGTCCAAGTTTCCTTTCACCCACTTATTTCAGTTGTGACCAAGGGTAATCTGGATTTCTTTGGGTCAAAGATAAGGATAAATACCAAAGGACCTGGACGTGCACTGGATGTTTGTTCTTCACCTGCTGCCTGTGCCTGTTTGTGCCTTCAGGACTCGTAGAGCTGAGGATGGACATGGAATGATGCCTTATGAAACAAGTTTAAAGCATTCTAATATGGTAATATCTACTATTTGCTTTGTTCTGATTTAAAGAGCTCCATGACTTGCCAGCTCAGGGGAGGAGTAGGTCCAGCACTATTTGTCTTAGTCCAGCAGACCTCAGTGGGATTTATAAACAATATTTTCAGGAATCTTATCAATCATCCTTTGACCCAACCACCTCATGGTACCACATGAGCACCACGTTAACAAATAGACCTGGAAAGGGACCCATTCACACCCACCTTATTATACCCTGCATACAGTTTTTAATGCAAAAAAACAACTACTTGTGCTTTTGCTCAGGGGTTGTTCCTCTCAGTACCACAATAGCAATAGCATGGCATTATCTGGAGTCTTTGTACCTCAGGCCAGTGATTTAGATGGGAACGTGCTGGTGAGATTTGGCCCAACATTTTTTCCTATTGCATTTCCCTCAGTACTTTCCATGTAAAGAGCTGGATGCTGTAGAAGGTAGCCCTGTTCTGTGGGTGTGGAACCCAAATTCATACCTGTAGATGTCTAGAAGCAAAAGGGAGATTTGTAAAGCCTGGCAGGTCATAAAAACCTCTACTAAAGGAAATTTAAGGTTATTTGTTTGGAATTTAAGTTTTTCTCTGTCTACATCACAGATTTTTCTAACATACAATCTAAACTCTTTTCAATGCAAATTAAGCTCTGATTGTACAGATAGTGGTCAGTCTGTTGTATACTACAAGCTGTTTTCATCTGTGCCCTCTTTTCTTTCTAAAGAGACCTACCTCGTTTAATTTTTCCTTGCATCGCCTTTGACTGTCCTCTGAATTCTCTTCTCTTTGACATCTGTCCATCTCTGAGTGCAGTGGTTACAACTGGACCCTGTCTCCCAGCTGAAGACTCCCCAGTGAAAACAGAGCAGAAAAAATGACTTCCCTGACATACAGATTTTTTAAAAAGAAGTATTGGAAACTAAGGTGAAAAAAAAAGGACATCCCTTTTGCCATCTATGAGGGGCGGGGGGCTGACCCTAAAAACAAACAGTGCAAAAGCTCCTGCTCGTTGGGACATGCAGGTGGGCTGCTGTGCTTTTCTTTTATGAACATGCAAGAGCTGCAATTACTGGGGGAAAGGGCAAGGCTTTTTTATGAGAAGCAATCACAGAGACTCACTTTTTCCAAAAGGTACATTGTACTTGCTCTCAGATTGTTGCGCTGTGTGGTGATGAATAACACTTGGAAGCAGATGTCAAAAGCATCAGTGCTCAGTGGAAATAGTACATTTTTTCCATTTTATGTCTAGTTTAGACTATATTAAAGAGGAGGGAAAAAATTTAAAAGCTGAAAACATGCTGAAACAAGTTACAGTTGTAACAGAATTGACGACAGCCAGGAAATTCCAAGTTCGGGTCCTCACTCTGGGCACTCAGACTAAGAGTTCACCACTAACCCTTGGGTTAGTGTTGGTCACAACAGCTTCATCCTTATTTGTTATTTGCTGTTCTGTGTGTGCCTGTTTGATGCTGGCTGTTTTTCTCTTTTCTTTTGATCTTTCAGAAGAATTTCTGAAGTCCGTGTCCTGCCCCGTGTGCCTTCATACCAGTTCAAAGCTGTCAGGGAACTATGAACTTTATAAACACCCATCTAAAATGCTCTGCATCCCAGAAAGGTCACAGAAGGTTTGTTCTAGAGACAAGAATGAACACAAATATGAACTTCTATCACTGTTTATTAAAGCATGTGATATTCACATAAACATTGCAATATTTTCTTTGCATGTGTTAGTAATAAAAACTTTCCGTATTACTAAAATCTGAATATTTAAATCATGTAATGTTATTTTTTCTTGAAAGTAATATCAAATTATATTTTACTCAAATGTTGACAACAAAAGCTGATCTGCCTGGGTTCGCTTTGATCCTCCTGTGAATGGCACGGAGCAGTTCCATGTGCACATAGTGAGGTACAAACCAGGTTACATATTAATAAATGCAGTGTAACCATGCCAACCTTGATGCCCATGCTCTGTTTACCCTGCCAGATTGTGCATTTCTTCCATTTGTTAAGTTTGGAAAGGTGATATGATCTGGAGATTCATAGACCATGAAGATTATGGTCAAAAGTGGGCTATTGTGGTCATGTAGAGCAGTTATGGATCACAGGGATTAATCCCTGTTGAAACAGAAGAATCCTGATCTTACAGTTTCCACTGATTCAGCAGTCTGTCTTCACTTGTTCCAACAGTTGGTAACCAGAGTGTTAAATGTGCTCCTCAACTCTTACTCTCTGTGCACCCACTGCACTTGAAAGCATTTTATTTCTCAGACCTCTTCTCTTAGGTACTTACAATGTTAGCATGGAATCCTCTCTAATAAGTTAAACCAATGTCACTCCCAGACACCTTTACCCAGAACCTGTTCAGTTATTAATCCTGAACCAAACTGAATAAGGTCAAGTCAAAATCTGTCGATGCCAAATCTTGGGGTGGCAACTGCACCAGTACCAGACCCAGAGATGGTGTGACCACACTTCCCATATAGGATATTCCGTGTTTGAGAGTTTTTGATTACCTGCCTATCCGTGTGATCCCTGAAAAGGAGCTGGAGTGGCTGTGGAGCAGATGGAAGCCCCTGCAGGAAGGCTGTAGGCTGAATGTATGACCTGGGATTTGGCTGTACAGGGGCTGGGGCTGCTGCCCCACTTCCCACGGGATGCAGATCCCTATCAGTGACCATGCTCTTCCCACTTTCTCTTCCCACAATGTTTTCTACAGTCGTCCTTGGCCAATGTTTATTTTATGCTTCTTCAACACCAGAGTGTGTTAGCATAGTCCCAAAATTACTCGTGATTATCAGCAGGCAAGTGTATTTCTGATCCTCCTTTTAAATGCAGGCAATTGATTAATCTTAGTTAATTTTAAATCTTCTTAATATCTCCCATGTTGATTTTGTCTTTCTGGCTTCTTGATGAACAGCTTTTGCTGAAGTTCAGCCAAAATAGCTTTCTGTGAACCCCTACTGATTTGGGTTGGGTGCAAATGCTCTTTGAGTGTCATGGGCTGAAATACTTGCTGTTATCCCTGTATTTCCCTGTCTGGGAAGGGAGGCTGACCAGGCTGTCTTTGGCCAGACTGTCCAACCTACCCTTTTTAGAAAACTGGCACATCACCAGCTTTCTTTTAGTCCTCTGGAAATTCCACTGTCTTTGAGGAATTCCAAATATTCCAAGACTTATGATGTCGTGCGATCTTGAATCCAAACTCCCCACCACATTTCCCTTCACAAAAATAACCATGAACTTTCTAAATTCAATTTACTTCTTTAAAGCATTTCCAATGGTATAATGTTTTGTAGAATGTCTTTTATTGCAAAACCTAAATTTGAAGCCGAAAAGCTGGTTGGCTTTATCTTTAAAAACATGTTTTTTAAAAGATTCTCATTGTTCTACCCAAGCCATTCCAGTCTGTGGTATAAATAATTGTTTTAATGTCTATTATCCTTAAACACACTGTGTGAAGAAAGTGAAATTCCAGCTGGACAAGTGTAGATAATTAATTTTGGGGCAAGTTGTATTTCAAGTATACAGGGTTTGAATTTTCTGTTTGAAGTAGATTCATCATTTATCTAAACACGAGGCATTAATGTGTATTTTTTGAAGGAATATGATCAAAACCACAATGCAGACTAGGTTAGTTTTAAAAACCAGAGAATCTGGACACCCGCAGGGTGTTTAAGGAAAGTACAAATTATCAACTCCAAAGTACCTAAAGAAACAGGAAAACTGTGAGGGACAAGTTTCAGAAGAGCCCTGGGATCAGCTGGAGTTATTTGTTAGACTGGGAGCAGGGTTATGGCTGTTCTGAGGTTTGAAGGTTCCGAGGAGGAGATCCCAGAGAGCATGGAAAGAACAGGGTCAGTGGGTGAGGACGTGCTGGGGCTGCACCCTGTGCTCCCAGTCAGAGGAAAGGATGAGCACGGCTCCAGTGTTTGATGAAGGCATGTTCTAAAGTTCAAACGCATCTTGCCTGGAGCTGTTCCTCTTCTGGTGCCCTCTTGATGTGAATGGAAAATGTTTTAGCACTGGAGCAGGTCCTTGGAAGGTCTTTCAGAAGCAGTGGCTGTAAACAAATGGTGGTCATTTGTCTGAGCAAGGTGAAGGATCCATGGGAATTTCAGCCACACAACTATATTTTCCTGTGCTTGATAAAACTATTTGTTCTCAAACCAACCTTCTATTTGAGCAGTGTAGCTGAGGTTAGGTGCTTATTCCTAAGTGTTCGTGCTATAAGCTTTGAGTTATCCTCCAAGGCTTGATGCCTTTGGTGGTGTGGCTTTTCTGAAAATGGACATTGTCACACATTAAACTAATGTCAGTCCCTGTCTAAAACTGAAACTGTCTCAGTGGTGGATATATATGGCTTACAGGTTTAAAGCATTTTAAAACCAGTAACCTATTAAATACAGAACAGTTTTGTAGCATGAGAACCACTTTCTCTCTTTTACGGCTGAGGGAAACCGATGAATAACATACAGCAGTGGCAGAGATGGTGGGAAAACTCTGGAATGTTGAACATCAGGGCACCTTCAAGGACCCTGTTCTCTCCTTTGGCTCATATGGCTTCTGTTAGCTACAGCATTTCACTTTTTTTATCAGTGGCTTTAATATTAAAAGACATTATCCTCGGTGAACTTCTGTTTAGCAAATGTGCTTTCTGCCTTCAATCTGGTAAATGCAACCCAGAGCTCCCAAGGTTAGTGCCAAGTGAAAAAGCCCCATGAAAATGGACAAAACAACCAAAATCAAGCAAAAGTATGGCCAAGATCAGTCTTCCTCACCCCAGTATTGTTGTCAGGGAGCATAAGGACTGATCTGACCTTAATGAAATATTTGGAAGTGCTGCCTTGCAGGGAGCACAACTGATCTGCAGCATCCCTGCCAGATCACCCTGCTGGCTACGTGTGGCATTGGTGGGTGTGAATGAGTTTTTGATGCTCCCTTTTATTAAAGTGGAAAAAATAATTATCTGGAGTCCAGTGCAAGCTGCACCCCATCCAGCTATCTGAGTGGGCAGTGAAATGGGATGTTTGGGGGAGTGATGAGGATGTTGAGGGTGAATGTTTTGGTGTGTTCATCCAAACTCTATGGCATTCACCTGGATTTGGGATTTTCTACAAATTGTGAATTCAGCCTTGATTCAGTAGCAGCCACAGCAGGTAGCAAAGCATCAGTTGGCCCTCATAGTGCTCATGGTACTCTTTTTAGGTTAGGGGTTCTATCCCTTTGCTTTCCCATATAGTGTCAGACACACTTCTAAAACTCAATAAACTATAAATAATAATAGCAACCCACATGAAATTTTATGATCTTGACTCATATCTGGTTTAGGGTTTGGGCTTTGTTAAAAATCTGCAAATTAAAACCTGCATATTTGTGGGTTTGCAGTGACCTCACTCTGAAATCCTGGCTGCCAGGGCAGCAGCCAGAGCCCTGTGGTGTGTGTCCTGCAGGGTTACTTCCACCCCTTCCCCAACCTTCCATACCCCACATTGTGTGAGAGCAAGAACCACACCATTAAACCTTGGGAAAATGTGTTATTTATGGGACTATCACAGGAGTTGTGAGGATTTCGGCTATGCTCCTGTGAGTTTGGGGTTTTAGCTTTGACTGTAAGTCTTTATTTTGCCAATATGCTGCTCACACAGTGTGGTATCAAGTGTTCTCCCTTCTTAAAAAGTCTTTGTAGCTGGAATATGAATTTTTCTTTAAAAATAGAGTTGCTCTTAAATTAGGATGTTTTCAGTTCTGCCAACCTGTGAAAGCTCATAGAGGAAGGTAATCATTGCACTGAGTTAGCAAGTCTTTGTTGTCACTATCTATAGATGATTCCCAAAAGGACTTTACTCCCTGCTAGAGCAATAAGTCTTCCCTTGTGCTTCTGTGAACATCTGCAGTCCCCCAGGAAAGCATTCTGCACAATTAGAGTGAAGCATTTTTCCAGGAAATGTGTGCAAATTGTGTCAGTCCATCAACAAACAAACCTCTCTCTTGTTTTTACCTTTGGTTCTTTGTAAAGGCTGCGGTCTCAGCGCTGCCTCTCTTGGAAACTTCTTTTCCAAGTGCTGTAAGAGTTTGGGAAATCTGTCAAACATCCCAAGCAGCTGCTGAGCAGAGCCCGCGCTCCCTGTGTGCTTTGGCACCGGGGGGATGCACAGGAGCAGGAGCGAGCGCAGGCACTGCCCTTTGAAGTCTGCCTGGTGATGTTATATTGTTCTTGGCTCTCTGGCCTTTGGAAAATCCACTGCATGGAGTTCTCAGCGTTGCTGGAGCACACGGCTTTCCTCGAGGCTGGGGAAGGGTGGCTGGAGCGTTACACTCGCCTGTGAAACACCTCGGTCATTTTGCTGCTAAAATCGTGTTATTTTGTTAAATTCCCATGAGGTTTTTCCTTTTTATGATTGGAGCAGTCCCCCAGTTTGTGTCCTGGGGGGTTTCGTGCTTTCACCATCACGCTGGTGAATCCCCTCGTCTGCATTTGCAAAAGGGTTTTGCAATGACTAAATCACAGCTGAGTTTTCTGCTTTGGAATTGGATTCACCTGCACCCCTCACTTGGAAAACAGAATTATTTCACTTTCTATTGCATCTTCCACCCACAGCTGAAAAAGCTCTTTATAACCTGTCAACATACTTAAGTTCAAAAAACAAACCCACACTTCCGGAGTGCTTAAAAATTGGAATATGGGATGTTTTCAGGCGTTTATCTGGTACTGCCCCCTTAGAGGCAGATGGGAATTGATGAACCCAGGGTGAGGAAGGTGCTGTGCTACAATAACACTTCTCTGTGAGGTAACAGCAACCTGGTTTTGGAACAGGAGTGTCTGGAAGGCACTGCCACACTGTGAATGGCAAAGTGACAACAGCTGGGCTGAGCTGTTATCTCTGACACACACCAGTGCTTCCCCTTTAGTCAAGGGAAAAATAAGAGTAGGGAAGATTCAGTAACCAAAGGCAGGGACAGGACAGATGAGAAGATTTAAGCTACAGGAAAATGGGTTTTTTCAAGGCTGACTTGAAAACCCACACGGCTGTTGAGGAGAGTCTCAGTCTCCTCCATCTGCATCCTGAGGAGTCATCCTCCTCTGGTACAAACAGGATAGCTTGCACTCTTAACTACAAAAGCATGTTGAGTCCCTAGTGCCAAGTTCGATTGCCAAATATTGCTACAGATCTAGAGCTTTTTTCTTCTTCTGTTTCAAATTTTTTGTTTGCTGCTCTCCAGTTTGGTCATGTTTTCCTACATGCACTCTGGCATTCACATGTGGAGAAATGCAGGTCTTTGTTGTCATTGTTGTTGTTGTTGTTGTTGTTGTTGTTCCTGTTTTTATTTCAGTGAATGCCTCACAGCTACATTTTTCTAAGCTTTAAGTTGCAGCACAACATTTGTAAGCCCGTTGCATTATCTCCTCCTATGACTTGAGCAAAGTATTTTCTTCACAGCCTCCATGTCAGAAAACAAATACTCTTATGGCTCAAATCCCAAACCAAGCTTTAGATAAACATTTTATCATCATCTCAAACCGAGCTTTGATTGTACTTTAAGACAAGTAGAAGTAATAAGAGACAAAGGAATCTCATGGGCTTATAAATCCTTACAAGTCTCTGGTGTGGGAACAAAGCATGATTTCATTCAAAATTTGTAGCAAACCTAAAAAAACTTCTGCAAAGATTAAAACATTTTAAAAGGCTTTACAACCTAATTGCCTAAACATGTAAACTATTCTTGCAAATGAGCCTTATTTTGTGTGACCAAAAGGTGTTGAAGCAGGCTCTAAAATACTACTCTTCTCCCTCTTATTTTGTATGTTTTTATCTTGTTGTGCACATTAAAGTGAAGGTGGTTTTTTTCTGGGGGGAACACTGGAAAGTTAAAATAAATGTTATTATTGATCATATGCACTAAGATTGTAAAGAGCTCCCTGGATCTCAGTGTGAGCATTAATCAGCATCAGAGGGGAGGTTCAGCACCTTCTGATTTCACTTGTGATCTTCCAGCTGACAGAGCCCAGTTGGAGCAGCCACTGCCCTTCTGCCTTTCCCCAAGGGAAGCTTGCTCAGGTGGGGTTAAATATCCACCCCTGGCAGGTCTGTGTGTAGCTGATGGGTGAGGAGAAAGGGAAAGAAAAGAGGAAGAATAGTGGGAATGCCTATGTAAGAGAAACGAAAAGTTTTCCTGGATTTTCTATGGAAAGTATTTCTGCAGTTCACTGAAGTCCAATTTATTATTCTCTCTTCCAGGAGAAGTAGGGACAGAGCAGCACTGGAGAGGGGTAGGTAGGCCTTTAGGAAGAAGGCAGCTAAAGGAAAAGAGGAGGGGACTGAGGATGGAGAGGTGCCAGTGGCTGCAGATGGGTCTGAGCCTGACAGAGCTGTCCCCAGCCTTTTGGCAGGTGGGGAAGAAGAGCACGGCTGGGGCACAGAGAGGCAGTGCCTGGCAGGGGATGGAGACATGGATGAAACCAAGTTCTCACATTTCCTCTGTCTGGGGCGATCTCCAAACACCCACAGGAACAGCCAGTTATTAAATGTGGCTTCCCATAGTAAAGGCACCTGTGTTTGTTTTTAAATAAAACAGCTAAAATAACTTTGCTGTCCTTATAGCACTGCAGTGCAATGTAACTGGGGAGCTCTGCACTTGCTACTGCCTGGTTGTGATGCACAGGTGAGGTCACAGTGATGCATGTTATAGACCCACATGTGGTTTTAGAAGAAAGATTAGCTACTGGCTGCCAGGCATGGGAGGGTAGGAGTGAAGGGCAGCAGGCCAATGCAGCCAGCAGGAGTTAAGCAGAGAAAACATTTTGATAAATACTCTCTCATGTGTTTTATTTGCAATGACACTTGTGAAATCACCTTCACAAAAGGGAGGAACCACGAGTGGGAAAAAGGCAGGTTGATATCAGGTTGCTTTTATTTGGCTGAAGCCAGGTAACAGTCATCAGAGTTAAACAAAGCCCCTGAACTGGCTACAGGCTACAACAGTACATCAGTATTCTTTCTGCTTCCCTCTTATCACAGATACCACCATTTGCTTGCAAAACTGGGCTGCTGTAAAACTCATGACATCTTTTACAATGCCACCCTCACTGACTGTTACACTATGTACTGAAAATGCAACAAGGGCAATGCCATTCCATGGGAGAGCTGCAGAACACTTTCCCAGGTACCTGGACTTTAGTGGACAGTAGGGAGCTGTTTGGGCACCAATGTCATGTACTTGTGTACTGTCTTCAGTCACATGTTGCTGTGTTTACTCCCTCTTTTCTTAGCCACCAGAGTTCTGGGGGCTCAGGTACTGAGATTCTACAGGAAAAAAGCTCAGTGTAGAAACTGTTATAGAAAGCAATCTATTGTCATGCTCCTAAAATGGTTTTATCAGCCTCTGGTTTATTATTTGAAAGAAAAATAGTGTATTATCAGAAATTTAAATATATGGAAGATAAAAAGTCACAAAGCAGAAAAGTTGCTTCTTCTCCTTCTTCTACTCATTCATGTGAGAATTCCCTTCTGTCACTGCCTCTTTTCCTTCTTAACACAACAGTCACCCTGTCAGCCTGCAGCAGATGCTGAGGCTTCAGCAGAGGGCACATTTTAATATCTTAGACAGCTGAAAATCTGTGAACCAGCACTCACTCTAAGGAAACGGGTCTGTGAGTGTGTCACAGCCCTGACAGACCTGCTTTGGGCACTGCAGTGCCTGCTCTGGTGCCCCTCTGAACGTGTCAGGGGCTCACAGGGAGAGGCTCTGGCAGGTGTGGTGTGTGAGCCAGCTGCCAGGCAGCTCCTCTGGCTCCACACCAGCTCCTCCTGCCGTTGTCCTCAGTGTCCCTGGAGCTGTGGCTCACACAGCCAGCTCACTCTGGGCCCTGCCTGGTGTGTGGCAGAACAGTCCCCTCACACTCTGCCTCCCCCCGGCCGCTCCAGCCGCTCGCCGGCCCCTGACAGCCCTGACGCTCCCGGGAAATCCAGCATCTCCTCAGCCTGTGCTCATTCCTGAAGGATCTTTGTTGCTGCTGAATGCACCAAATAGCCCAGAACTCAGCAGGTGGGTTTGCTGCCCTGGGCAGTGTGATGTTTAATTGCCTGTGCAGTAGCACCTCTCCAAGCACAAGTTCCAGGCAGCCAAAGGCCCAGAAACTTGATGCTCCATGTGAAGAACACAATGTTCACCTAGTGCTTGTTGCCAAGACTTGAAGGATGAATTTTGAGACCAGGACAGCCTATAAACTCTCACATTAGGCTGAGTCACTGTTCTGGCAAGATAGGCCTAATTTCTCTCTATATAAACTTATCTCCAAAGTACTTTATCATCCTGCAACTGCTCTAACACAACAGCCTCTGAATGACTGAACATTGCAGAAGCAATTATTTACATCAGGTAGGGGAAACAACTCTGTGGTAGGTCTTCCAAAGAAATGAAGCGAACCCAGATATTTTATTTTTGTGCTTTGTCTTAATACTCAACTCCTCTGTGGATCAGGAAAGTCTCTCAGTTTTCCATGCCAGTTTGTCTTATCCTTCCCAAGAGCATTGGGTCAGTTCATGCAGTTTTCATAAAGACTCCAACAAACACACTGACACAACTCAGAACTGGCCACTGGTAAACAAGAATGATAATTGCTGGTAATTACACACTGCAGGGAGGAGGAAGGCATTTAAAAGAAGCTGCAGGCTCTGCAAGACAACAATTTGTAGCTGGATTAAGCTGGAATAAACCCAGGTCCCAGAAGTGAAAAGACAGTGTTTCTAAGCCTAGAGCAACACTTGTCTGCCAGTTAGCCTGGAGTGTGCAGTGCCCAGTTGTAGTTCCAGGCTCTTTGGAAGCATTTAACACTCAAACATTAAGGGGACAGAAGCTTAACCCTTACATTCTGGAGGCCTGAATTGGTTTGGGGCTGGTTTTGGGGGGTTTTTTTGGACATGTATATATGTGCCCAGAAGGGTGTTTAATAACTTTTTAACCTAAATACAACAAAAATTATTTTTCTGTACTATCTCACAAGCACCACTCGCTAAAAAGGGCAGTTTAGCAGTTAAAACAATTAAGCTGAAATTCTTGGATTTCACTGGAAGGGCATCCAGTCTCTATCCATTAAAGTCTTGGTCAGGTTTTGCCAGAGATTTTTTTCTGGAGAGTGATGGATGGGCAAATGCTGGTAAAGCTGTTTATTGTAGATTTTTCTAAGCCAAAGTGTGTTAGCTACAGCAGTTACCATGAGACACGTGGGAGAAGGGCCAGACCAACAGGTACAGTGTGGGGCTGGAGGTGGGAATGCTTCAGGAATATCGTGGTCTGGAGGTGGGAATGCTTCACAGAACTCTTCCCTCCTGGAGTGTTTGTATTTCCAGTCCTAAGGGGATTGCCAGAGGTCAGAGTTCCAAAGAAATGAATCCCCATTTTGGTCTGTGCAGGAGACTTTCTGTGAACCAGCACAGACAGTTTGTAGCACACTGTGCACTTGGGTACTTAACCCTTTTCCCCCTTTTCTGGCTACAAATGCAAAGAGCAGATGCAAATCTGAGGTTTTACAGGAAAAAACAGTTGTCCTCATAAAAACCTGGGCAAACTTTAGAGGGGACTGGAAAATTATTGGCTTCAGTGGTATAACTCACAACTGCTAGATAAACATACACAGCAAAAGTACTTAAAATGAGAATTGTTTTCTCTGCAGAGGCCTGTGTAGGAATCCCTTGCAGGAGCTGATGCCATCAGAGGTTCTGGGGGGAAATACTCTGAGTCTTTAGCAGAGACTCAGGAGTGCTCCAGAGAGGAACTGCAGCACGAGGGCACACGCAAGGTGCAAAGGGGAAGACGGGGTGCAGGGTATCAGGAAGTTTTTTAGATGGCTTTGATACTACAGAAAATACTCAGTGGAACGGCACCTTTGGTTTCTAGTGCAGTCTTTAGGGTGTGCAAATAGATTAAACACTTGGCAGAGTCTTTATATAATAATCATCTGTATGAACAAGGAGTATTCAGGGTCTTTTTAAGTATTCACTTTCCAAGCAAATACATACAACAGAAGAAATTATTTCAGGCTTAACGTATTTTGAGCTGGTTTTCAGTTGTTGCAGTTATATTTTCTGAAGTTTTCCTCTGAAAGTGCCAAGCTGATTACTCCAGCTAGCTGCTTTCCCAGTCTAGCAGCCTCTTCCAGGGTTAAAACAAAAAGCAACAATTGCTAGATCTTTTAATTTCTGGGCCCCTCTGAACGTGCTGCCTGTTAACCCCTGAGGACTGCTGAAACATTTGTGCTCTGCAGGACCAGAGCCAAGCTTAGCATGCCACAGATGAAGTAATGCCATACCTGTCCATCTGTTTGGCCTATTGCTTTACAATATTTGGAATAAAAAGTGAATTTCATCTCATTTTCTGTGACATTGTTTAGAAATAGACCGTTCTGACGTGTCAGAATGAAATGCAAATCACCCCTTTAGCGAACCAAAGTGTGATTTCTCACTGATGTTTTGCAAGGCCTGACTGTTATGATTGTACCCACTTGTATATCCTCACCTTCCTCCAGCAGAAAATGTAATGGAAAACGTAACCCTGACAATTACATACAGATGGCACCATCCCATGATTTCAGCTCTGGGTGGTGGCTTATATTTCTGTGCTACAACTGGTGTAAATTAACTTGGAGCCCTCCTCTGCACATGTCTGATATTGTATCTTCCCTGGCAGGGAGAGCAGGCCCTGCACATGTGCTGGGGAGAGGCCGTGCTGGCAATATTCGGGTTATTTGGCCGTGACACGTTGCCAGTGCCAGTGAGAACCCAGGGATCCAGTTGGATTTGCTGGGAACAGTATTAAATGTCTCAGATCATCCAGCCACGATTTATCATCTTTGTGTGGTGACAGAGCAGGCTGGGGTGTTGTTTTTTCTTCATCTTCTTGTATGCTGGAAACAACAGCCTTTTCCAATTGGAGTTACAGGATCTGTCATGGGATCGTTATGTTCTGGGGAGAAAGATTAGGTCTGTCAAAGTGGAGGAGGGAGGGAAGGGAAACAAGAGTGTCTGCACTTTGCCTACCCTTGAAAATCAGTTTTCTCTTCTTTTCTGTCTCATAAATGCTTGATTTTTCTTTTAAGAAGAGACAGAAGAGAAAAGGCCTCCTGCTTCATTCAGCCACTCTTCCCTCAGTGCCTCAATTAATGGAAATGAATGTCATCCAGTAAATAGTTCCCTTCCTTTTCAGTCCTTAGCCACTGTCAGCACCCAGGGGCAGCAGGGCTTTCCAATGCAGCACTGCTGTCACTTGTCCCTCTTTAAACCTGGCACAATCCTACAGCTTCAGTAGACTTGGTCTGAATTTAAGCTGAACTAAGTGAGAACATCTTTTAGAGGCAAGATTAAATGATTCTGGGGATTGACAGAAGTGTCAAAACACCAGCAATAGAACTTACCTGCTTTATCCATCGGTGTTCCCAGGGCTCTGGCTGTAGGGATTCAGCTAATTAAAATTCCTTTTACCTACATTTTCCTTTATAGCTTCAGGTGGCTATAAGAACCTTCATTTCATGTCCCAAACTATTATAATGTGTAAACCAGATGCTCTGTTCCACTCCAGAGTGGCAGCATTTCAACAGTAGATCAAATGATCCTCCTGCATAATATCTGTTACTGGCTCGTGCCTTCTAAGATTGTGGTAAGAATTTTAATGAAATGTCTAAAAATAATGTGAAATTTTAAGATTGTAAGTCTTTGTGCTGTATGAAGTGCTGTTTTTATTTGATTTTACTTTCTTTCCATTCCCTGTGTATGTGTGCCCGTGTGTTTATGCGTGTATATATCTCAATAGATTAAATCAGCTTTTCTAAAGGCCTGGCTGTCTGATTCTCGCATGGAAAACAGACAATACCAGACATATGAGTTGTTACTTACTGTAAGATTATGAGCCCAGTCTTATTCCCAGGGAAGCAGGTTTAGAGCAAGGCCTATGTCCTTAATGTTTTCCCCAGAAAAGCCCGAGACAGAAACCTTGGGAGAATGAAACGTGAAACCCCCCGGGCAATTTAAGTAGGGCCACAGTTGAAAAGCAGCAAGAACAGGTTCCCTTTGTACTTGTCTGAGCTACACTTGGCATCCCTTGGGGCAAACTGGGAGAATTTCAGCCTTCCGTGTCTACACATCCCTCATTTTTCGGGAGGGAGGCTCGTTACAGAGGAATGCTCTCTGTTCCTTGGGAGCATGGAGTGGAGGGAGATCACTGATTAAAGCAGAGCCTTTTGATTAGATGATGAGGCTGCTTTCAGTGATTAAACACACCAAAAAAAAAGTATTTTGGGGCAATGCTTTCTGCAGAAGCTTGGGCTTCTGCTGTCTTCTAATAGTAGACAGCTATTACAGCACATGAAAAGCAGGCAGGTCAAGAGTGGGTTTGGAGGCTGGGAAGATGCAGAGCTTGGAAGGGGAAGTTACAATTTCAGGATTATGCCAGTATTCATCTGTAACTGGATCTCTGTTTATTTTTGTTTCTTGAGATGCTGTCACAGGCATGTATTGTATTTACCTTGCTGACTCCAGACACACAATGTTGTGTCACTCATCACAGATAAAAGGCTCCAGTGTCCTCAGATAATTACGGAAATTTTATTAGCTATGATGAAACAATGATAAAAGGTATCAGGGCTTTGATTTCATCTTTTGGAAGGGAGCCTATTTTTTAGTCCACATTTTCCTTTTATTGGAGCAATTTTTTAAAGGACTGGTAATTTTTTAAGAGTCAAACTACCCATTTCTATGAAGCTTTTACCTACATTCCTAAGGCATCGACTTCCATAATCATCATAATTATCATTACACACAGACCCACTGTTGCAGAATGATTCATTAGTGGGACAGCACTGAAATCTCAGTCCATGGAGTGCACAGAGTCTGTTTGTTCACCCAGGATGGCAACGCTGGTTTCTGTGTGACTGCTCTGGTTTGCAGAGCAATCCCAGCTCTGTGGAACTCCTATAAAATCGTGGAAAAAGGCTGCTCTGGTAACATTTGTTTCTATGTATTTTGCTGAGTTGCTATGCTTGCATTTTTTAGTGTTTACATGCTGTGGGGATGTAAAAAGCATAACGTTGTGGGGGAAAGGGCAGAGCTTGCCTCAAATTATCACTGAAAGAAAGAAAAAAATGCAGAGAAATGTCAGGAGATCTTGATGAACATGTTTCTGCGGGAACTGGAAAAGAGACCAAGCCACAAAATTAAGAACTAGATCCAGATTCCATATCCTTCAGCTTCACCCCTAAGGGGATGAAAAATTCAGAGCTGAATTACCACAAGTTTGGAAGAAGTTCCTTTATTTCAACTCATCTCTCCACAATCTGGTTATACTGATAACCTCATTATAAATGTTAATAGAGCAACACCTCTGCCTGTTGTTATACCTGAGCACAGCAATAACACTGCAATGAGACTGTTGCAAAAATGCAATTTCTTCCTCTTTTTTCCCATTATTTGAATGCATTGTTTGAAACAGGCAATTCTGCTGAATATTATTGAGCTGCCTACAAAAACATTGTGAGATGTTTCCTGCTTTTAAATTCAATATAAGAAAATCATTGAACTTGCTTTCACTCTGGCCCTTAAACTGATAAAACATAAATTACTGGTTGCAGGAGATGGGCAAACATGTCAACTCTTGGACTGAAAGTTAGAGGGTTTTTTATTCGAAAAACTAATTTGAGTCCAGACCAAGCCAACCACAAGATAATAGCAGAAGCTGCATTTAACTAAATAATCCAACCCCTCCTCCCCACTAAATGGATAAATTATTTTCTATGTCAGAAACTTGGGATACTGCTTTTTATTTCTAAATATCACAATGACATTAGGTGAGAGCTACTTGTAACATGTCTTTTGGGTACTGCAGAATTTCCCCTTCCTGCATTGCAACATTTAAGATAAAGCAAAAAAATATCTTCCAGTGAATTTTAAGATTCACATGAGTGTTGTCACAATAATTAAATGAAAGTGGGGTTTGGTGGCAACATGTCCTGCCTGTGCTGAGTTAGCAAGAAGTGCAGGACAAGATGGGATTTGTTGATGCCAGAGGTGACAGCTTGTGATACAACCCCAGTTACCTGTTGGGGTTCCCACAGTGGGATTAAAACACGGAGAGATTGATACATTTCTGTCCTTCAGCATTATCAGAAGGAAAATGGTCTGTCACTGAGCACTTGGTCACCCCAGCTGAGACTTTCAGGAGCCTTAATCATTGAATTTATGATGCAAAACTGTGATAATTATCTTCACAGAGTGTTCTCTTTCTTGTTGTCCTTCCTTTTAAAAGACTCATACAAAAGAATACATAACCCTGAGCCTGGCAATCTGCCTTGTGTCTTTTATCCTTCCTCCTTTATCACTTTGGTACCTCGTTGTCTCTCTTTATCTTTTTAAGTCATATATTCTATATCATTGCTCTGCTGCCAGGTCAGCTGCGACAAAAGGTAGCTTACTTTCTCTAAAGAGAGAATAACTGTGGAACAGGCAAAATTAAATATTTTAGCAACAAAAATATTATATAGAATATTTTGACCAGAATTCTGTGGTGGCTGCTACGTAGCTTCAGTTGCTTCATGCACACCTGGTCATTAGAACTGGCCAAACCTGGGCTTGCAATAACGTTCAGGTGTTTCCAACTAAAATGAATCCTAGTTGGTTAGATTGACACAGGTCAATTAGGTTATTGATTAGGACTAAGAATATTTTAACCTTGGAGAAAAATACGGCGTTTTTACTCTCAGTTTTGCAATGCTATTTAAAAGGACAGCTAGCAGAGAAGGGTGATATTTAGGTAAATTTAATCTGAGTTGAGTTATGCAGAACTACCCTGTCTTCATCTGTCAATCTCAAACACAGGAGTACAAAACTGTCTTTGCATCAGAGCAGCAGCAACCAACTCTGAAACGTGAGGATGGGAATGACCTCCAGCCTCTCTCTGTGGGTTGTCTTTTGACAGGACTCCCACTAACAGATGGAAACTTTGTCCCAATAATGAAAAATTATCCAGATTTGTAAGTAGGTTTTTGGTTTTTAGGGGTGTCTCCTTTGGGCTTGTGTTCCATCCCAGCCCAGGAAGGGCTGTGGGAGCAGCAGGACCAGGCTGGGTGTGGGCAGGAGGCAGCTGTGGGAGGAGGAACACCCTGGATGGGTTTGGGGGAGCTGGGTTTGACTCCTTCAGCTGAAGCCAAGAGAGAAGAGCAAAATCCAGTTGGGGGGGCAGAGGAAGGGAACCAGCTAAAGGTGTTGGGAGACTTAAATCATCACAGCTGCCTTTTGCCATCCGTTCTTGTTTGGCCTCTTCTGAATTCCGACACCTACACAATACTCTGCCTTTTAAAAACAATGTTGGAGTTCCCGACATTGAACTCTGCAAACAAGTGTGTTCTCAATTAAGGGAAAACTTCTCCTGCCCCCCCACCTCGATCCGAGCGCTTGGCTCAGATGTTCAGGCCTCCAGAGGAATCACACCAGCACATTTTTCAGAAGGTTTCCCCCTCCCAAAATCCCATTGAATGGCTGTTTCTTATAAACCAATGGAGATAATTTCATAGCTTTTCCCTTTCATGGCCACCCACCTCCTCTTCCCAGCCAGCTTTGATATAAAAAGACAAATCCTTTCCCATTCACATCAAAAGCAGGAGGGTCGCCCTGTGTCACCTACCCTGGGATTTTGACTCAAGTTATTCGGAAAAAAAATTAATGGAAAGAGCAGCTTGGCTTTAACTCCACCACAGAGTGTGTCACTGAGAGTTTTCGGGGTCATTGACAGATCAGCTTCATAGACCAAACAGATAAATAGGCACAAGTTTTTCTTTAATATTATCGTTCATAATTTGTTCATGCCATAAGTGTGCTGAGTGCATTACAGAGGATACCAACCCTTCCTCAGGGAACACAGGGTCTAAGTTGGACATGTGTTTTGTATATTTGCAGTGTGTATTCAGGCACCTCCAGCACTGAATAGGCACTTTTAAAAACAAATTTCAAGTAATAACAATAACATGCTGAGTGATAACAACAGGCATGAGGGTGAGAGGAGGACAAGGGTTACAAAAATAAAGATCATGTGAATTGTTTGCTTTATGTCACACACGAGGCTTGGGATCTCTCTGTTTTTCTTTTAATTTGAATGCTTTTGTCATTCCTTTCTCCTTGGCAAGAAAAGCTGACAAACTTCAGAGGCAGAGGAATTGCTGCTGGAGTAAAGGAGCAATGAGGCAGAGGAAAGGGGCTCTTCCTGCTGATACCTGAAAAACTTCTGGCCTTGCTGCAGGCTGAGGGCTGACTTAAAGAAGGGGAATGAAGAAAGTCTGAATACAATTGCTATCCTCTCTGGTGTAGATTGTCCCTAGTGCAGGGGTAAATTTTTGAAACGCCTTTCTTCATTCTCATTCCAGCTGCCTCTAACAATAGTGGAGGTTTGTGAAAGCAAGAGAAAAATAGCACGAAGTTCCCAGGACTCGGCACTTAATGAAAGGAGATTTCTGATAGTTTAGTGCTCATTCTCATGTCAGAACATTTACCTGGTTCTACATGTACCTGGTGCCTTTCCCTTAAACTGCTCAGTGGGTTCCTCAGTGCTTGGAGCAATCCCTGCATAGGGGGGATGTTTCTATGACACTTTGGCCCTAAACAACGGCTGGAGCACCCTGTGCTTCAAATAGTTGGTTTAATCTTCATCAGATCTCTTCCTGAGCATCCCTTCTGGTGCATCTTACAAGAACCTCAGCGTGAGCTC
Organism: Pseudopipra pipra; assembly: GCF_036250125.1. Taxonomy (NCBI): domain Eukaryota; kingdom Metazoa; phylum Chordata; class Aves; order Passeriformes; family Pipridae; genus Pseudopipra; species Pseudopipra pipra. The sequence continues at coordinate 19,061,288 of NC_087561.1, read as the reverse complement.
CTGGTTGTTGTGTTTTCTCAGGTATTGTTTGTTGGAAGCTTCCTGCAGGGAACCCGCAGTCAGTGCTGTTACAGTGGGGACCCGGGGTGGTGTCCCAGGAACTACACAGCAGCCAGAACCCTGACACAAATTCAGCAGCAGAGTTCATTGTGGTGCCTTGCAAAGGAGTAGGTTTCTGAGAGTGCTCTGGATTTGAAGCAGTGCTTCTGAGAACACAACTTATAGTGCCTGAAATCCTGCTGTTCCAGGGAGACCCTGAGGGGTTTCCAACTCTTTCCCCTTATTTTGTGTATGGGGTCAAGAGGCTCTTAAGGGCTGTCTACAAACTGGGGGTCTTATGAGGAGCATGGACGTGTCCCAGGCAGCTTCACATCCTGTGCTGCCCCAGGCAGAGGGGACAGCCCAACACCAGCACAAATCAGAGCTTATGTCTACATCTGTGCTGGTTGCTGGACCAGCCCCTGGGGCAATACCACTGCCTGGTTGGGTTTGGAAGAACCAGAAGTTAGATGGACTCATGGTAGGACTCACTGGCTCCTGTTTGGTCTCAAGAAGCAGGGTGTAAACTTACTACTTTGTTTGACGGGGGTCTCATTAGAAAAGTGACTCTTCACCTGTCTCACATCCTGCAAATCCCTTCTACTCCAGCACATTCCTGCCACTGCATTCCCAGTGCCAAGGGCAGGGGCCTGCCAGGAGATGTGGTCTGTATGTGCTTTTGTTTCCAGCTTAGTCTATTTTTTTTCCCTGGTAAGCACTTGAGAAATGCTGTGGCCTGTAGATATAGAACACATTTTTGCATTTTCTCCATTGTGTGAATAAGTTAGTTGCTAATAAAGCCAATTCCTTTATCAGATGATGTTTGCAAAAATATTTGTTACACATGCTGGAATTAATTTTTTTTATCACTTATTTACCTCTTGTGGGGATTACAATGGGCTGTGCTTCGTCTGATAACTTTTGCAGCTTATTAGATGTGAATTTACTGGCTGTGAACAGTTGAATAATATGAAACTCACAGAAGAAACAAGCTGCACCATCCATGGTGTAACAATCCCTCTTAATTTAGCTCTGGCCAAAGTTCATATTTCACAATCCACTAAATAGCTTTCTTATGGATCATAAGATGAACATACACTGAGTGAGGCAACTGAGTTTACAATATCTTTGGTATAAGGTGACCACTTTCTAACAGATCATGACATTATCAAAGTGCTATTTGAAATTAGCTCCATATGCTGCAGCAATGCTGTAAGATTTCACCCAGAATTTCATTTTCAAATGTTTTTCATTCAAGTTCACTGAGGGTAAATTGGAAACACTTGGGTATATCCCACTTATGGACTTGTTAAGACCCACTTAACTCTAACATGTGGGTGTGTGGGGAGAGAGGAAGGAGAGCTGCAGGATGGGGTGAGCAGGGATAACTCTATCTGCTGCTGGCTCTGGTGTGTGTTTGCTAGGGACTGCACAAATACTGCTGTGAACACACACTCACCGTCCACGACTCGTATAAAGATGGGATTTTGCTGTGGAAGGGGTGAGAGTCAGCTTTTGGCTCTGCCTGGCTGTGGCAGAGGGTTAAGCAGAGGCTCAGCTCTGCCAAGGTGACAGGAGCTGGTTGGCAGCGGGCGCTGAAGAGGAGCCCAGGCAGACCTGCACTGGGGCTGTGCTGGCTGGCAGGCTCTGGGCTGGCTTCAGATGTGCTTTGTCAAAGCAGGATCTTGCTCAGGATGGTCTGGGAGTGGGGCAGGGAGTTGCTTTCTCAGGTTCTACAAGACAAAGGTGGTGATCTTAGCATTTTCTTTTTTGGTGATCATTGGGTAATAAATGTGTCAGAAACCCAATTGGCTTTCAATTATTTTCTTTCTTTAAAAGAAACTGTGTGAGGGACTGTATGTTGCAAAGAAGGATTCATGTGTCTTATTTCACAGACTTGAGGAGCTGAGGAAGGGACCAAACTGCTTCAGTGACCACTGGCTACAGAGATGAGGATGTTTTTGGGAGCTCTGTTACACTTTTAGGCTAATAGTATTCCTTCTGTAAACATTCTGCATCTGCTACTAGAAATGCATAGAAAAACCTGGGGTTTAGTAGCAGTACTAAACAGTCTTTTTAGCTGTTTGTGTAAGATGTTATGAAGCACTTTAATTTGGACCCCAGGGTTGGACTCAATGGTCCCTGTGGGTCCCTTCCAATTCAGGATATTCTGTGATTCTATGGATAGTGATAATTCACATTCACAGGTCATATGGAATAGTGACTGAAGGGGAAGAGTGCAATTTTCTTAGTGCTCATTCAGTTCTGCATTTACATTTACCTGTGATATTTAATTATGGGCAGAAACACAAGCTATGAAGCGTCTTGGTAGCTATTATTAAATATAGTCAGCTTTAGTGGTGCTGGTAGTATTTTGAAGGTTAAAAAAGTTCTCATAATTTGTGGACATTTATCACACTATTTCTAGCAGGTTTTCGGTGTCAGACAGGATCTTTCTCCTAAGGGGGAAATGCAGAAGAGAGCTAACTGTTGTTGGGAAGCACCAGCAGATGGGATGCAACAGATCCAACACATCACCCACCCAGCAGAAACAGTGTTAGGGGAGGTGCTTGCTCAGCTTACCCATGGCTGGGATGATATGGTTCTCATTTTGAAAGTTCTATTCATCTAAAAGCTCCAATTCTTGTCCCCTCAGCACGAGTGTTTCTGAGTTGTGCAGCAGGGCCTGGAGTGGAGCCGCACACGTGCGCACCTTCCCATCTGGTGTTTTATGGGTCGCTTGGAGGAGCTGTTACTAAGCAGCAGCTATATCAGGGCTCCATTTTATAAAGAGGAAGGGCTGTGTTACTCATTTTGTATCCAAAAAATTCATTTGTTTTGCATTCCCAGAAGGTACTTTTATTCTTCCAGAAAGGTCAAGCAGAAACATTGATGTAAGTCCTGTTTATGGCAATTTTGTTAGATTTCCAGCAAGTGCAGTGGAACATATTTATAACAAGTGTGTTTCTCTCTGGGGTGATACCATTAGTCAAAATATGCTTTCTCATATTTCCTCTACATAAACACAAATATGTTTTAAGATTCAAACTTACTGGTCTTGAGGATTCCCACAGCTACATCTCATTAGTGGTTCAGAAGGCTGTGCTAGCCATGGTTTCAATTTGGGATGCAAAGGTTTTGTTAGGGGAAAGAACTTCAACCAGACTAAAGGGTTGAAAAACAGGATAATATTCTATGTGTGGGCTGTGGTCCTGAACAAAACAGCAACAACCAGGAGAAGTGTGATACCTGTGATTCAACACGCCGAGGATCCAGGCAGGTCTGTGTTTGGTGCCCAGGTCTAGGCTGGGCTATTGTGCTGTTCCCAGAGTGATTAACATCTCACACACTCAGCTACACCCCATGTGCTAATAATACAGCTGTCATCCCTGCTGCAGAACAGCACAGACTCTGCTCTCTCCAGGTATTCCAGGATATGTTGGTGTCCAGCAGAAACTGTGAAGAAGTGAACTGTCCTCTGCTACAAGTGTCAGGAACAGACTGGACAAATCAAACTGATGGCCAGGAAGGAGATCAGAAGTTGGGAAGAAGATCAGAAGTTGTGACTAACATAGCCATGGTTATAAATAAGTTATACATCCCCACTTTAATCTCATTTCTTCATTCACAGGACTTCTCTTGAAATAACTGGAGGGTTAATCTAGAGAGTGTCCAGATAAAGAGGCAAAACCCAGTCAAGCTGAAATGACATTTTAGATCTCAACATAATAATGAACTCTCCACGAGTTAATTATTGACAGAAAAACCTCCTCTGAAGCCTTAGGAGGATCTGTCTACAGAGTGTGTCAGTTTTTTTCTTCCACAGACATCTCAGTGTGAACAGAGCTCGGTACAGACACAAAAACTGGGTTTATAAGAGTTTTAGAACTAGGATGCCTTAAATGCTACATTCAAACACAAGTCTCACTGATGTATGTGGAACAAAAGTGAATAAAACTGGGAAGTGCAAAAATTCCTTTTCTTCCTCCTGCTCCAGTTGAAGTGCAGCTGTTTGAAATGCAGAACTCCCCCTTCTTGGGGTCTACCAGCAAATGCATTAAGGATTTTTTGGAAGCAATATCTCCAGCTGATTCTACACGTCCTAGGACCTGAGTGAGTTGAAACAGAATTTCAGGACAAAGTTCCAAGGAATAGCATTAAGGGCGTTGTTATGTATCACTATGTTGAAAACACTAACTACAATTTAGCAGGGAAAAAGCTGGCAAAATCCTACCTCCTCCAGCCTGCCAATATTCCTAAGAGCTCTTGGGGCTCATCGGCAGCACAAGGGGAGAGTGAATCCAGTGGTTATATTATGTTCCAAACATTTGGGGCCAAAACTTGTTTTTCACACAGCACTTCAAGAAAAGTATTTTGTTTTTCCCACAGATTAGAATGGACAATTGACAATAAATTCCATTTTTCTCAGGGTCATCAGCTATAATTCCCAACCCCCATTCCGTCCCTCACACTCACGGTCCAGAAGAGCTGGAGCTTGTGTAAGGCAAGAGAAAAGGGATGGGGGCTGTCAAAGGTGGGTTTAACCAGCAGCACTCACTACACTATTATTAAATATTTTTTTTACATCAAAGACTAAAAGCCACAATTCCAGGTATTTTAAAGTGTACTAGTTTTATATGAAATGGATTTGTTGGAGATTCATAACAACGTGAACAAAACATTCATCCCTGATAGACTCAGTGTTACCCCAGTGAATAGAATTTGCTGTTACTCGGGGCTGAAGCTGACGATAGATCCCATGCCAAGCCAGAAGAGAAACAGTCTTTGCTAGGAGTAGAGAACAGTTTGAATTCCACAATACTCACCAAATCTTCTTTACTATCCGATTAATGGAATGTCAACAAGGAAAAACGTGATGGTGAAACAGAGGTGAAGAATTAAATCATGATTTTGGAAATCGCTTGCTGTGTGACCAGACTTTCACCAACATTTTGACAAGTAAAATAAGTTTAGGAGTAAAGCCACGTGGGTAACATGGTCTTTTCTTCTGATTACTTTAGTTACACCTCATTATGGATTTTATACCCCCAGCTTCTCTACCCTGAAGTATCTATCAGATAATGAAAGCAAAGGAAATGTACTGGAATTGAAGGCAAAATAATAATGAAAAAAATGGACATTATCTCTAAAATATAGTAAAATTAATAATTTTATTCATTAGAATACTATGGACAGAGCCATGGAGAGTCTACTAAAGACAGTTGAGAAGACACATCTCTAGGTGATTTCCACTAGAAAATGATCCCCTATGTGCATCACAATCATTCTGGGTCTGTCTGTCACTGCTGGGCTGGTTGAACATTATGGAAAGGAAAACAGTGGGGAAGATTGTCATGATTGACAAGAGATTAAAGGATTAAGTAATTATAACTTGGATAAATTACAATTAAGGATGAGAAAACCTTCTGAAAGTAATTGAAGTTGAGCTCTGGAGAGGGAGCAAAACTATTCAGTGTTTTCCATGGGGCCACAGGTAGGAAACAGAAAAAGAACCTGAGGGTAAAAACTGAAATTCAGTCCAGTTGTTCTAGTTAAGGTGGTATAAGTTTCATCACCAAGTCTTTTATATTTCAATGTTATATATATTTTTATGCTGCAGAGGATGATCTGTTACTGTCAGATGTGCAAACTAAATCTGAGATACTTAACAGCTGTTAATTGTCTTCTGTGTGTGCAGTGCTCTCAGGTCCATGCAGCTCTGATGGGCTAACAGAGGAAAAGGGCCATGGAAGTGAACATTCATCAGCCATAATGCATTTCTTTTTAGGAATATATATTATAGATATTGCAGTAGATTCTTGTGGGATTTTCCATATGTTTTCTGAGTCAAGAGTTAATACATTATACATGAAAGCACTAAGAAACTGTTCATAGGACCAAAACTTTTGTATATCTTGGATTTGTAGCTTTAGATAAGCAAATATTTTAATAGATCCTTTTTCCAATAAATCAACAATTCTAGTGTCCTAGCAACAGTTTCATAGCTGATTAGAAGCATCAGACTTCCCAGGGTATTGTGGAATTCATTCTAGCAATCCAATTTAATTAATTCTGTTTTCAAGCTAATTACCACACTGATGCAGGTTCTGAAGCTTGGAAGAAACCTCAGATGTAAATGAGACTGGAGCATCCTCCAGGAGATGGGTACAAATCCATGAAAAAAAGGAGTAAGAAAAGTCATTGTCATGGATAATGATGGCATTGATTTAAAAAAATGCCTAAAAATGAAGCTTATGTTTCTTCCAAAGCCTCTGCTGGCAGTTTGTGGAGGAGCAGCAATGTGTTTGAGAGCAGCGCTGGTATTTCTGCCGTGTTTGAATGAGTGCAAGGTGTGGAGCTGTAGCTAAAGGAATGTGGACACTGCTGCTCTAGGGGAGACTCTGCCTTAGGAAGTGCAAAACCTGACAAATCAGCTCAGAATGTTCAGTTTGGGTTTTACTTTCAGAGGCTAAACTGCTGGGGACACACCAGATCTGTTCTCTGGGGTTTATCAGTGTGAAACTGTAAAAGAAAAAACTCCAGTAAGGTAGACAAAACTACATAAATAGACAAAGACAGTTGCATTTTCCATATGAGTGGTTCTGTAGGCAAGAGAGCTTGTCTTGAATGCTGAAAATGCCTCCCTGTGGTTCATTAAGGAGGCTCCTTGCAGAGATAGTCCAAATGAGTGTGTTCTGTGCCAGGGGTCGTTAATGGGGCTCATCAGAAGGACCATCCTGTTGGATTTCTGGGATCTGGATCCCAGACAGGCTCTTCTTCAGGCACTGCCTGGAAAACAGTGCCCTTGGTGCTCTGCCCCTGCACTGAGCTTTCATCAGCAGAGCACAGGTTCTCCTCACTGAGATACATTTATATTCTATTATTTTGCAAAGGAGAATCCTGCAAGGACCATGAACAGTGTTTTCAAATCTACACCTTGAGTAGGAACTAACAGCACAGTTGTGTTGTTCTCCCGATTTCCTTGAGATTTGTCCTTCTCCAGTGCCTGAGGATAAACCCAGTAATTTGAAATTTGCATCCATATTATCTGCTGCCTTCCCCATCCATATGCACCATCTCCAAGAGCCCAGGGCAAAGATGCCATTATACTCAGTCACTACCCAACCAGGTGCAGTCAGGAGATCTAAGAGAATGTTAATAAAATGTCTGATGAAGAACAAAAAATAAACAAACCTGCTATTGTGCCTGTAAGAATTGCTGCTGCCAGGAAATTAAAAAATTACATGTGGCATATGCTGCCTGGCTGCACTCAGCACTGCTGTTCAACTCCGAGATCAAGGCCACCAGGTACAAAGAAAATCAAGTGAATTGATTTGCTAAGAAATAAATCAAAATCTGGTGTGATTACGAAAGTGTCACTCTCTTCTGTGCATCTCTGAGACTACCTATTTTTATGGCTTAAAACACAACTCTAAGAAATCTGTGGCATCTCATCTTTGAAAGATGGCATAGACTTAAACTAAAAAAAGAAAAGAGTTTTGCTGAAGCTTTACCATGGTCAGAGGACACTAAGCTTCATAGTACATTGTTTTAAAAGATAAGGAAATAAAGAATTGGCTGGAAGTGTGTTTATCTGCTTTCAAAGCTCCGTAGTGTGGTGGAAAAAACCTGCTGGAGAGCGTTTGAAAAAGACACAGACAAAAAAAAAGTAATCACAGAATGCAGCTATTTTAGAAACCAGCAACTGTGGATCCTGCTGCAGTGTAAGAGCTGGATCCACAGAAGAACTGGGTCTCAGAGATCTGTTCCATCAGACACCGTTTCCACTCCTGCCTGTTTGTCAGGAGCCAGCCAGGGTCTGGGGGTCTCTTAGAAGAGGCCTTGGGAAGAGCCCTGAGCGTATCCAGGGCTCTGGGCTGGTGGAGCCTTTTGACTTGGGAAATGCTTCTGGTTCGTGTTAGAGAACTGCATGGACTTAAACCACTGGAAAGCAGCATCTTCTTTCATCTGTGTTCCCCTCAGGAAATGTTCTGTGCTGTAACTGCTCTGGGTTTGAACACTCACAGCCTGGGGTCGTGTGGCCCCAAAGCAGCAGCAGCAGCAGCACACGCTGCCCCTGGGGCTGGTGGGACTCCATGGTCTGAACAGCCTCCTCCAGCCTAAGAGCTCCTGTGGGTCCAGGATTGTTTTAACCACTGTAACAACAGGTTCTTACCCAGGGTTTGGCTCAGCATCCATCCCATCCCTTCCCATGAGGGAGCCACATGGGTCAAGGGCTCCATTTGCTGAAAAGACACAGGGATTTAAGACATCACAGAAGCATCTCCCTGGGTGTGGTGTGTTTCTCTGTCTGTCCATCCTTCTCCAAGGGCACTGTGTGAGGAAGGCCCCCTTTGCTTTGCAGAGGCAAAGGAAAAAGACCCCATTAGATCAGTAGACTAAGTTACTGCCAACTAATGTGGTTAATCCAGTGTCAAATAGCAAATGTCTGTGACAAAACTTCAGGATCCACCTGGTGATTGCAGGAGAGGAGGGATGGGGAAGAAAGGTTTGTTGTAGGTATTTAGAATGACATTTGTTTTAATGTTTTGCCTTTAAAAGATATGGAAAGATATATATCTACTGTCTTATTAAGAGGATGTTGTTTAGGGTGCAAAATTAGGAACTCAGAAAATAGAAAATGTAGCATTTACGGTATTTCATGGGACTTTTAACCTATATCTGTATTAAAAGTGCATTTGATCAGATTTGAATCTCTATGGAGTCTGTGAAGACAAGAGTTGTGAGGAAATACTTCGATCCACATTTGGGCAAGGCTATACATGTGACAAAACAAGATTAGGATTTTTTCATCCCCAGATTTATTTTTCTGTCGTTATTCTGACACAGACTCTCCTGTCAGTGTGGAGAATGAGCAGTTCTGGAGCTGGATGGACCTGGATGTGGACTGGGATTGTGTGGACTCCAGCACCCTCTAATGGTGCCAGCCCTCGCTCACTGTACGTTCCTAAATCCTTACAAACAAGCGACTGTATTTGTAGTAACGAGACCAATTCTGCTGCAAGTGGCCGATCTTTCACTCGGTGGCAATTAACAGTTTTGTGCTATTTTGAACAGCTTTAGCTGCAATCTGTGCTGTCAGACCTTTTTACAAACTCCATGAATCCCGTCCGTGTTTCCACATTAAGCTACGATAAAATGCTAGAGCGGGGGATGGGCTGAATGAGAAGTCTGAGCGTGCAGGATGCAGGGGATGAGCACGAGCAAGGACACCTCGCGTCCAGCCTGGCAGGGACAAAACAAGCTGGGAAACCTATGGGGGAAAAGTCGATCCACCTGGGTTTTAATTATAGTGGGGGGACAATTGTCTAAATCTAACTTTTCCCCCAGAGGTATAGAGAGAGATCTTAAAACTATATATTCAAACACAACGCTATTCACATTGTTAGAGCTCTGCTGATTTACATGAGTGTGTTTTAGCAGTTTCCTTAATTTGCTTTATCCACTGCAAGGTAGTATTGTGATGTTGTACACAGGTTATTGGATGAACGTGCAGTTGGACCATTGTATGTGTGCACAAACTCATGTGAAATGCAGGATTCCCAGTACAGAGCTGCAAAGTCCTGCTGAAAATAACAAAAATAGCTTTTCCCGAGGTTTCTGGGAAGGTGTTAATGTGTAAATGTGGCAGCTTATCCCAAACAGTGGAGAGGTTTTGCTGCATATAACCAAAATACAGCTGGCTTGCAGGTCAGTACCACTCAGTCCTCACTGCACTTTTACCATCTCCCAGTACTTGGCTGGAAAAAGGGGGAAAGAAGGCAAAGCTTTTGTGCAATATGACTGTCTCTGAAGCCAGCAGTCAAAATGATCAGATCTCTTGGGAATTCTGAAGATGCACCTCCTTTTTCTCTTTGAAAGTATCCCCTGATCCTGACTCTTGGGCCCATTAGTCCTTTCTGATAGGACAGAGATCAAACGAAACTGCTGAACTCCAGCCTGTTTGGAGCTAACCCTGAAGGCTCCCCAAACCCTCCAGCTCTAGGACAAACTGTGTGAGCTGTGCCTGCACACAACACTCCGGGTGAGAGCCACAACACCCCAACACAGCTACAGAGCTCTGCATGGCCAGTCTCTGCACCCAGCTCTCTTTTGAGCTCTGCAACCAGCTTCTGAATTTCCATGTTTCTGAAAAAGCTTTGCCTTTTGACTCCTCTGCATGAGTATTTGTGATAGAAAGCCCAAATCTGGTATGATTAGATTTAGCATTTTGGATTACATTGATCTCCCTACCGACAAGTACAGTTTGTGATTGTTCAAGATAGGATTGAGGTAGGGAGGGTTGCTGTGTTTTCCTACAATATATTGGACAAAAATTGGCCAGCCTGGAGGCTCACTAGCTTTTTCAGATCAGCAGCAGCTCAGGAGCCAGTTGGGGTTGGGTTTTAGTTCCCTTTTTAGCTCATGGATTATCAAATCTTCTTGGATCTCTCTGATAAGCAAAACCACGTGTAACCTACCCAGATATAATTATGTCTGACAACAACAAAAAAAACCTTACACCTTAATTTTACATGTGCTGGCTTAGAAGTAGTTTGAAAAGCTGGATGTGTACAAGGTTTGGCTCACTGCTGTTTGTGATGGGTTGTAGCTTTCCTCACACCCTCAGGGGTTGCTTGTATTACAAGCTCAAACAAGATTTGGAAATGAACAGTGGGGAAGTAACTTGTGCAACTTTGGTTTTCTGGATTAGAATATAATTTCGAAATTCATACTGTAGTCTGGGCACAGTTTCACATTCAACACTGGAAAGACAAGCTGCGTTTTCCCGTCGTGTTTTTTTAACAGGATGAGACAATAAAGCTTTTTTTACCATGAGTATTTTTTTAAAAGCTTTCTCTTGAATGACACTGAAATTGGTACATGTGGTCTGGGGGGGGGGGCTTCTGCAATAGGTAAACTGTTGTAAAAACTGACATTTGTTTCTTGATTTATATTGTTTCTTGATTTATTTTAGTTGTTTTTTGGACCAATGACAAAGCCATCTTAGCTGGTGTCAGCTCTGCTCTAGTCTTCAGACTACAGCTCTTAGTGATGACGTGTTCCCTGGTGCCCACAGATTCTCTGCTGCTGGTGAGTCATCACCATCTCCCTTTCTTTGAGCACTCAAAAAGTTGTTTTTTGAGAAAAAACCAAGATGAGCCTTATTTAAATTTCCCTAAAGCTGCTGGTACCTAGGTTTTTTCTGCAGTCTGTGACAGTAGTTTGGAACAGTGTAGTTACACTGTGGGTGCAATCACAGCTTCCTGGACTCCACACAAGTTTGACTCTTTGTTGAAAGAGTTGTGTGAGATGTGTCTTAGCAGGAAACTGCTCATGGTCAGGAGGAAGCTTAGAGATATGGATGTGAATTAGGATAATCCCACATCTCACTTGCAGCGGTTGTAGTGGCCGTGGAGCCCAGTGAGGGCTGCACTGCCAGAGAGGACTTTTTTTACTTTGTACAATTGGCAGAAGCTCCACTTTAAATTCAACATTTATTGTGAATAACATCTGCAGTGTTGATTTCTGAAAAGGGCACAAGGTGCCTTATCCCAGTTATATCTCACTCCAGCTGTTTCAAATGAGGAGCTACCACTTGAACTATAAGTGCAAAAAATACATTCTAAGAATTACAATATTTCAAGGTCGCCTGATTATTTTTGTTTTAAAGAGCTCTATTTGGGCACCTCATCTCAGATGAGCTCATGTTCATATGACTAAGTATCCCCTGGAATCCCATGAAACAAGAGAATTTTGAAGATAATCCATGTGGATCTTAGAGTACATAGAAAAGCTGGCTGTAGAACAAGAAAAACAGTCTCAATTTTATTTGCAGAGGCTTTATCTGAGAAGGTCTGTTCACTTTTACCACGTTCCTTTGCTGCCTTCCTGCTTCACATGCACACACAGGAAAAACGTGCCATGGATGTACTGTTCATCCCATCTGTCTCAGAGGAGAAGAGTCTGTGAGTTGTTCCAGGTAGTGATTTAGCTCACAGGAGTGATTTTTAAATTTTGCTGTATGTAAAGTATGTTGCCGGCAAAAATGTTTGTTCTTGGCACTGCGCAGTGGGGGAAGGAGGGAAAGCAAGGGGGCATTCACATCTTCCTCTCCCAAATCCTAGAAACTTTGAGTGTACCTGTCCTGTATCCTCTCCCTGAATCCCCTGGAAGGAGGTTTTTCTTATATATATGTACAAGAATATATGTAGATATATACATATGTATGTATGTCTGAGATTTCATGCTTAGGGCTGCACGCAGCTCAGGCCAACGTATGTTATCATATCTTCAAAGAACTTTTGCTACAGCAGGGACTACCCAAAACTTTGGTTAAGCTGGACCACACACAGAAAATCAAAACTGCCCAAAAGCTCAGTGTTTGTATTGTATAAAGAATTTAGTAGCCTGAGGAAGAGAATAGTGACTGTATAGACTGAGTAAGGTAGAGAGGAGGTTAAGGCAGCTGTCACCTCATTAGTGAGCACATTTTTTGAGAAAACAAGAGGTTGTAGATCATCTCCATCTAAAAATATTGAGAGAATTAAATATGGAATTACAAATGTGGTCTGAGGATTTTTGAGTGATGTCTGAATTCTGGGATCTGGGCAGGAGAATGGCAAATCTGGGGACCATGCTCAAAAACTGTGACATAAGTTGGCAGAGGCAGCACAGCTCCAAGTGTGATCCCAACCACAGGGAAAGTTTTAGAACAGCTTCTGAGGGAGAAAAAACTGATGAACAAAGAGGTGACCAGAAAGTGTTAGAAATTACACCGGGGGTTGTCATGAGAATATTTTGTCAGGTAAGTCTTTCTCTTGACAAGAAAATGAATTTCCTCACCAGAGGCAATAGAGCAGAGTTCATTAACTGGAGCCATAACTCAAAGCACATCACTGAGCATGGGAATGAGGGGATTCCTGCAGGAATTCTCTGGAGCAGGCTGGGGCAGCAGGGCATCTTTTTGTTTTCTTTTTTTTGTACATTAAATGCCATATTCTCAAGGTGTTGGAGGGGAGTCTCTTTTTTTTCCGCTGGTTGTCTGGAATCTGATCCTCCCATGTACATTCCATAGTAACAAGTAAATGTACATATTTACTCACTAGATGTGTGTCTGTGTATGTATACATTCACATATACACATTCAAGTAGTCAAATGAATAAGTAATAGTGAACAGGTGCTTATTATTGCTTATTTATTTGACTACTTGAATATGTATGTGTGTGTATATATATATAAATCATAGAAGGGTTTGGGTGGGAAAGGACCTTACAGCTCATCTTGTTCCACCCCCTGTCAAGGGCAGGGACAACTTCCTTTATCCCAGGTTGCTCCAAGTCCCATCCAACCTGGCCTTGGAAAAGGCTTCCAGGGGTGGGGCAGCCACAGCTTCTCTGGGCAACCCATGCCAGGGCCTCACCACCGTCATAGCAAAGATTTTTTTCCTGCTATCCTATCTAAACCTACTGTCTTTCATTTGGAACCCCTTCCCTCTTGTCCTGTCCCTACACACTCTGCACATGCAGTGTTTATTTGGGATCACAGTGGTATTTATTTGGGATCTCAGCAGTATTTTGGGGATCCTAGCAGTGTTTTGGGAATCCCAACGGTGTTTATTTGGGATCTCAACGGTGTTTATTTGGGATCTCAACGGTGTTTATATGGGACCCCAGCGTTGGTTTTGGGATCACAGCAGTGTTTATTTGGGATCACAGTGGTATTTATTTGGGATCCCAGCAGTATTTTGGGGATCCTAGCAGTGTTTTGGGAATCCCAACGGTGTTTATTTGGGATCTCAACGGTGTTTATTTGGGACCCCAGCGCTGTTTTGGGATCACAGCAGTGTTTATTTGGGATCCGGGCGGTGTTTTGGGATCCCAGTGGTGTTTATTTGGGATCCGGGCGGTGTTTTGGGATCACAGCAGTGTTTATTTGGGATCCCGGCGGTGTTTTTGGGATCCCAGCGCTGTTTTGGGATCACAGCAGTGTTTATTTGGGATCCGAGCGGTGTTTTTGGGATCCCAGCGTTGTTTTGGGGCCCCCAGCGCTGTTTATTCGGGCCCCCGGCGCTGTTTATTCGGGCCCCCGGCGCTGTTTATTCGGGCCCCCAGCGCTGCTCCCCGGTCCCCCCTCAGGGGCCGCTCCCGCCCCGCCCGCCAGGGGGCGCGGCGCGCAGGCGGCTCAGCCGATGGCCGATGGCGGGGGCGGGCAGGCCGCGCAGCCGCGCGCCGATGTGCGCGGGGGCCATGGCGCTGTGGCGGGGGCTGCGCTGCTGCCGCCGCGCCCTCGCCTGGCTGCCCGTGCTGCTCATCGCGCTGCTGCTGCTCTGGTCCTACTACGGATACGTCTGCGAGCTCTGCCTCGGTGAGCGCCCGGCGCGGGGAGAGGGGCCCGCCCGCCCCGGGCCCGCCCCGGGCCCGCCCCAAGCCGGCGGGTCCCTGCGGGGCTTCGCCGGGCCGGGGCTGCGGGCGATCCCCCCCCGCCCTCCTCCTCCTCCTCCTCCTCATTCTCATTATCCTTCCCCCTCCTCCTCCTCATCCTCCTTATCATCATGCTCCTGTTCACTCTTCTTCTTCCTCCTCCTCCTCATCCTTCTCCTTCTTCCTTTTCTTCCTCTTCCTCTCCCTGCTCCTCATCCTTCTTCTTCTCCTCTTCCTCCTCTTCTTTCTCCTCCTTCTTCTCCTCTTCTCGTCCTTCTCCTCCCCCTCGTCGCCTCTCGCCGGTGTGTCCCGGTGTTCCTGGTGTGTCCCCGCTGTGTCCCGGTGTCCCCGGTGTGTCCCGGTGTCCCCGGTGTGTCCCGGTGTCCCCGGTGTGTCCCGGTGTTCCGTGGGTGTCCCGGTGTGTCCCGGTGTGTCCCGGTGTTCCCGGTGTGTCCCGGTGTTCCCGGTGTGTCCCGGTGTTCCAGGTGTGTCCCGGTGTTCCCGGTGTGTCCCGGTGTTCCCGGTGTGTCCCGGTGTTCCCGGTGTGTCCCGGTGTCCCGGCTCCTGTCCCGTCTGGCACACCCCCGGGCAGAGCAGGAGCACAGGGATAACTCTCCATTCCGGGATGAGTTCCTGGGGTTCAGGCTGTTCCCGGGGTTTGCCCCGGCCGGGGCTGGGCTGGGACTCAGCCCCTGTTTTGTGTCCGTGCCGGGGAGGTGCCGGTGGGGAGGGTTGGGACAGTGACCCCACAGTGAAGGGCCGGGTTGCTGCCGTATGACAACGTTCAGATGTGATTTATGAGCTAAACAGTAACAAAAATCAGTCTATGCTCTGTCTTGAGGTAGATATATATACATATATAAACATATAATTATACATAAACTCATTTTTAATATATATATTCTGCACAGGGAAGAAAAAGGTTACATGAAATCACACTGAAGTTGTTACAGTAGCATGGAAATGCTACATTTTAGAAAGGAAAGTTTTTGTACTGGCTAGAATTGTATATTTAATGTAGCAATTTAATTAGATAGTAAGTTGCAAATGTTTTGTATGCATGCAAAAATCTGTTAGTAGGAGAAAGGATTGTTAGTTCTGGGGGAGAGGAGAGGTGGGAGCTTGGACTTCTGAAGCTGTGAGGAGGAACATGAGGCTCTTTCTCCTCGGGACAGGGTAAAGGCAGCCCAAGGTCCCAGAAGGGTGGTTTGGGATGTTCCTGGGACAGGAGCTGCCTTCTGGTGCTGCACATGGAAATCAGGTTTTTGGTAGGGTTGGCAGTGTTTTTTTCTCGATGGGCACTAAATTGAAATGCAGTTTCTTTGGTCTGTTTTAACTGGCAGCTTGGCAAAGCCTCAAACACTTCATTGCTCTCATCCCCTCTCTGGGACTGTGGGCTGTTTCTTTCAAGAATTCACGCAGAACAATATCTCCAAGTTGCAAGGAACTGTCATTACATGTGACCAAAAATTAGAGTATTTTCTTGAACTGTGCTTTGTTGGCAGTGCTGTACAGGTTCAGTAAAGCTGAACACTGGCTTGTTCCAGGTCCCAGTGCAGCTTTTAGACGAGACTCAGGTGATTTTGCTGGGATGTGGATTGGGACTATGTTGCTCTGCAAGTGCTGGTTCAGCTGCCAGGAGCTCAGCTCACTGCCTGGAATTATGGCTGAAAATCATTCATTTGCCCACACCCGCCTATTTTTTCGCCCCATCTTTCTCTCCCATCTCTTTCATTTGCATGTGGAGGAGGTTTATCTACACAGGAGTTGGAATGACTAAATTATTTCAGGATTTGAGCATTAACTGTTGGCATGTGCTGGTACTTGCAAAGCAGCTCTCAGGACGTTCTCCACATTTCTAACACAGCAAGGCTTTCTGTGCTGGCTACTTCTCAGCTGTTGTGAGCATGCAAATAGTAGATGCTTTGTTTGGATTCTTGGTTTTCACCCTCAGTTGTGCTCAGGACTGGGAGTGGTGAGGGGGGATGTCCTGGAGCCACCTCATAATACTGGGTTTAAACTCTCACTGACTGGTGTGACCAGTGAGTCACAGTCCTGAAGAGGCCCTGATTTCTTGTCTGGTTGGTGGTTGCTGCCACAGAGAGAACAATGATCCTGCAATAAAACCTTTTACACAACCTTTATTTATGCTCTTTTCTCAAGTAAAACCCTTAGCAAGGCCCTGCTGCAAATGTGACACACTTCAGGAAGGAGCAAGCATTTGTGAAAAGCTGATGTCTTCATAGCTTGATTGGCAGCAAACCAAAGCTAAAAATAAAGGTTCCCTTGCAATCTTGCTCACCTGAAAATGAGTCTGCAGAGACACAGCAAATATTCAGTCTCTTTTTTCACCCACATTGCTGTGTGTCACAGAACTTTGTCTTCCAAGCAAATATCACAGAACCACTATGCTTTCAGTTAAAGAGAGATGTCTTTGTGTCTTCTGTGAAACTTGGATGGTGGCTTTTAAAATAATGGATGGATTTTAAAGTAATCAGCACAAGTAGACATTGATGTACCCTTTGCTGGTTGGTCAAGGTGGCTCTGTTGGTGTAGGGATCGTTCTGTCATTACGGTGAAGTAAGGAGGGGTTGCAAAATCTCTACTTGTAGGAGGTGTAAAAGTGATGGAGTCATTGCAATTGCTGACTAGGCCAAAGCTGAGAAATGGTTAATTTTTTATTCATGCTGATGCAGAAATGCTTTGGACAGTGCTTATGGGAGGGGGTCAAGACCACCAAGAGACTGGTAGAAAGGAGCTGCAGGTATGTGGTACATGCACAGAGATGCTGCTTGGACAGTTGCTGTAGGAGCCCTGGTAATCTTGTCACATCACTGTCACCAGAGGATTGGTTTTGTCATTTCTGATGTACAAATATGCAGAATATTTTTTATAAATGGGAAAATACAGCATAAGTAACAGTTACTGAACATCTTGTTGTGGGGGTGTGTGTGAGTGAAGAAGAGTTGTTCTGGATGCTTTGGATTTGATGCTGGACTGTGGGCTCTCTTTTTGCCTCTTGAATGTGAACATTTTTTCCTAAAATGGCTGTATTTCTCATAGGAATGTCATTTGTAACAAACTTTTCTGGGATTCCTATTTGCTCTGTAGACATATCTTTTTTTTTGTTTTTCAGTGACTGTGAGCAACCCTGTGGAGAAAGGTATGTGTGTTCAGTTTACTGTTTGATGCTCAGTCCTGGTGTAAAAGGATTCACAAATGTTCCGGCTGAAATATCAAAAATATTTACTGTCAATCTTTGAGATGTACATCCTCTTTCAGTGTTTCCTTCCTGTAATTACACTCCTGGGGTGCACAGCAAGCGTTGTTAGACATGCTGTAGCTTTTGGATGCATTGGGAAGTGCCCTGTTTACTCACAGCATAAGAAAACATGGGAAGGCTTTAATCCCTCTGACTCTTTCAGGAAAAGGTGTGCCTGTCTGTGCACACCCACACATCTCTTCTCCCTTTCTCTTTCACATTTTCAGAGCTCATTTTACAAGCCAAATAGAAAAGACTGGTTCTGTTCTGTGGCCCACCTATTTTTCCCCCGTTTCCTTTGATCTTTCAGAGAAAGCTATTTTTAATGGGGTTTGGAGGCAGGCACAGATTTTTTTCTTGTTTCTGTTCCCCACTAACCAGCTCTGGAGCCATAATGCAGTCGAATCACTCCATGAGACTCTTTCCACTGGTGTGTTGTTGGAGGCCACGATCATATTCTAAGGATAAGGAGCCAGTGGCCATTTTAGTATTCCTCCTCTTCTTCCTGGAGGTGCTTTGGAGGCTTTTGGCTAATCCAGGTGGCCTCTTTGTTTCATTTTCCGGGGTTATGAAGGATAGAAGTAGGTGGAGTCATCGGGGAAGTTGTTCCATGAAGAGCAATGCCAGGTGATAGTTAAAGATCCTCCAGATCACTGCATCGAGTCCATTCTCTTTCCACTACAAAGCAGTCCTAATATTTGAAATTGCTACAGAGAAACTCTGGAAAGCAGGATATTAATGATTATTCAACAGTAGAAAGTTAGTAGCTGCCCAATCCATTAGTGCATCTCTGGGTCAGCTTCCTCTAATGTGCTGCTTGATCAACTAAAACTAAACCTGTTGCAAGATTTATCTCTTTTCATACTAATTAAAAAGTGGCTGAGCTCGACCTGCACCATAGTATGAGGATAACATCTCAAACAAGCTGGGAGCATAAGAATGACTTTGATTCACAGCTCCTTCACACAGTCCATCACATCCTTGTGAGGTGTACCCCATCATTTGCCATCTCATTAGAGTCTCAGTGATGCAATTGGCCTTTTTTACCAGTTTTCACACAGGAAAGACAATGTTTTTCACACAGTTAGGAAGAGTTTGGATTTTAGACTTCTCTTTCCACTAGTAGTATTTATTTTAATCTTAGTTTCTAGAATTTGAAGCTTAAAAGAAATGAGGGAAATGAGGGTTTTATTGCAATTAAACGCTATGTTCAAATAAAACTGTATTGTAACTGTTTGATAATGTCTTAGTGAGTTGAGTGTTAAATAACAGCTAGCTTGTGTAGCTTAAGAACTGCTGCACTTTGGCTCCCTGATCATGGAATGCCTGCTTATGCCCAAGGGCTCTGGAATAAAGTTGGCATGTTGAGATAAGACTACTCTGACACGGGCTGGTTTCATATGGTTTCACATGTATCCAGTGGATTACAATTCTTCAGTACTCACAAGACCTGTTTTGCTCACTTTGAGAGAAGTTTTCCTGATTTATTGTATCAGCTGTGGCAAATGTGAAAGAGATTGAATGTTTTCTAGTGATGTAAAGCTCCTGTTCCTCTCTCAGCTCTGCCAGGAAGGCAGCAGGGGTGGGCAGTGCACTGGCAATAAGGGTCTGCTCTGACTGCATTTAGCAGCAACTGAGCCCCAAAACTGGGAGGTGCTGCAGGATTGCAGTATTCACCTGTGGGCTGCTCAGCACCAGCCACTTCTGCTGGGCCTGTGCCTGGGATGTGGGGAAAAGAGGAATCTTGGCATTCCCAGGGATATGGGGTGGGCACCTGCCCTGGGAGGGAAGTCTCTCAGAGCTGTATCTTCCTCCCCCACGGAATGGGGTCTGGGGGAGGAGGGAGGCTTGTGAGCTCAGTCCCCCTGGGCGCAGCCCCTGAGCTCTGGAATGCTGCTGGGAGGTTTGGCTGGACTGTAAGAATGGGGAATTATGCCCCTCCTAAATGAAACTTTTGCTTAAGAAGTCATTGCTCTCTTCTGTTTTTTCTTTTTGTTTTGTTTTTAGTGGTCTATCTTGTAATATTCCATATTCTCTTTGTGCTCTTTGTGTGGACATATTGGAAGTCTGTTTTCACTCTCCCAGTGCAGCCAGACAAAAAGGTAAGAGCCCCAGCACATTCCATTCCTTGCAGAGCAAAAGCAGGGACACTGAAGAGAACTCAAAAATCCTTTGGTCAAGTTGATCTGGACAGGACAGTCGGATGCAGACGTGTTTTAATGCTTTTTCCACCAAGTATTTACTTTGTCATGTTGCTTGGATTGGTAGATTATTTTTTTGTTTTGTTTTGTTTTACCTCTCTGTGAAATACTAAGACAACACTACGTTTGGAGCAACAGAGTGAGGACAATGTTTGTGTGGCACTCCAAATATACATGGCCTTAATCTGATCCTGATTACAAGAATGTAAATGTATAAATAACAACTAATCCCAGTTTTAGAAATATAAAACTGTGATTGGGGGCAGGTTTTTGCTCACAAGGGAAGTGCTTAAAGTGTTATTAAGGTGTGTAATGTTATTCCTGAAAAATAGTCACCTAAGGCAGCCGTAGGAGCAATTTGAGTAAGTTGTTTTATAATCTTTAAATTTCACATTTGCATTTTTTATTGGTGTATCACATGGGGTTCTGGCTGCTCAGCACTCACTATCTTCTTTGTCTTGTTCACAAACACATTTTCACACTCGATTAACCTCGGGAGTGGGAGTGGGAGGTAAAAATGTTTCTAGACTTGCCTGTATTTGAAGCATTCTCTCTCCTCCCCCTGGGTAACTGCTCCTCTCATGGCTTCTGCCCCCAGTTCCACATGTCCTACGCTGACCAGGAGCGCTATGAGAACGAGGAGAGGCCGGAGGTGCAGAGGCAGATCCTCGCCGAGATCGCCAGGAAGCTGCCGGTGTACACGAGGACAGGGAATGGAGGTGAGCCCAGCAGGGGGCTCGGGGCTCTGAGCTCAACAGGCACAGCCAAGTAGCACACACTGGCACTCCAGAGGGTCCTGCCAACCAACAGCATTCCTAGTGCCACTGCAGCACCCATTAATTCCTGTGGGAATGATTTTCATGCCTTTTTTCTCAAGTTTTCTCTTTGGAAAAGCAAAAAAGCCTTGAACATTCCTTCATTCCATGGAGGACCAGGTGCTGCCTTTGAGAAGCAATATGCTACCCTTTGGATCTATGTTCAAAAGCCCATGTTGCCTGTGTTTAGTATGAGCAGTAGAATCACAAGATCTGTCATCGTATTTACTTAAAATGGAGTCTGGCTTAGAGACACAGAACATAATTCTGTGACCAGATTTCTTGGCCATGCTCAGTGATTAAATGCCTCTGGACTCCTTTCGCAGCTTAAAGAAGTCTGTGTTCATATTGGAGGCTCTGACCTGCTCTCTTCTGCCAGGCTAGCCAAAGAATTCTGAAGTAAAGAACTGGGATAAATGGGGAATTACCAAAATGGAATGTATGTACAGTCTGAGTAAATGTGGAAGCCAGAAGGAAGTGTGCAGTTTTGGTTTATCACTTTTAAGCTGGCTGTATGGTTTAGAGTAGGTTTAGATTAGAAGTTGGGGAGAAATTCTTCCCTGTGAGGGTGGGGAGGCCCTGGCACAGGTTGCCCAGAGAAGCTGTGGCTGCCCCAGCCTTGGAAGTGTCCAAGGCCAGGTTGGACAGGGCTTGGAGCAACCTGGGCTAGTGGAAGGTGTCCCTGCCCATGGCAGGGGAGTGGAATGAGATGATCTCTAAGGTCCCTTCCAAGTCAAACCATTCTGTGATTTCAGTGAGGATTGCTCCCCCCATCTGCAGGTCTCCAGCAGAATCAGGAGCATTGCTAATCCTGGCAGCTGCTGAAATGATAGAGGAAGGAGTATGAACAGTTAGGAAATGAACACCAATATCAGCTATCATGTGAAAAAAAAAAAGAAGACTCTTCCATCATTTGGTGTTAATTTGTCTTTAATCTCAGGTATTCGGTTCTGTGACAGATGCCAGCTGATCAAACCTGATCGTTGTCACCACTGCTCCGTCTGTGCCATGTAAGTCAGGGACTGTGTGTGAGGTGAACACAGTCCCCAGGGGGTCCTGTGGGTGGGCTGGGCCTTCCCATGGCTCTTAACACAGAAAGGGACCCAGGGGCCTCTGTTCCAACTGCAGCCACCATGGCTCTCCTCTAGACGAGAACAAAGGACATTAGTTGGCCTTGAAGAAGTAATAAGAGTTTCATCTTAAAACAATACTACCTTAAAAAACTTAGACAGTATCATTTTGACTTTCTGTCATGTAGAAATCTCACAAAAACCAGAGGTTTTGCTGTTGATCTGCAGTTGGCAATTAAGTACCAATTAAAAATCTTCCATTTTTCTTTTTTGTCCTTTTGCAGGTGTGTGCTAAAAATGGATCATCACTGTCCATGGTATGTCCTAGATACTGGTTCGTGGCTTTCTAAGAAAGGTTGCTTATATATATATATTTCTGGCACATATTTCTGTATGCCTCTCTCATTTCAGGCCATCCATCTCTTTATGTTGGGAAATTTATAAGATAATTACACTTTGAGATTGCCTGAAATGTTTGATATTTTGAAAGACAGATCATTCATGTTAGTTCCATAAACTATATGTGAAAAAGCTGTGATATTGATATTTAAAACCCAACTGCTAATTTACTCTGACTATTATTCAAATTTGAAAGGTACTTAACCTTAGCCTTTATTTTGGGGTCTGTCATCATTTCAGCTGCACTTGGGGGTGTTTCAATAGTAACATTTGCATGTGGATCATTTCTGAACTGATGCCTGTTCAGAGACCATCAGTGCAGAAAGCTGCATGGATTAATTGAGCTTTACCCTTTTGGAGAATTGCTGCCACTCAATTTATTAAACTCCTCCTTTTTTTAAAAAAAGGAAGATTTCAGAAATCAGAAACAACACAAACATTTCCCCACCTGAACCTCCCTGGCAATCAAAATTGTAGAGGATTTTCCAAACCTGAGCTCTGAGACAAACCCCCACTATGTTTTCCTGCATCCTCTGGTTCCTCTGTAGAGTTGTCCTGTGCATGGAGAATTAGAACCAAATTTGGGCTTAGCTGGGTTGGGTGTCACCAGCAGCAGCAGTGAATGTGGCTGCTGAGGTTTGCCCTTGGATAAAGGAGCCCGGAACTCCCAGAGCCCGTTGCCTTTGCAGACAAGACCCAGCCAGGAGGAATTAGCTGCTGCCTCTGGGACACATTTGCCCGCGGTACCAACCCCAAAACATGAGCTGGGCTTGTCCTTGGCCCAGCAAGAAGCCTTGGAGTGAAAAGCAGAGACTTGAGTTCTGTTCCATTTTGGCCACTAAGGGGAGCTGCTTCTTGCCAAATTCTGTTGTGTGAGCCAGAGGTTTAATAACCCCCCAAACTGGTCGTGCTCTTTGTGTGACAACCATGTGCTGCACAAATCCTGATTTCAACTTTGCTTTTGTCCTCTAGGGTGAATAACTGCATTGGATTTTCTAACTACAAATTCTTTCTACTGTTCTTAGCCTATTCTTTGTTGTATTGCTTGTATATTGCTGCAACAGTCTTCAAGTATTTCATTAAGTATTGGACAGTAAGTTGTGAAATCTGGTTCCTTTTTCATCTCCTGTGAGTCTCGTGGGGTTTAGTCACTCTTGTTGCTGTTTTGCTCTCAGTCAAGTGGAGGGGCTGCATTTTTCCTGTGAGGTGCTTTCCTGGGCCCTTTTTGAGTCCAAAACTCCCATTATATGTCCAAAATGCACAAAAGCAAGAAGCAAATAGACCTCAGGAATTCCAAACTGTAGACTAGCTTCTGGGAAAGAGGTTATACCCTTTTCCTTTTTGTTTTGCATATGTGTCTCTCAGAACGTTTGGAATTGATATTGATATGTAACATCCTGACATTTATCTGTATATATATATTCTGAAAAGAGAAAAAAAAAAGTCAACCCCCCTTGTTCATTTTCTAATCCCCATAGGATTCCTTTCTCAGTTTAAAACTGGACTGAACTGAAGTAGCCTTTTTATTCAGTTGTTGCTGGTCACTCCTATGCAGCAGTGCCAGCTGACAGCTCAGTAAGAGGCTGGCCCTTGACCTCTAGTTTGTGTCCCCTCAGCTGCTGACTCTGTGTTCAAGTCCCTTAACTTTGCTGGGCATTAATTGTTCCTCAGGCTCAGCAGGGCCCAGCCTGAGCTCTGTGCTGCTCCTATGGGATGAGCAAAGGCTGGGAAGTGCCTTTGTTCCCTGCAGGTGCCCAGAGCCTGCCTGTGTGTGCTGCTGGGCACCTCTGGCACTTGGCTCCTCTGCTCTAGAAGGAAATGGGTGTCTCCACCTCTTGTAAGGTCCCACTTGGTTTTTAACCTTTCCCAAGCCCTCTCTGCTCAGTTCTAACACCCCCCATAGCTGCAGCTGTGCAGGCCAGGTTCTCTTGGCTTGCCTCACCTTGCAAGAGGAGCAGTATTTTAGTGTATGCACAGGAAACTCAGCAGAACATAAAGAGGGCTTCAAGAGCTCCTGCCTGCTCGTTTCCCCATGGGCACAGGGTGTGCTCCTGGTGCCCAGGTGGGAAGGGTGATTGCCCTGCCTCTGCTGCACACCAAGAGTAGTGCTTTGGGTACAGGAGGGGAAATGAACCACCTCATTTCTTTGTCTCTCCTTGGTTTTTATACTAAGGTTGATTTTTGTCTATACGAGTTTGAGTAGTTTTAGAAGCTCTCTTTCTTCTCTCTAAGAATGAAGAATTTCCAGCTTTAATTTGTTCCTATCACTTGTTCTGTGTTGCTTTTATTTCCAGGGTGAACTGACCAATGGACGTTCCAAATTTCACATCCTTTTCCTTCTCTTTGTGGCAATCATGTTCTTCGTGAGCCTCATGTTTCTGTTTGGATACCATTGCTGGCTCGTTAGCAGAAACAGATCCACCTTAGGTAAAGCTCTTGTGTCCCTCTTCTTTTCGTAAGACACACCAAAGTGCTGTGAGAACCAAAAAAGAAAATAAAAAAGGCATTTTTTCTATTTCTGTGCATTCCTGCTGGCTTATGAGGGAAGGAAGATTTAAGATCTTGGCACCATGCTGCAAAAATTTGTCATTTGAAATTAGTTGTGTTTGTTAGCTGGTGTGACAAAAGCACACAGGGAAAGAAAAAGCACAAGGGGAAACAAGAGTCTTACAGTGTAAAAGTCCAATTATAAAAATATTATGCATATGTATAACCATGTTTGAAATGAGTGCAGCTTTTCAGGAGTAATAGTTTGTTGTGTTCAGATGCTGGTGTGCATCCTAAACCAGCTTAGTGAAGTTGGGAAACAGTGTCCATTCTCACTGATAAAGGCAAAGAAGTTATGGCTGTAAAACCAAAGAAATTATCTAGAACAGAATGATTTTGCCGAGTAGTTTCTTTGTCTTTTCTCAGATAAATGTTGCTCAATTTTTAAAGCTTTTTGGATAAAGTTTTATAACAAAAAAGACACTATCAAGAGTGAGCAAATATTCTGGTTTTGTCTAGTTATTAACTTTAAAACTCATTTCTTGGGGCACAGAAGCTCATCTGTCCCAAAGCATCAGACCTGTGCAGCAGCTTCGAAGGTAGATCAAATTGTTTCTAAGGCACTCCAGGTTCTCCTCCCCTCTCTTTTTTTTAGTTTTGTGCCTCACCATAACAGAGGGTCTATTTGCATTTGTTTGTTCATTATATCATTAATGAATGAGGCAATTTAAATCTCCAGTGCCACTTCTGGATACTCATTGAAGGCCAACCTGTTTAATTCTGCAGATTTTTTTACTTAGAAATTTTCACCCACTGAATTTCTACAAGTCTCACAGAAAGAACTTCTAACTCTTGTTCTCCAGATTAAACAAACCATTTTTGGTTTGACTGTCCTGTAGTTGTATGACCAGATTCCTGCCTTTGATTGGAAAGTCTTTACAGGCTTTGCAAAATGAGAATAAGCTTTCACTCATTCTCGAACTTTGTAGTGCTGAACCTATATAATCTATTAAATCATGTTGACTTTAGATGGCCACATCATGCACAATCCTGTTTCAGAGACTTTGGCATTGATTTTCGGTTTTTTTCACTGAAATTGCATCTGTGTGCAGAGGCTTTCTCAGCTCCGGTGTTTCAAAATGGCCCAGATAAAAATGGATTCAATCTTGGCTTTGTAAAGAATCTTCAGCAAGTGTTTGGAGAAGAAAAAAAGCTCTGGTTGCTGCCTATTGCCTCAAGGTAAGTAATAATCAAGTCAGTGCTAAAAGCTGATACGATTTTTGCCATTTTGTGTATAGGTTTAGGTCACAGGAAAGTGGGGTTTTTATGTGTCTTTCAGTAACATCTGACTAATATTGAGGCCATTTTATCTTGGGTGTCATTGAAACACAAATGTGTGATTTCTGCCCTGAAGAATCTGTGCTACCAATTGATAAAATTTACACCTATGGAATAATTGCTCTGTTTCCATAATTGTTTTCCTTAGTTCCCCCCTCACTTCTACCTGTTAATTTTTTCTGTTTCTTTTGGGGTTTTTTTTCTGTATCCAATTGATTTGATCAAGTTAGCACATTGAAGTTCTGCTAAAAATTACTTAATTCCATGCTTTAGATTTGAACTTTTGTTCCCCAGTGAGCTTGAAGGAATTGAGGACCAAAACTGCTCTCTAGTAAAACTTGGCATCTGAGCTGCCATGAAAAATAAACACAGTGCTTTTCAAAGCTGAAATATGATTTTAAGTAAACATGGGAAATAGAAGCAGCAGAAAACTTTGTTTGCAGATAAAAGGTGTTGAAATTGTCATCCTTTGGAGCTGTTTTTCCAGTGTCTCTCTGCCTTTTCCATGCAGCCAGGGGGATGGACATTTTTTCCCCATGAGAGCCTCGTGTGAAGCTCGGAACCCTCTCCTGGCAAATGAAGAGCAGTGGGAAGAGGATGGAATAGATGAAGAGCCCCAGGGTAAGGTAACACTGTAGGAAATCAGTTGTGTCCTGACCTACAGTGCCTAATAGATAAATTCAAAGTGATCAAATAAAAGTGGTGTTGGCTGAGTCCCTGGGCAGCTCCACCTTGACTAATGAGCACAGACTGAAAATAAGCCCTACTTTGGAGTCAACTTTTTTGTTTTCTAGTAGCTTTCTACTTGCAAGTGAATGGACTGAGAGGGTGGTACAAGTTGCAGAGAGAAACTGGGATTGCCACAAACTGAGTGTTTTTACCTGTAAATGTTGTTGCATGCAGTGCAATTATCTAGGACACAAAAAAGGAGAATACTAAGATGTTTTAGAAGTGCAGTTATCTTCTGAGAGTGTGAAAGCAGGCATGCAAACACCTGAGTGCAGGGATACATTTAAGAAGCTCCTTTATACTTTGTCCAGCTTTATTACAAGAGTAAAGCAGTTCTTTTGATGCTGGATTTGATGTGCTGATCTCCATAGAAAAATAGATGTGCTGGGAGCAGGTCTAGGTGAGCTGCTGTGTTTGTGCAGTCGATTTGATGGGTTTCTGGCATTCAAAGATACCTTTTATGCTATGGAAATCCTATTATAAACCAGAATTTATATGTATATACATTCTTTGATGGTCTTTGTTGGATGGAACCAAAATCAGTTTGATGATTTTACATTTCTGTGTTTGAAGTTGATTTTTTCCCCCTTGGATATTTACCTGCAAACTTTGGTCTTTGGAGAGTACAGGATGTATTGGAAGCTCAGGATTTGTCATTAGTTTCTGCTAACGAGCCCCAGTCCCCTTGTTTGAGGGTTCAGAAATCCTGTCTGCAAGGGCTCCTGGTTTTTCCTGTGGAGCAAGGATGCCATTCACAGGTTCCTTTTAAAATAAAGGTGGTAATCCCACCCTTTTTCCCCTTTAAGGAATGGTGATAGTGTGAATTAATTCTGAGGTTATTTATAACCCGTGGATCAAACATCAGGGACGTGGTTTCCATAGTTGTGCTCTTTGTTGCCTCAGAAGAGTTTTCAGGAACTTTGCTGATAAAGTTCTCTTTCAGGGTGTACATTTTAGTCCCACATGCACAGGATTTCTGTTTGAGACCCTGTGAGGAAGACTTAGCCTTGGGCAAAGGGTAAAAAAGCTTTTCATGTGAACATTTTCCTACTCGTGCTGTGCCATGAGCTCTTTAATCCTCCAGCACAGGCTCTGCTGCTCAGGCTCTGCTCAGATCTCACCTGCAGCTCTTTGTTCAGGTTTTCCATTGCAAAATAAACTGACTTCATGTCCTGCTGGGAAAATCCACTCTCCAGGAGTTTGTCAATAGGACTGAAGAGGCTCATTTCAGCTTTTCTTCAGATGAACTGCTTTAATTGGTTCCTGTCTGTGTGTTAGAAAACTACCTGCTCTTCCTGGTTTGCTCTATACATTTTGGCAGTTACAAGGTAACACAAATTGGTTTTAAAAATACCAGAATTGGCTTTAATAGTAACAAACTATGGCATCTCTGTGAATTTTTTGTGAGGCTTAAAACAAGTCCCTTAGGAATGAGTCAGAACTTCTTCCAACTTTTACAAAGTATAACTTATCTGAATAAATAATTAATTCTTACATATGAAAACATTAGACAGTGAGATGATTTTTGGCTAGATCAGACCCCAGAATATGATCTGGATCTTATATGAAGTTCCTCAATTTATAGTGCTTATAAAATAACTGACATTTACAGGCAGTTGAATTAGATGATCGTTATGGGTCCCTTCCAGCTGAAATAATCATGTTACCTCTTAAACAATAGAAGTAAACCATTATAATTGAGTAGTCAGAAAGACCTGAAATGTTACATTAAAACTGAAAGATCGTCATTTGTCTTTGTGGCTTTAAAGCTTGTGACATGGTTATGAAATAAATAAAGCCAATAATAGAGCAATCTCAGTTTGAAAGCAGCTGTTCAGTTATCTCTGACAAGTGGTTGTCTATTTTCATTTGGAATGACTCTTAAAAACACACTTCCATACTTAGTGAAAAATATATTCTCAGCGAGAAAACCAGGTTTACTTATCTCTGACTGCTTTGTTTTTCACTGTACAGGTTCTGGTGAAGCCTCAGCCCTTGTCATAGAAAGGGAGACATAGCAGTGTGACAGTGCAGCTGGGTAAAGCTTGAGCACAAAGGTCAGTGTTCCTTCCTTTCCCTCAAATCCACACTCTGCAGGGAAATGGGGAGGGGCTGTTGGACAGGGTTTGGCTTTAGCAGTGCCATCCCCATGGTGCTTGGACAGTCCCTGAACACTGGGGATGGAGCTGTGATTTCACCAGTATTCCCCAGCTTGCCCAGAAATCCCTGGTTCAAGGGAACCTGAAGGGCAGGGGTGGCTCTCAGCAGCCCTGGCTGGGGGTCGGCCCAGTAACACCAGAGCCACCAGCACAGTGTGTAGAGGAGGACACAGAGCCTGGAGCTGCTCTGGAAAATGTGGCAGGAATGACTCTTGCACTGACTTGTACAATTCCAAGGTGGGAAGTCTGTGCAGGGATTCATGGAAGGAGTAGGAAGGTGCAGGTGCAGTCTAATGAAAGTTGAGAGCAGCCAAGTCGCAGTTGGGAGAAAACGGAAGTGACCTGGAATGTCACATCAGCTGCTGCTCCCTGAGCTGGTTTTTTCCACCCCGGAGAAAGGTGGGTACAACAGATGACACTGTGGGGAAGATGCTGCTCCCAAAACATTCCCTGGTCTGTAAAGCTGTTCTGCCTTTGAGAATGGGGCACACACACAGGGAGCTGCAGGCTTTGTCCTCTGCAGGCTCCAGGAGATATTCTCCCAGAGGAGTGTAACAGGCCGTGATCCAAGGAGCAGGAGTCTGCTGTCCCACTTGCAGAAGGTGGGACAGGCAGATGGAATTTACCCCTCTGTTTTCCAGGGGTGTTAATAACTACTGTATGGCAAAGCACTGCCTGGCTGTGCTCACAGACGGGGCACCTCCAGACTTTTGCCCATGGGCTTCTGGCATTTTGTGGATACCAGTCCATTTTCTTCCACTAACAAAAACTCAAAAGTGTTTTTTCTGTCAATAGTGAGGACTGAATTCTGCCCTTCTACTGGGGAGGGAAAACCAGCATTTTCCTTGTTCTTCACGGCTTTAAAACACTCAGTTTTAAAGTCAGATCAGCCATTGATGCTCATCACAGCAGTGTTATAGGTGCACATTTTTGTTTCCTTAGATTTCAGCTTCCCTCTCAGGAGCCAACACCTTCTCTTGGCATGGACTTCAGTTTTGAGGGGCAGAAAACAAGTGGATCTTCAAGATGAGAAAACGTCCTGAAGTATCACCCAACTGGAGTCTGCATCTGAGAGTGCTTCTCCAGAAATCCTGCTGTCCAGATGGCCCAAGACTTTATAAGTTTCAGTTACAGAGTTAACAGAACAGTTTTATAGAGTGATTGTGGCCAATCTTCTTTGGCCTGCTCTCTTTATTTTATAAATACTATATATTTTTTATGCAAAAAAGGTAAAAATGTTGATGAGAGTGCACTTCCAAAGGCCTTTTCATTTTGCAAACGTCAGGGACTCAAGTTCTTGAAATTCTACCAAGCCATAATATTCTTGGGGATGATTATTTATTTTGAGGCTGATTCTCCAACCTTCTCTGACATTTTCTACTGTGTTTGAAGTTCTGAGTCAGTTCAGCCCAGTGCGAGACAGACCCAGTTAAATCTGGCACTAAATTGGTAGTTGGGTGTAAGTGTGTTGAAAGAAAAAGTGCTGAACATGCACACTGACATGTGCAGCTGTGAATGCAAATAAAATATTCCCATTGCCAGTGTCAAGATTCAAGAATATTGTGGCCATAGATTTTTTTAACTTTTTTTAGGAGGGTGTTATTGTCTTAGAGTTTGGTTACAGTGCTCTTTGCCCAGTCCTACTTGCAGGCACCTAAAATGCAAACAGGAACTTCAGACAGTCCAGTTTGCATTAATTCCTAGGGCCAAAATGTCCACTCCTTCCTGGATTGGTGTTTGATGGAAATTTGTGTGTTTGTGGAATCAGAAAGGAAGGTGTGAATTTGGAACACAGGAGTTAGAAATGACAGTGAAAGTTTAGCTCCAACAGTGGTGTTTGGAGTTTACACTCCACATGAAATGCTGAAGAGACAATTGATATATAGAGGTTTTCAGACTTCTTCCCAAACCAGTGCACTGACTGGTGGTTCCAGGGGTTTCAGCACTAGGTGATCAGATTTTTTTTTTACATTTTGCTCCATTTGCAGGCAAAGGGATATATCCTGGTTCTGTTCTGGGGAAGGGAACTGACCCTTTGGCCAGATTATACACATTTTTCTAGACTTGACTCTTTTTTTATCTGCATGATTCAGCCCTGGCAGCTCCATCACTCATGTCTGAATTAGGTGCATGCTTACAGTATTAGTGTACTGCCTTTAAGGTCATTTGGTACCATTTTCTCTCCTGGTTTTGTGTTTGTTTATCAACCCATTGGCATTGAGGTGACTGCAGAGGCAGTTGTGCCTGTCAGGAGAAATGACCTGAGAAGTGAGTTTGCTGACAAAGGCTTTGCCTACCTACTAAATCCTTTTTTTTTCCCTCTGTTTGCTCTGCTGCTGCTGCCTGTGGGAAGGTGTCTGTGAGATGGGAGAGCCTTGCAGAGACTTTCTGCCCTTAGGAGCAGTCCTTTCCCTGCTGTGATCCCGCCCTGGGGACAGGGATCCTCAGCTCTGCAGTTCTGGCAGAGCAGGCAGGGATCTCTGGAGTGTCTTGCTGCTGAATTGGGTTGTGAGGGGTCAGGGTGGGCTCACCTAGGCTCGGGGTGGTTTGTCTGTGTCCTCACAGTGCTCTTGAACACTCAAAATTGTTCCTGCTTCAGCCACCGGAGCCCTGGCCGTGGGGTGGCTGTCACAAAACGGCTCTGCAGTGTTTCTCCTGCCCATCTAAACCTGCATTTCTAATGTAAATCTCGAGTTGGACCTTCCCCTGCGTGTGATGAAAGATGGCAGCAGAATTAATCACCTCATTTCTGGTAAAACGTGCTCTGGAGGGGGAGTTTGAGAGGACAGTGGCAGCTAAACACAACAGGAAATGTGCAGGAATTTAGCACCAACAGAGGTGCTATTTGTGCCTTCAAAAACTCAAAATTCCTTGTGTAGAAAACCAGGAAGAAGATCTGGGGACTTTCTGTTCCATTCTGTCAGCTGAAGTGTATTTTTCAGAGCTGTGTGGATTTACAGGAGTTTTCTGAGCAGGTTCCTGTGTCCTTCCTGGGTTTGGTTCTGGTTACAGCTGTGTCTTTGAGCTGTTTCTCTGCCAGGCAGCAGCAGCAGCAGAGCTGCCCACGAGCTCTGCAGGCACCATCCCTGCCTGCTCCTGCTGCAGCACTGCTCACTTGGCAGTACAAAAAATCAGGTTTCGTCTTCTAATAATTATTAAACCAGATGTCTTTAAAAGGCAGCTACCAAGCTCAGATTTAGAAGCAATTTTAAACATTTCCAAGTAACTTCTATTCAATTTTTTTTTCTTGTAAATAGTTATGGCCAATTCTTCCCTTTCCTTAAAAGCAGCTCAACCCCCTGTGGTTGTAAAAAATCTCTTGCTCAGGTAGAAAAAATACAGTTTAATCACTTCAGAACCACTCCCCATCAATATCCACATCAGGTGCTGGAAAGCTTCAGGAGATGGGAAACAAACACAAAAGCTGTGTGAAAATAAGGCAGAACAAACCAAGGGAGACCCACATGTCTGAGTGACTGAACAAGCTCCATTTTGTTCCCTTCTCCTCACTGAAGGTGATATCCTGGTGTTACCCTGGCATTTGTCCTGCTTGTGCACTGGCAAACAGCAGTTGCTCAGCTGCTGGGGTCACTGCTGCAGGTGCTCAGAGGGAAGGTACTTGGCCCAGTGCAGGGCAGGTTTTTTAACCTGCAAATGGCTCTTTAAGGGAGACACCTACTGCAACACCTCCTTTGTTTCCCATGCCCGATCCTCATCCAGAGGCTCTCCACCATCAGCCCTGACTGTGAGGGTGGTGTCATCAAACCTGTCCCTTACCTGCCCCACCAGCCCCTCCTGAGCAGCTGCTCCCTCCATCCCAGCACTGCAGGGATGGGACTCAGCCCACCCAGTCCCACAGCAGCGATGGCACTGCGGCTCTGGGAGCTGCCCCACACTTCCAGTGCATCCTGGCTGCTCCTCCTGCTGCTGTGCTGGGGCACAACTGCTCCAGGTCTGCTCTGTGTGCCTGGGAGCAGCCTGTGTTCCCCTGGGACCGGCACTTTGGGATGTTACTGTTGGTCTCTGGTCAGATGCTGTAAATCCAGTTGCACCAAACAATCTGGTGAAGTGGAAAGGTTTGAATCTCAGTTCTGATGCTGTTGGAAGTTGTGAGACTGTCGTGCTCGGTGCTGAACCGCAGCCTGGAGCAGTGTGGAGGCAGGAAGGCTGTTTTCTCTGCCTTAGTGGCAGACATGGACTAGAGAATGAAGCAGAAAATGAGTGGTTCTCAGCTCAGGGTCAGAAACAGCTTCTGTCCTTAGGGGATCTCCTCCTGCTGCTGGAGCTGCAGGTGTAGAAGCAGCTGTAGGTCAAGATTTTGTTGCTTGGCTGAGTGCAGCCAAGGTGGGGGGGCTGACTGGAGGTGGGGCAGTGCTGGGCATGAGCAGCCCTGGGGCCAGCTCCCATCAGGGCTAATCCCATGAGGCCCTGGAAGCTGGAACAGGAGCACCAGTGGTTGTGTAGCTCTGCCAGCAGTCACCAGGCAGTAATAAATATGGGTTGAGTGCCAACCAGCGTGGCAGTGTCAGACCCACGGCTGTGGATTTGTGAGCTTCCCTCAGGGCACAGGAGTGTGGGCTCAGCACCTGCCACCTGGCCTGGGCTCCTTCTCCTGGTATTGCAGCATTTTACAAATGCATCTCACATCCTCCTTGAGGCTGAGCTGTCTCAGCCATGAGCAACTTTTCCAAGTGATGTCACCACGGGAAAGAAGCAGCAAATGGTCTTGCTGGACTTTACTGTGGTACCTGCCACTGTCTCATCCCTCTGCTCCTGGTTTCATGTTCCAAAGTAACTGATCACTAACAACCACCTCCTTACCTCTCTCCCTCCTCTCCCATTTACATTCAGGTACACTGTACTCTTAAAAGAAATAGGAAAAACATCATATTGATGTTTCTCTGGGTAGAACTGTGGTCAGTCGTGTCCTGGGCCAGGACTCATCCCCGCCCCACTGCTCTGTCAGTTCCCTTTTCTCTGGCTGAGCTGGATCTTTGGAGCAGGATAACTTTGTTTTCCTTCAAGCAGGGAGCAGTACTGTATGTTTTTAGCAGGCTGTACCCGGTGTGTGTGGTGCACAGTCACTGGCAAGAACCAGGAAGCTTCCTAATGGCACTGTGCAATGAATGTTTGCTTCCTGGGAGAAATGGGAGTGGGATTCAGCAGAATCCACACCAGCTGGAGCTCTGGAGCTCTGTATGCTGGTATGGACTGAAAGCACAACTTTATGCATAAAGTCTGTAATATGAACATAAAATAAAAAATAATTTACCATTTTTCCCCTGAATTTAGCTCTGAAGGACACGCTGAGCTGTTCTCAGGGCCCCACTGCCTCCCCTGCAGAGCAGTTACTCTGCAGAGCAGTTCCTCTGTGCAGCCAGCTCACTCACCCAAGGGTTTAATTAGCAGGTGAAGGAGGCACCGCTGACCTTGTTTATTGAGCCAGAATTAATTAACTCAGAAGGGTCATGTTTTCATTCAGTGACTCCTGTGGTACAGATTTTTGAAGTTGATCCATAGTACTTGAAAATACCTCAATTTTATTGATATTTGTCCAATTCTATCAGCTTCTGCTTGGGTACAGAACACTTGCAAAAATCAGCTCGTTCTGAAGGGATCAATGACAGCATTTGCATGGTAGAGTGGCTGCTTTCAGTGCCAGCAATGGGCTGTCAAACAGCTTGGCAGGGCAGCCCCCCACGGGCTCTTCCCGCTTAATGCTGCATTTCCTGCCCCGCTCATTAGCGCTGAGCTCGCACCCACTGCTGCAGCCTCTGAGTCTTGTCCCTGTTCCACCTCCCCTTGAGAGTTCTCTCTTCCTCCTAAACATGTAGTTAAGATATTTTCAGCTGTGAGCTGCTTGTGCTGGTTTTTGGATACTGTGAAGGTGAGTAGGTGTCATTTTATGCAGTTGTGCCTGTATTTTATTTGTAGTTAATCTGTTTGTCAGGTATCAGTTTGTGATTCTAATCATCAGGCCCAGCTGGCTTTGCTTAGAGCAGCAAGATCCCACTTCCTGCATTTTCTCTTTCCTAAAAACCTCATTTCTTCATTCTTTCACTTTAGTTTGGGATGTAAACCTTGTGAAATAAAATCTGAGTTTACATTTCAAATACAAGTCTGTAAGTTGGTCATGCCTGCATGCTCCTTAAAAAAATTATTTTTTTCTGTATAAGGTTTTAAGATTTACAGCAGCATTTGTAAAGCTTTAGTGGGTAACAGACAATGTTAAAAAAAGTGTATGTTGAGGGGGGGAAAAAGAGTAGCCAAAAAAACCCAACAAAAAGGACCAAGGGATCATCTTTGTTTCTTCTTTCGGCTGTGTTTGAAAAGAAATGCCTGCTTGCATCAACCAGCCCATGGAACAGGCAGGGACTTCACCTGAAGGCATCCCTGCTCTTTCAGTACTTCCTCAAGTACTTAATTTCTTGAGTTCAACATTGGACTAAATCCCGTGGAACCAACAAAATTGTCCTCCCCATCTCCTTCCTGACCTGGAGAAGGTGTGTGCTGCCCCTTCTCAGATCAGCACTTTCCTTTGTAAGAGAAATAAAAATCCAGTGGACTCTTGACAAGGTCAGTGTATTATTTTTCCCCCCCTGCCTTTTTATGGAGAATCCAGGAGCCTCCAATCCCTCGGCACCTGGGATCCCAAAGGATGAGTTTTGTGACTAGGAACTTGTGTGAGGAGGTGGAACCTGTTGTTCTGCTGTTCTGAACTAACTCCATGTGTGGTCATTTTTCCTCAGAATTAATGAAGTAGCTTCCTGCTCTACCCACTGCCCATCTAAGCAGGAGCTACTCCAGAGTGAATCCAAATCCACTGTTGGAGCAGGGAACTTGTAACAGCTTCCCTTTTGCTTAGGAACATAGGAAATAGAAAAGGTCTTGTTATTTTATAAATTATAATCTGATCAGATGGCTGATCTTCATCTGAAAATGCTGTTTATTGTGCAAATGGGTCCCTCAAAGATGAAACTTAATTTAAACCTCAGGATCAGACCATGGCAGCCCTGTCTGCATGTGCTGTTCAATGTTAGCAGGAGTTTTTACTTGGCCTCACAGGAAAGCCAGTGGGTTTCACTCGCTGGAGTTTTTCCAGGCAGGAAAATGGGGCTGAACAGCCACTGCAGGAGCTGCTGTGTGTTGGGAGCTCCCAACACACTCCCTCTGCACCAGGGTCAGGGCTCCCACCACTGGAACCCCCTATGGAAGCTGAGCAGGCTCTGTGCCAGCAAAATCAGGGGAAACAACAGAATTCCAGTGGCTTGGTGTGTTTACATCCAGCTGTTTTGCAGGAAGCAGCATGGGCTGGTGGGGGTGTTTCTTACCCCAGCTCTGGTCTGTGCTCAGCCGGGTGCTCTCAGACAAATTCCTCACCTCTTCATTTAGTAGGAAATAACTATTTTCCAGTGAATGTCACAAAGGGACTGCTGCCCACCTTTGGGGTGCTGATTTGGGGTCAGGAGTATAATGCTGCTGCTGACAGTGAGACTTTTGATATCAAATGGGTTTTTACAAAAGCTTGGGATACTCATTTTTACTGTTGGACAAACGTTCTGACTACGCTGATGCTCTGTGGAGTTTCGCTGGCATTTTCCAAGTGTTTGTACAGTTTCTACAGCTGAATATCCTGTATTGTTCTGCTTTGTTGTTTTCTATTATGCTTTATACTGTACTGCAGGCAAGTACTGCATTAAAACCATTTTTGGCTAATTTATTATACTTGTGAGTGGTTATTTCCTACGCTCAGGCTAAATGTTCCCTCTCTGGAAGCCTCACACAACTTTAATTAATTGGAATTACCACTTGGAGCAGGGAAGGTTCTTTATTTGTGACAAAAAAGGATTCACTAAATGCTGGGAGTGGTGGGGGCAGCCCAGGCCTTGGCACTCTGCTCACCTGCCGAGGTGCAAAGGACACTTGAGACAACCTTCCCTGATCCTGCATTTGTTAGAACATGGATATGTTTTAAAAGAATAATGGACTATATTGTACTTATAGATACATTTCCCCAAAGTTACAGTAAGGTAAGGCCAGTGCCAGCTGAAGTGCTGGACATCAGGTACCTGGTGCCAGGGGATTTAAAGCCAAAGAGAGAAGGAATTTGGCCCTGATTGCTGTTTAATGTGACCCATACAATGAGTGCATTGAGGGCTTGGAAAGGCTGCTGAGCTCTGAGGGCCATGCTTGTCTGCTGGCTGTAAGTCCTGTTGCTCTGTGAACAGAACTGGAAATGGAGTCCCAGCTTATTGCTGTGGTTTTCCTCATTTAAAAGGGTTGGTGAGACCAATCCAGCCACAAGTTTTGACTCCTAAAACTCCCAAGTACTGTATGCATAGAATTTCCACAGGCACTGCTGCTCCCACCCCTGATTCCCAGTTTTCCAGGGTATGTCTGCTGCACTAGGAAGCTTCTTTATTCAGGACCATTGAGCCAGACAACTGGGGATGTTTTACTATTTGAAAATAATGTACACAGAGCAAAATTCCTCTGGTTCTCAGCCACCAGCTGAAGACCAAAAATTCTGCCAAAAATTCCCTGTGGCTGCTCAGAAGGACACTGAGGTCCCAGTGCACCCCTAGTTTTGGAGGCATTGGGAGTGGCTGTACTGGCTGACCTGGAGTGATGGACAGTGACCCCAGAAATGAAGGAGGCTCTGGTGGGATTTAGTGGGTTTATTTGCTCTGCAGGCAGCCACAGACAGGAGAGAGAAGAATAAATAAGTTAAAGCAGAGTGTGGCAGTTTAACAACCCCAACATGGAGATGCTTGGCCGTGTAACCAGAGTGCTTTGATCCCTGTTCAGGCCAGAACTCACCTAAGTCAAGTACTTCCCCCTTTGGCCAGAAAGGTTCCCAAACATGCCCTTGACAACTCAACAATAATAAAACATAGAAAAAACCTCTTGTAATGTCATAGAGTCACATCCAGTTGTTCTGAGATTGTCAGTCTGTTCCAAAATACTTCTGTCCAAAGTGTGTTGGTGCAACAGGATGCACTTCTGTAGTTAAAATGGTGATTTCTGGGAATTCCTGGATGATGGATTTGGCACCTTTGAAGAAAAAGCAAAGGCAATAATGACTACAGTGCTTCAGCACATGCCAAATCAGGATCAGCAGCACTCTGAAGGTGAGGCAGGCTCTGTGCTCCTGTCTCCACTTCCTGTTCCTGCCTTAGCTAATGTCTGTGAAGAAAACTTCCTGACTGCAGGGGATTGCTTTTTTGGGGGTCTCTTCTTTGGATTTTCCTTTCCTTTCCGGTACATGTGTACTCCCCACCTAATGACTGAAGTGGTTCCAGGCTGCCAGGAATAAGTCCCTGCAGTCCAGCTCAGTGTTTTGGTAGTGATTTCTGCCATGGCTGTTTCTAAAACACAGGAGGCCCATTTTCGTACTTCCCAAAGGCAGATGTCCCTGGTTTAGATCCCCTTTTCCCAGGTAACATCTCTACCGTGCAGACAGGACTGTTCTGTAGCTCCATTCACCTCCCACTCCTGGCAGAACTGGTATCCTTTTGGTGCTGGACCTACCCATCCCATTCCATGGGCTACTGCCATTGCTCTGGGAGCCACGGAAGCCCTTCATGGACCTGGCAGTGCTGCAAAATCCTGCTTTTAGGAATCCTTTCCCATTCGGCATGACAGGCCCTTTCCTTTCTGCTGCCCCACTCACTGCCCACACCACGGCTCTGTTTTACAATTCAGCCATAAAACCCCCAACCCCCTCTGCTCTGGGCAGTGATGGGACTGGGCTGTGGCAGAGGCTCAGCTCTGCCCCATTGTGTCACACGTGGGACTGATGTCACCTCCCCAGGACACCCCTGTGCCCCCCACAGCCCTGACTCACCGTGGGGTGTGGAGAACAGGCTGAGCAGGATGATGACACTGGGCTGGACCCCGTGTTCCACCAGCACCTTGACAGCCTCGATGACAGTGTTCCCAGTGCCTGCAGGGGACAGAGGGACACATTGTGTGGGGTTTTCCCCTGGATGAGGAACATGTCTGAGAATACCTGTGGTAATGTTGGTGTGTGACTGAATTGTGATTCTGTCCTTTCCCACTGGAAAGCCATCACCTCTGCATGTGTTAACCAGAAAACGTTGCACTCCTAATGAAGGAACTTAGACTGGAAAAATTACCTCATCCCAACAAACTCCTTATTAGAGTAGGGTTTTTTTGTCAGTATTAACTGGATTTAATTTTAAAGTAATTTACTTCTCAGATTATAATATTGATCCAAAAATGTTTTTTAATACTGTAAGAAAAATACTGTTTGAATCTTGTCTCATGGCAAAATTTAAAAAAAATCAATTTATACCAAGTCTTAATCTTCAGCCTTTCTCCCAAACACCGCCATGGCCAAAGGATTTGCTTTG
The DNA here is from genome assembly GCF_036250125.1 of Pseudopipra pipra. Taxonomy (NCBI): domain Eukaryota; kingdom Metazoa; phylum Chordata; class Aves; order Passeriformes; family Pipridae; genus Pseudopipra; species Pseudopipra pipra. The sequence goes on along the minus strand of NC_087561.1, from coordinate 19,021,989 downwards.
CATTCCCACTGGTGCAGCTGACTGATGTGTGTCCTGGCACAGCCTGATAATTCCCTGCTCTGTCACCTAAACCAAGCAGAAAACCTCATCCAAGCCCCTGAAATTTGGAGGGTTTCCTTTCATTCAGGCCCTCCCCGTTCCGAGGAGTCTGACTGTCCCTAAAGGTGGCAGACACTCACTCAGGATTGGGTACATCAGCAGCACTTTCCTCCTGTAGATGTCTGGAGGGAACTTGGCGTAGTACACCTTGGCTCGCTGGGTCTCCTCGTCGCTCTGGATCAGGATCTTCCCGATGCGGATGGAGCGGCAGCAGTCCCGGAGGCCTTGTTCCATGGCCTCTCCTGCAGGGAGAGCACAGGCCCCAACAGCAAAGGGTTACAGGCTGAGAAACAGCCCCACTGCAGGGACAGGGACAGTCCCACCACTGCTGAAACAGCCCCGCTGCAGGGACAGGGACAGTCCCTCCTCTGCTCCTCTGGGAACAGCTCTAAAGGGAGATTGTTTGTCCTCAGTTCTAAAAACACTTGAAGTTCTTTTCCTTTTTTCTGTGCTGAGACAGAAAACTGAATCTCCTCGGTGTTCCTGAGCTCTGGATGTTGGTGTTCCTGAGCTCTGGGTGTTGGTGTTCCTGAGGTGTTGGTGTTCCTGAGCCCTGGATGTTGGTGTTCCTGAGGTGTTGGTGTTCCTGAGCTCTGGGTGTTGGTGTTCCCGAGCCCCTGGCTGTTGTTGTTCCCACACAGCAGTGCTGAGCTCTCAGAGGGCAGAGCTGGCAGTGGCAGAACCAGCGTGTGGGGTTTGGGGAACATCCGTGAGCTCTGCCTGGAGCCCCCCCGGTGCAGAGTGTGGGGCAGGAGCTGTGGGGCCAATGGATTTGACAGCACAGATCCCAAGGTTTGCACAGCACTGGGAAATAACTCTGCCACCACGGGGCGTGGCTGGAGTGGGGCCCTGGCTCTGGGCAGGAGTGGGCAGTGGGAACCAGGAGAGGGCAGTTGGCCCCTCACAGGGAGGAGAAGAGGCCAGAGGAAATCTGTTGCAGCCATTTGTTGCCTAAAAAGTTAATGAAAGATACTCCTGGACATTTGTGATCAAGGATATCCAAGAAAGAACAACTGGCAGCTTTGGGTAAACCTTTGCTGTAGAGAAATATTGTTGCACATTTTTTGCAAGGAAGTTCTTACAGGTTTCCAAAGTGTTTAATTCCCACTCCTGTAACACCAGCAGTACCTACCACTCCTCATGATGCTGACCCCGCAGTTTCCCTTTTCAAATCGGACTCCTTCGTACTTGTGTCCTGTGAGGAAAGAAACCAGGGCTCAGTGGCAGTTCCCTTCTGCCCCCTCTGGACACCCCTTTGGGGACACCGTGTGATGTGACCTCGGTAGGAAAGTAACCAAGATCCTGCAAATACCCAGGGGACAACACCAAGGGGTCTGCATGGGTGGCACAACCAACCTGCACCCCAGACCCTGCAGCCCTCCAGCAAGCAATGGGAACAGGGCCAAAACCCAACTGGTAAAGAACTTGTGCTCTTTTTATCATTGAAAGTCATGTCAGAACAGCAGCACAGCAGGGACCCTGTCAGGTGTGTGTTTATAGCAGGGATTCCATCAGATGTGTGTTTACAGCAGGGATCCTGCCAGGTGTGTGTTTACAGCAGAGATCCCGTCAGGTGTGTGTCTGATAGCTCAGGGATCTGGTGACTATTTTAAATAAAGGACACTATGCAAAAGAAAGGTGAGCAGTGCATCCCCCAGTGCTGCAGGTGACAGTCACAACTGAAATATGATCCTACAGTGCCACTTGATCACTGAAAGAAAAAAGGGGCAATGGTGTGCACATGAGACTTCCCACCTGGGGGATTTGGGATTTTGTTGTTTCTTCTCAAAGTTTTTGATTATAGCATTTGTTGTTTATTCATATTTTGTTAATAAAAAGCTGTTTCTTTTCCTTTTCCACACTTCCACTTTAAGTCTCTTTTAATTTCTAAATTGTAATCTTGTTAAACTAAGACAATGTCTCCCTGCAGAACTGCAAATGGAATTCTCAGGGGAACAGGACTCACCTGGTGCATGTCTTACAGGTGTGCTGTGGGTCACACCACACACTCAGTTCCCACTGACTTGTGATGCTCTCAGCAGCTGCCTTATGTACACAACTTATGGATCTTCACAGCTCAGGGGAGCAAACCACAGTTACTGCCAGGGTTTCCTCTAGTGCCAACACAGCCACTTTTCATTTCCTGCTCATCATCACTCCAAGCTGGCCCCAGCTGCAGGGACAGATTTAGGCTGACAAGGCAAAACTGCTTATGCCAAGTACTTTTCCTTTAATGGGCATGTGAAATGTCCTCAGTTTTAATTCAAGGTTGTGGTGTGGGCAAGTAAACTCATCTTGCACCACACTGGCACGTTGTCATGACAGTTTTGAAAGACCAATTTAAAACTTATTGAAATGCCAATCATGTGACTGTATGTTCTGCTCAGTTGTGCTGTTACACCTTCTAGCTGTTTGCATAACAGAAGGGACTGTGCTCTGCCTGCATGGTGAACTGTTTCAGGCTCCCCAGGGAGGTGGTCAGGGCACTGAGCCCGTCAGAGTTCAAGCAGCATCTGGATGTCACAGGGTTCAGTTTTAGGCAGTGCTGTGGGGAGCAGGGAGTTGGATTCTATGATCCTGTGAGTGCCCTCCACCTAGAGATATTACATGATTCCTGTAACAGTTCTGTATTTTTTATATTAGTTACACTTCCACTTCTTGTCGTGCCCAGGGGAGGAGTCCTTTCCCACGTACCTGTTGGAGTGGTCACAGTACATTCTGTGTAGGGCAGTTGATTCAGTCCCTCTTCAACCACCAGTCTGATCTGTGGAACCAAAGAGATGGGTGAGCTCAAAGGGATTTGTAATGTATGGACATAAGATAGTCCATGTTAGCAGTTTTTAAAAGCACTAGATGAACACCTAACAGCCCAAAGGATCTAGAAGGGTCTTTTTAATAGTAGTTAGGGACTGAATTTAGAGACCTTTCTGTGGTGATGCCTACATTTTGCCCACAGATCAAATGAAGGCATTGCAAAATCAATTTGGGGGAAAGGGGGATTCATCAGCAATCATAAAACTGACTTTATTTATATCTGGCAGGCCTAGACATCACAGACAAAGTTTTCTCAACAGATGAATGAGGCACCGATGTAACTTCATTTGCTGATAGGAAATACTAGTGAGGGAAAGGGAAAATTTCCCCCCTCAGTTCCCCCCCAGTTGAGCTCTGAGGTCTATTTTCACATCTGTATTTCCAGGACTAACCTGCAGTGGGGCTGCCAGAACAGCCATTTTTACATTGCTGCAGCAATGTAAACACACCACTGAGTGCCCAAAGACAAGTCAGCAGATCTAGAAATCTCTTTATCACCTTCTCCTGGCACCTGCCAGCTGTGGGTACTGTGGGATGCTCTGCCAACCACCCCCACTGTTGGATGGTTTAGGTGGAGGTGCAGCTCATGAGTCACACACCCCTCCAGTGGCCACAAACCCCCCAGTCCTCTCCTGGGGCTGCCCTGCAGCTGCACCCCAGGCAAAGTTCCCAAAATATCTTCATCATGATTGCCCCTGAAACATGCTCTGGGTATTAAAAATGTTAAATTTCTCTCTGTTCACGAGCCAAAGATTTGTAGGCCAGAACTGCTCCAGGAGAGCTACAGCTGAGCCAGAGCTGAGCCTAGTTATTCCAAAGTCCCTGTAGGATGGCAGAAGTGAGGGGACTGCTCCTGGGATGGAGCAGCTGTACTGCTCCCCTCAGGCACTTCCCATCCCTGAAACAGGGCATGGCAGGCTGGAAGGTTTTTTCTGGTTTTCCATTCTGCCCCAGTTCCTGGCACACAGGCAGCCTCTGCTAGAAATGAGAGATGGTCCCTTAAGTTTATAATCCCTCTTTGGAGATTTTTTTAGTCATTTTAGTCCAACTTTTTTTCCTAGAGCTGGGTTTGTGGCAGCCTTACTCAGAGGTGGTGGGCAGTTTCCAGGACATCTGTACCCAATTTTATTTTATTTTTTAAAGTTAATTCACACAAAAAAATCCCCAACTTTTGAGCCAGGTTTGGAAGAAACACTTTTTTTCATACTCCTGTTTTGCTGACAGGGTTAACATTCTACATCATCTGCCAAAAGTTTAGAGTAAAGCAGTGGAGGTCTTATAGTCAAATAATCTCCTTGATCTTCCTACACATATCAGTGTTTTACACAGGGGCTGGAAGGATTCTTCCGTGAACTTGTCAGTGTTGATAAAACACTTCTTTTTGCACTGTGCTTTCTGCCACCTCCATGCTCAGGGATTAATTTCCATCTCTTTTCTCTCTAGCCCCAAGAACCAGCAGCCCTGTTCCTCTCCCAGAGAGGTGGTTGCCATTGCTTGGAAGCTAAACCAGGTATTATTATGGCCTCACGTGAAACAGGAAAGCAAAGTTTAGGTCCCAAGGTAAAAGAATGTGACCAGAAATTAAAACCGTTAATTAAAGTTATCAATAAGAAAAATAAAGTCTATTTTTAATTGGGAAACAAAAACAAAGCTAAAAGGGATGTTAATTTCTGGTAGGCCTGCTTAAACTGTCAAGGCTTCCAGAGTTATGCTGAAGGTTTAGATTAAGCATTTAATGCTGATATATGGAATTATATGTCAACGTGCTCATTTGTTAGAGTTGTACATTTAGGATTTACCCCAGGGCCTTTGCAGTAAACAAAGGGAAATACTGTTTGCTTTGAACCTTCATTAGTACAAGATCTGCTAGAGCTGTCAGCAAAAACAAGAGTTAATGGAGGGTCCAAGGAGCTTTAGCCAACTACCACATAAACATTTCAAGGATATGAAAATGTTAGTGAAATCTATCTTTTCTCAGCCAATTAAGCATGTGAATGAAGTCTCACCACAAATACCAGGGAAGAAATCAGGTTTGACCAGTTCCTCAGATTCCAGGAACAGAGAAATCTGGATATAGGCAACTCTAACAAGCAGGTGACAGTGCTCTCATTTAAAGGGGAGCTAAACTTAACTAAATAAGGAATCAGTCAGGGTGCAGCGGGAGGTGGTGCTGCTCCAACCACATCAAACTGGGAAAACAGGAGCTCTTTCAGAGCCACCCCAACAGGTCTCTGTGATCTCGGCAGTTGCTTGTTACAACTCTCCTGCCTGCCTGCAACTTGGAAAAAGATGAAGCGTTTAAAGGTCAAGAAACTGGAATGTAAATAAATTCTGGAGTGACCATTATGATGTTCCCCCATCTGTGGGCACACAGCAGGCTAACTTTTTTATGGGACAGCCATGCATCACCTCATTTCCAAAATCATAGTGACTCCTAGGGGATCTAACCCATTCTGTGTCACTTTACTTGGAAGCTGAAAGGAGGCAGGACAGCAGGGCTGTCAGCCATGCTCTCTATCTGTACAGCTCCTTGCAGCTCAGCATTTCAAACCCCTTTGGAACTATCCTCCCCTGAAAGAGGCAGGCGGGCAGAAAGGGACCTGCTCAGTGTTATAACAGGGAGTGATGGTAGGGCTGAGAAACTAATTCATTCCTCAGCCTCAGGCTTCCAGTCACACCCCAAAATCTGCTTTCTGCTGCAGAGCACTGGTGTACCTGTGACCTGAGGTGACATCAATTCAGTGCCTGCACAATGTGTGGGTGCTGGGATCAGTGTGAGCCTCCTGCACTGGGAGGAGCTGTCTGCCAGTCCCTCCACCCGTCCTGAGTTCTACCTGTCCCACCACAAGTCATAATGACTCGTTGTTTCCCATGCCAGAGGCTTGCTTCCTTCACAAACACCCGATGGATTGTCCTCATCCTCATAACTTTAATCCCACATCTTTCAGCTTCAGGATCCCAGCCCTGGCAGTGGCTTTCAGACACGCCCTGATAAACCACCACGTGGTAACTGCTTTTGCTCACAAGTATCTTTGAATGTTTCCTTTGTATCATCCTCTTACACTAGGAACAAACTGCCAGAAATCTATCAGCTTTAGAATCCTTCCTTAAGGCCTCTCCTTATGGTGATCTTATGGGACACTGCCACTAACAGCTGCCAAGCTAATACCAAGCTTAATTGCATTCTCATTTTCTCTCTGCAGCAAGGTGTATTTTTTTCCCCTACAATCCCACACACGTTTCTTCTCTTCATGTTTTGAGTTTTGCCATTAAGCTCCGTTTGCTCATTGGGTGGAAAACACGGCAAGTCATAACTATACTTGTACTTTGCTAAGTTTAGTAGAAACCCTGTCCCTCATGAAGTTGTGACTGTTCTTTGCCACACCTAGGAATAACACACAGAAAGTGAGACTCCTACATATTGTTCCGTGTAAAATTCTTCCTAAAAAAAAAATGGAAAACAGACCAGCAGGTTCTTCAGCAAAGAGCTGCAGGACCAGCACACAGAGGTGTTTCTGTGAAGAGCAGCTCCCCAGCTTTGCTGCCCAGCCGTGAAAGATGCTGGTACAAGGGCCTGAACTCACTGCCTGGAAGCTGCAGTTTCTAGCAATGATGGGGGGAAAAAAATTAAAAAAATCAGTGAGCTCTTCAGGACATCCATGTAGAGTGAGAAGGTGCCTGGGAGAGGTCCTTCACACTAATCCCTCACAATAAGCTACTGGAATGCAGGAAACTTTCTCAAGAAGGGGAATGCAGGGGGGGTGAAAGTGGAAAGCCACAAAGACAAAAAGCACTGCAGTCACAATCCTGCGTTGTGGTCACACCTAAGCCCTGAGCAAGCCTGGATAAGGCCTGGATTAAGACTGGGCTTGTCACAGGGAACCAGCCTGCTGTGGCAAATGGCACTGGGAACTGAATGGTCTTTGGACTCTCTGTTAGTGAGAGTGGATTTGCAAAAAGCAAACACCCTCTTGCATCCAAGGAAGTATAGGTGTGGTAGCAAGTGCTGTGGTTTTCTTTAAGCATGTAATTTCAATGAGAAAAAGGCTGCATTCCCAACAGTCTTTGTTCTTACTAAAAACTTGCAGCTGCTTTGTCCCTGATAGTAACTACCATATGGCTAAAAACAAATTCTCTATGTGGATGCACCCCAAGCTACTAATCTAAGACACAACAAGTGCCAGGAGGCACTTCTGTGTGCAAGCCATTGTTAACATCTAGGCTGTAAGAAATTGTACTGCTCTGTTCACAAGATCAAAAGTGCTGTTTCAAAGTAAACTCAATTATCTCTAGCCTCTGTGCATCTGTTTATAAACAGTCTCTTATTTCTAATGCTCCCTGTCCTCATGTAGCTGTGTCTGATAATAACATGGTTTCTGGAATCCACTGAGATGAAACAGAGAACAGAAGTCCCTATAGAAGGGACAGAAGTCAAATAGCAATTTGCTTTGGTTAGGAAAGTTGCTCTCACACCATCATTATTCTGTCCTGAAAGACCTTTTTAATGGAAGAGTTACCAAGTGCAATGTCAAGAAGAAGACATTCTTCACCTACCAGACGATCAGCAGAAAATACGAAGTCTCCTCTACTGGATTTCCTGAAAAAAGTAATAATTTATTTTTTAAATTGGGGAATAACTTTACAAACATTGATTAAATATAATATTAATTCAAGGGCAATATATCCTAAGGCAGTTCAGAGAAAAATCTCCTACTGTATACAAAATTTATCCCAGAGATTCTGCATCATGGGTTTCCTGTTTGGTGGCAGGCACTGGGATGCAGTGAGTAAAACCCAGGGTTTGGCTCTTACTGCTGCTCTGTCCCAGTAGCAATTAAAGCATGAACACATAGGGATGATGTTCTGTAGGTTTTCCATTGTACTGCCATTCCAGCTCAGTTCCAAAACACCTCCCAGGCTCAGATGTGCACCAATCTGGTGCATTCCCTGCAGCCCTGAGCAAGAAGAACTTCAGTTTAGAAATCATGGACAATGACAGTGCAGATCCCAGCCCTGAGACTGACAACACACCAGATAAGCAGGGGACATATCCTATCTTATCTGGAACTCACTCACAATGTGAACAGATCAGTGAACCTGAGATTAAAGTGAGCAGGGATTAACAAGCATTTCCATTAAAACACCTCTCTGCCTCTGATTAGCCTGGGTACAACCCTTTACTCATATGACTGTTTGGCTTTTGGCCCCTTCAGCAGGTAGAATGAAAGGTTAAAAGCCTGAAATTTAGAAGCAGATTTTAACACCTTGCCTCCCATGACAAGACCAACTCTCACTCCATGAGAGTAGGACATGTTTCCAATCAAGAGCTCAGGCTTGCAGGACACTCACCTTCAAAACACTCAGACACAGCAGTCACATGGCAGACAGGTCCTTTGAAATGAACTGTTGTATTAATCACAGCAGGAAAACCCCTCTCTCACTGTCAAACTGTGATACTCTGCAGGTCTCCTTAACACCAGAAAGAGAGTTCTGCATTTAATCCCCAAGGTTCTGTGACATCTCACATCACATCACACATCACATCACATCTCACTCACATGAGTGAAAGGCAAGAGGTTTGTCTGCTCATTGCCTGGGAATTGGTCACTGAGCCACACTGAAAAAACGAGGTTTAAAAAGAGTGTCAGCCTAATCTATTTTCTTTGCTTGTACTAATAACACACTACTAAAAACACTGTTTGCTTTTATTTTTTTCCTTCTTTCTGGTAACAACAGAATATTCCTAACTTTCTGCCACTTTGACACTAACCAGGTAATACTCAAAAAGACCCCTAAAACTGTGGAAAACAACCCCAAACCCCTACAATTATAAGAACTACTTTTATTAAGATTTTTGATAGGATTCATATTTCCATCTATGGTGTGTAAGTATTTTTTAAAAAAGGAATGTAGCAAAGTGGCACATCTAGGTTCTCCCAGACTATGGCATTTCAGAAAATCTACCTGAATCTCAAAAATGGGTGGCAAGACAAGTCTACAATAAAGTGATATATATTTAGGGTGGATACTCTGAGTTATTAATACAGATTATTACAGGCTTTAAACTAACTACTCTGTCCTTGCAATGACACAGATGGTTTTATGCCCAGTTCACTGAACATCCTTATCATGCCTGGTTTTTGAGATGGGGAGGACAACAGAAAACCACATTGCATAAAAATGAGAATAGTTATACTGAAAATGAAAGACCTTGTGTACATGGGCAGCTGCAAAGCCGGGACCACATTTCAAGACCCACATCCTACAAGCAGAAAAAAAGCCTTCTGTGAAAACACTATAACTGTTCCCCTGAAATACCAGACAGAAGTATAGAAAGTAACGATCCATGGCAGACTAGAAACTGTTTCAGCTTCTTGATGGAGTAACAAGACAGCATCTAAAAAGATGAGGCATTAAATCCCAACATGACGCAGGCAGCTAACAACGGGAGCTTTGTGGTAACAATATAAAGTCATTTCAGTTTGTTTCTGAAGGCCTGGGAGCAAGGCTGATGTACAGTTGCAGTCACCTGCCTGTCTTGAGAGAAGAAATGGGTTTTGGATTTGCAAGGTAACTGCAGGGTTTCTTCCCGCTTTAGCACTCGGTCCTTAGTTACAAGCATGGACAGGGCTGCAGGCTTGGGGGCTTCTCTAACTCCAGCTTCTCACTGTGATGGTAAGGCTGGAAAAAACCCCTTCTCTACACAGAATTTGTAAAAGGCCTTTTTAAGAAAACCGAAGGCACTGGACACACTGATGGCATTCAGGGAGATGATGTAGCTGAGAAACAGGTCCATGTTCTACCTGTAGTACTTCAGTACTTAACATCCTTCAGTATTTAATTTTTTCAGTGCCTAGGCTGGGGGTGGGATGTGAAAGGGATCCCACCCTCCCTGCTGCAGCAGTCAGCTTTACTCATCCCAGGTGAATTATACACTCCTGAATCATTCTGCTCTGTGCAGCAGCCAGGACTGTGTGTCCCACTGCTTTGCCATCTGCATTTCTATGGTATCACTGTTCCCTAGGGAGTGAGAAGCCTTAGCAGAGAACAACAGAATGATCTCACCTAACAGACACAAGAACCTTTAAATATCTGGATTTAAATCATGTCTATTGTTAAATTAGGAGTTAAAATGACACTACCAACCTGAACTAATGAGTTTGCTTCGACATAAACACATTGCTGAACAACTCATTTCAGCTTCCAGATCCCTGGTTCTCATCTGTAAGGCCAGAAATCACTTTGAGATAATTCCCTCCTTGGGAAGAGGCTGTAACTGTTTGTTCCAGAACGTTCAATACTTAAATGCATCAGTTCACACCTCATTAGAGCACTCGAGATTCATATCCAGCACACAGTGTAAAAAGGCATCTGCCCCCGTTAAGCATTCACTGGATGGAAAAGTGACAAGCCTGAGGAAAATTGAGCAAACCCAGGCAAGTTGAGGTGATCTACCCATCTCTCCAACTCCAGCACACAGACCAAGTTCTTGTTCATTTTAAGGAAGTAAAAGAAATACATGGTCATTTTAGTCTACCAGGCTAAATCATGGACCCAGGTGTCTCTGAACCCCACAGGACATGATGACCAGCCAAATGAAGGTTTTTCTTTAGCTGGCAATTCACAACCAGGGTACTTCTGAGGAAAAGTTTCTTTCAGTACTTGGTTTAAATGCTACAGTGGCTACGGAGTTTTCTTAAGGCAGATTGCACCTGCCCAGGGAAAGGTTAATAAATAGTGCCCAAAAAAGCCTCTCCCCTTCACAGCTAGGCATGTTCCAGCATTTTTCTGAATGACAGGGACTAAAATAAGCCAGTCTGAGGTCTCTTATTTAATGAGATGCAGCTGAATTTCTGGAACAGAACACAAAAATAATGGTTCCCTATTGTCCTTACCTACAAAGTCTACACCTGCCTTTCTGAGCAGGCTGCTGTCCAGTTTTCCTCACTGGCTGGGAAGGGAGCTTGGAAGAGACAGTTACATCCCCACTGCCAGGGCAGAATAAAGTACAGTCTGCGACTGCTGTAGCTGCTCTGAGTAATTCATTATTTACAAGCCTTATTCTAGACTTTCTCTTACCAAAGTCTTGTACAATGAAGCTGATGCAACTCTAAGAAAATGTCTTCCAAGTTAAAATTGCAGCTGCTGGTTTCTGGATAAGCTCACTATAACCAGAAACCTATTAAATGGACTTGCAAGAGTTCAAAATCTGCTTACAACAAAATAATAATAACTAAGTACAGTAACTACATTGTTAGTATTTGCCTGTATGCTATTTCCTTTTCACTAACCTCAAAACCTTTTACAGGCCATCACCAAGCCTAGTCTGGATTTCCTCTCTTTCTCTGCTTAGCCCACTTACAGCTTCCCTCTCTGCTTTGCAGGGAAGCTGCCAGGCCACCGTTCTCACCTGCAGAGATCTTCTGTGTGGTCTTGCCACAAGTGCCATCCTTACACAAAGACTACCTGTGGGTGCTCCTGCCTGCCAGGAGATTATGCTTTTCCACAACACTTTGAAAATTAAGGGGAAAAAAAAGCCAAAACCCAACCAACCAAAAAACAAACAAACAAAACCTGACAAAAAAATCCCAAACCACAACTAGTTTAAGGTAGCAAAGCTCAGGTAAGCTAATAAAATTAATGGAGGTATTGTTTCCTTGAGAGAGTTTGGCATTAAAAACTGTATTACTGTTAGCTATAAAGTAAGCCTCAAGAAGCAGAAAATATCAAAACGTAGACTATGCAGATGGACAGATACAAAGCACAGGGACAAGCAGTGTCTGTGCAATGAGTTAGTTATTGCAGATGTTACAAAGCCAATGCGTTGCAGGAAGAGGTTTTATTCAGAATCTGATCACTCTATTGATAAACTTGATTTCACACCTTTTTGCTGATGGTTCTTGCATCAGAGGTGGTAAATTATGCTTTTAATAGACGGATGCTACTTATATTTGTCTTATATTGCATACTAAATTTAATACCTTACAATACCACCTTCCAAGTGCTGAACAATCAAAGCTACAGACATACCATGTGTTCACCACCCGAGATGTGCTGTGGAACACCGTGCTCACATCTCCCTACAGCCAGAGCCCGGGAACGGCTCCACGCCCCGTCCCGCGGGTAGGATACACAATATCCGGACAGCGGGAACGAGCCCAGCTCCTGTCGGGCCCGCCGGAGTGACCACTAAGGTACAGCCTCCTTCCTCCAGGGCTTTACACTCCTTTGTACCGCACGCTCCGTGGGATGATGATGTGGCACGCGAGCTCCGAGCCGCCCACGGCGCAGAGATGAGCAAAAACCTCACATCAGGGAGGGCAAAGATCTGTGAGGGGGTTCGAGACCCGCCGAGCCGCTGCCCCAGTGCCCGGCGGCCCCGAGGCGGGGTGGGCAGGGGACCCCCGGGAGCGCTGCCCGCCCTCTGCCCTGCCCAGCCCAGCCCAGCCCCCGCGTCACCAGACATGGCCGCGCCGCCGGCCCGGCGCTCAACCCGGCACAGGAGCGTCCCGCCGGCCCCGGGATCGGCCCCCGGCCCCGCGATGGCCCCCCGGGATCGGCCCCCGGCCCCGGCGGGGATAGCGCGGCCGCGCCGGGACCCCACGGGCTGCGCATCCCTGCGGCGGCCGCGCCGAGCAGGGAGCCGGCACCGGGGTACGGCCGAGAGCGGCTCGACGGGGCTGCGGCTCCCTGAGCAGGGAGGGAGGGAGGCAGGGATGGACGGAGGGGCGACCGGCGGCGATTCCCCCGCAGCCTCCCCGGCTCCTCCCCAGCCCGCGCTGCCCCGCACCCGCGGTGCCGCCCGCCCCGCGGCGCTCACTTGTCCCTGATGATGGTCTGCAGCTCCCGCAGCTGGTCGTTCATGGGCAGCAGCTTCAGCTGCGGCCCGATGGCCGGCGCGCCGCCCTCCCCCGCGGGGACCGGCGGCGCCGCCACCACCCCGTTGCTGCTGCTGCTGCTGCTGTCCGGGCTGGGGCAGCCGCTGTCCTCGCTGGGCTCCGCGAAGCGGATCAGCCGGGAGCCGCCGCCCGCCGTGGCCGTGGCGGCCGGCGGCGGCTCCTCCTGCGGCCGCGGGCCGAGGCGCTGGTTCTGGCAGGGCATCGCCTCCATGCGCCGGGGCCGCGCCCCCGTGCGCGCCGCCGGGGCGGGGGGAGCGCGCCCGCCGCCCGCGCTCCATTGGCGGCCGCAGCCGCCGCTCAGCGCGGGGGCGGGACCGGCTCCGAACCCTCCGGCCCCGGCCCTGCCCCGGCCCTGCCCCGGCCCGGCCCCGGCCCGGCCCCGGCCCTGCCCCGGCCCTGCCCACACCTCCCGCTCCGCTGCCCCGCGGCTTCCCCGGGGACGTGTCCCCGCAGCCCCCTGTGAGCGCAGCACCCCGAGTCCTGCTGCGGGGGTTTATCCCGCTTAATTTGATTCGGTTTGGGGGGCCTTTACGGATAATAGAAACTGTAATAAATGTAGAGTAAGAGATGAGGTAGGATTCGAGGAAGTCCAAAAACGTAATTGTGTTTTTTTCCTGAATACAGCTGCCCAGGTGTAGCTACACCCAGTGATGTCTGCAGGGACACCCAGGACAGCTCCGCCCCGCAGCACAGCTCTCGGCACGGATACGCATCCACATTTCCACCGTGCCAAGCTCTTGGGAAACGTGCTACACGGAATATGCTGCATGTGGATAAAAGAACCCCGAACTGTGGTATCACAGATCTGACACAGCACTAATGCCTCAACAAACACGTATGGTCAAACCTCACAACAGCATCCTGAGACAATCTCGTCACCGTTGAACAGGGAGGGAGGAGTGGGTTCCACGTGCCTGGACGCTGTGTCAGGGACAGCAGCTCTTACAAACTCACAATGAGACCCTAAAACTGAAGATGGAAAACATGCATTTAATCATTCGGTTCATGCTCTCTTTAGTACAGTCCCTAATTTTTTTGTCTAATACAATTTTGAAATTCTGAAGAATGACCAACTGCATAAGAAATATATACTCCTTTCATGCAATACAAAGAGGAGTGTTTCATGTTCTGATGGAATATTGACAATGACATTCTGCCATTCATCTAACACTGAAAAAACAGATCAGCAGACTGCTGGAGGGAGGTGATTAATTTTGAGAAAGGCATTAAAAGTGCTAAATGCTGGTACCTTAGTTTCCAAAGAACTAAGGGGGGACTGTGCCCCATGCTGTAAACATCTAAGAAGGGGGATAAATTCTTAATGATGATAGAAGGAAGAAACTCTGGAAGTAGGGAGGATCCAATTGAATACAGAGAAGCTAAATATAAACACCAGCAAATAATGTGAGTTACAGCTAACAGTAGGATACCAACCCCGGGATCTGCACCCTTATTTGCTCGCTCTCTCTAAGTGCAAAAGACAATCCTCAAGACACCATATAAAGTTGAAAAGAACAATATGCCCAGGCAGTTCAGGAAGCAACATAAGAGAAAACAACCCACCCACAATGCATGGTTTCCTGTAATATGGATGAAATACGTAGGAGGTATTCTTCCAGCCACTCTAAATGCATCAAATGTTGACGGCTAAGAATTTCTCCTTAGAAGATAATTATTTTTATGATCAGTAAAAGTTCATGGGCATTTTTTAAGTACAGAGATATTACCAGAGAACAGCAGCTGTATTTGGAGCTGGAAAGATTAACCAAGAGCCCAACTTAACTCAAGCAGAATTTATCCCTCTGTGACACCTCTAATGTCAGTGGTGTGAGCCCTGATAAACCCTAATGTGTACTGAAAAAGCACCAGAACTCTTTCATAAACAACAAGCCTGGACTGTCTTTCTATGAAATGTGTCTTCTTTTGAACACTGTTCAAGTTTTACAAACTAGGAAACTTGCAGTAATTTTCCAAACATTCCGAGACACACATGCAAACATAAGAACAGGAAAAGGATATCACTTCTCTGCCAGAAGCTAATCTAAAGTTTGGAATTCCTGAAGTTTTGGACTCAAAAAGGGCCCAGGAAAGCACCTCACAGGAAAAATGCAGCCCCTCCACTTGACTGAGAGCAAAACAGCAACAAGAGTGACTAAACCCCACGAGACTCACAGGAGATGAAAAAGGAACCAGATTTCACAACTTACTGTCCAATACTTAATGAAATACTTGAAGACTGTTGCAGCAATATACAAGCAATACAACAAAGAATAGGCTAAGAACAGTAGAAAGAATTTGTAGTTAGAAAATCCAATGCAGTTATTCACCCTAGAGGACAAAAGCAAAGTTGAAATCAGGATTTGTGCAGCACATGGTTGTCACACAAAGAGCACGACCAGTTTGGGGGGTTATTAAACCTCTGGCTCACACAACAGAATTTGGCAAGAAGCAGCTCCCCTTAGTGGCCAAAATGGAACAGAACTCAAGTCTCTGCTTTTCACTCCAAGGCTTCTTGCTGGGCCAAGGACAAGCCCAGCTCATGTTTTGGGGTTGGTACCGCGGGCAAATGTGTCCCAGAGGCAGCAGCTAATTCCTCCTGGCTGGGTCTTGTCTGCAAAGGCAACGGGCTCTGGGAGTTCTGGGCTCCTTTATCCGAGGGCAAACCTCAGCAGCCACATTCACTGCTGCTGGTGACACCCAACCCAGCTAAGCCCAAATTTGGTTCTAATTCTCCATGCACAGGACAACTCTACTGAGGAACCAGAGGATGCAGGAAAACATAGTGGGGGTTTGTCTCAGAGCTCAGGTTTGGAAAATCCTCTACAATTTTGATTGCCAGGGAGGTTCAGGTGGGGAAATGTTTGTGTTGTTTCTGATTTCTGAAATCTTCCTTTTTTTTTTTTTTAAAAAAAGGAGGAGTTTAATAAATTGAGTGGCAGCAATTCTCCAAAAGGGTAAGGCTCAATTAATCCATGCAGCTTTCTGCACTGATGGTCTCTGAACAGGCACAAGTAGCAATATCATGTCAAAAACAATCCTCCTGTAAATACTATTACTGAGAGCACCCCCAAGTGCAGCTGAAATGATGATAGATCCCAAAATAAAATTTGTCCCTTTCAAATTAGAGTAAGTCAAAGAGTAAATTAGCAGTTGGGCTTTAAATGATATCAATATCACAGCTTTTTCACGTATAGTTTATGGAACAAGCACGAATAATCTGTCTTTCAAAATATCAAACATTTCAGGCAATCTCAAAGTATAATTATCTTATAAATTTCCCAACATAAAGAGATTAATGGTCTAAAATGAGAGAGGCATAAAATGTGGCAGAAATATATATAAACAATCTTTCTTCTCAGAAAGCTGATTAAAAAAAAAAAAAGAAATGGAAGGAGAAAAGAAAGATGGTGACTCACCCTCTCACCTCCCCCTTCCTTCCCAGGTCCTGATGTGCAATTCAGAACCATCCCTGTGCTGTGGGCAATAACGCTGAGCCTGCAAACAGGGAGTCCTTCTGACTGAGGCTGAAGCAATTCCTCAAGAAGAAACAAAGCTGGAACCATGAACTGTCACAGGCTGAATTTCTCCTTTCCTCTCTGGCACACCTGGCAAGCCCTAGAGCTTTGTCAAAAAACCATCCCAACCCCCCCAAAGCAGCTGCTCAGCGTGAACCCCCCTGGCTGCAGACACACTCCCCCAGCACTCCTGGCTGTTTGCAGCCCCTTCTCGGAGCACTGTCCCAGAGGAGCTGCAGGAACAGTGCTGCTGCTTAGTCCACACCTTCTCTTGGCCCTGATGTTCCACACACACTCAGGACAAGCTCAAGGCTGTCGCTGACCTTGCTGGACAAGACAAATTTCCAGCGGGCCTGACAGAGCTCTGGAGGGACAGAAGGTGAGGAGGGTCCCTGAGGAGTCTCCAGGCCTCTCCATTCCTTGACAGGCTCTTGGCTCCACCAAACACCCAAAAAACACCCAACCCTGCCTTGCAACTCCTTCACAACGCTGAAAACCCCACTGTTCAAGTCAGACAGTTCCAGCAGGTTCACAGCCCCCGAGGCTGCCCTGGCCCCACACAACATTCAACTGCTGCTGGCGGGCTCTGATCCCCCCACCCTGGTCCCCCCATCTCCCTCCCAACATTTCAACTTCAAACTGCAAATCTCTCTCTACACTGTGCATTTCTCTTACCACATTTCCATGGCCAAACCCCTCACTACTGGTGGCTTCTGAGCAGCAGGAACCAAAGCTAAGAAAAGCTCCCACTTGTGCCTGGGCCAGGGTGAGTGCTCTGCAGACAGAAGGCTCTGTGTGCTCTCACTCCCTTGGCAGGAATAACAACCTCGGCCACTTCAGGGGAGGTGACTGGATTAGCAGGGGAGAAAGGAGAAAAAAAAACAGAAAGGGGAAAAGAAAAGCAACCAGGAACAACCAAAGAGGCTCGAGCGTGGCCTGGTGTATTTGCAGTGAGCCAGAGCACAGGTTATAACAAAACCTGGAGAAGGCAAAGGGATCAGGACATGACAAATCTAAAGCTGCTGTGGATTCACTGTAGGTTTGATCTACTCACAGGCAGTAAATCCATGGCCCAGGCGAGGCCTCTGCTGTGCACTGGGCTGATGTGCCACATCCAGTTGTTTCTTGAACACCTCCAGGGATGGTGACTCCACCACCTCTCTGAGCAGCCCCTTCCAATGCCTATAACGTAATCAAACATCTTTAAATACAGCTCATTTATGCTAGTTATTTATTTGACTATGAAATACAATTCACACTGCACTTCCAGTGTGTGTGCAGATGCTCTGTTCTTAAATGCAAGGTCTGAAGATTAATAGTTCAGATATTTCTAGAAATAAGTGTAACAGTCACTATCTCCAGATCAGCACTGTGCCTTTCAGCACATATTCTACTTGCCAAAATTAATTTGTACCTCTAAGCAATGGGTTCTATCCTCCCCCAACATTGTCCTGTTTGCCTATTTTTATTCTCATTATTTTCTTCTCATTAATTTTCCCTCTTGCTTTGGTAAAGCATTGGCCTTCTTGTGTTCATACCATTCCAATACCATTGGTCCAGAATTATCACTGAATATTGTCACTTTTCTTTATCCTTTACCCTGACTCCTGAATTCATTTTGATTTCCACAGCTCTGGGATTACTTCTATGAGTAATCTGTATGAAATTGTACTCTGTTTTTTCACAGCTGGAAGAAATAGATACTTGTTGCTATAAGTGAAATTCATTACAATGTTAGAATCATATTAAGCACCTTTAATAAGAAAGAACTTAAAGACTTCAATACACTCTAAATAAGGTGTTATTTCACCTCCATGGGATGGGTCTTATACAACTTTTGCTGAGCTGCTTCTGTAAACTTTTCTAACTGAAAAAATAATGTGCTCTCAATCAACTGACCTTGTTCTCAAGCCCTGGTTTGTTGTCTCCACAGCTCCTAGAAAAAGGCCAGATTAAGTATCTTTTAGGATTCTATTCACAAATTTCCACTGTAGTGAGTTATTTCCATTCCCGGAGCTTCTACTTCTTCGACTGAGCTGCTTCTGTCATCTCTCCAGAGTGCCAGCTCTGGACCAGACATTGATTTCTGTCTATCTCCAAGGAGATCCTCTGCTTCCACAGCTAAATCTGCAGAGAAACAGATATTTATTTTGTGGCAAGCTACTTTAAACACTGTAAGTTTATAAAACTCCTCTGTTGGCTTTCTGTGTCTCTATCATGAGCTCTGTTCTCCTGGTTCGGTCACTCTGGGACAGGGGTTGTCATGTTTCTGCCCACAGCAGGGATATGGGCTCTCTTCTGTTCTGTGTCTCTCTCTGGGCTGGTGCAGTGCCTTGTAAAACTATCAGTAATCTGGAATCACATAAACTGGAAACAAAAGGAGAAAGAGAAGACAAGACTGAAAGGGTAGCAGGAGGAAATAAAATCAGTAGCATGGGAGAATTATTAAAGAAGGAAGAGTAGTTAAGACAAAATTTGCAGGGAAAATACTCATATCAAATATATTAAGTACCTTCTATGCTCGAAAAGTGTAGAAAAAAATAAAATGGTACACATTAGCACAGAAAATGGAAATGCCAAAGCTGATTTTTTTGCTCAGGCCATGATAATGGACTATGAGCATTATTAATTATAACATTTTCCATCCAATGCCACACAGCCATTGGATATTGTCTCTCACTGTTGAACGACAAGGCCGTGATGATGCAGCTGTCTCAGGAAGGTGTTGGGAAGTTTGACAATATATGTTTGTCAGGAGATTTGCATGCCTCTGTTGGAGCTCTGTCAGATCCTGCCATACCACAGCTCAGGGTCCCGTTATCCACATGCAGGATACTCCATGTAGCTCGTGTCCAGAGAGCTTGAGATGGTGGGAATACTGCACACATAGCACAGGGCTGAACTGAGAGCCTGTGCTGCAGGTCGGATCGATCCAGAAAGCACTGTGTGTGCATACAAACTCTGTGCATGAAGGCACCTCAGCAATGCATGTGGAGAAATGGCAGAGACATTTGAAATCTCTCAAGAGATGCTGCCGTGCTAGCCAGGCTGTCTTTTCAGGCTGCCCCAGACAGTGCCACGATCATCCCCTTTTGCCTGGTCAAACTCCCATGCTGAGCAGAGCATGCTGAAGGAAGCAGACGTATGGCAGCTCAGAATTCCTGTTTATCGCTCTGAACGATGCCACAAGGCGGCACTGTTCAGACCCAGCTCTGCCAAATGCAATTAGGATGAAGAATTAGATTAGTGCCAGAGAAATATCGCCTCTGTCGTTTGAAGTGGATCCTGGTCAGAAGCAAAGTTGAGTATCAAAGCACAGGCTAGAGAAATCCTGCCTCATTAAAAATTGACTTTACGCCAATTGTCCTCTTCCTTTCTGTCTGTCTGTCTATCTTTCTCCCTTGCAAACGAGCTTACAACTCTCCCTCAAGGCAAGAGCATCAGTGGTCAAGCTCTGGTAGCTTTGAAGAAATCTTTATGTGATTAGAAATGCCACACAGAGTTCCAGCCTCCTCCCGGCTCTGCATGCCAGTCGGATGGGAGTATATAGGCCACTGTAAACGTATTCCATGCACAGCTCTATCTCCCTAAATCGGCGTTTAATTAGGAACCATATGCTTGCTGTGTTATTGTGGTTCTTAGCCCGGGGAAGGGTGCGGAATGCAGGATGAGGTCGGTGCAGACGGGATGCAGAGAACTGCCACCCCACGTGCCGTGTCCACCTTCCCCTCCGGCCGCTGCTCCCTCACGGCGCTGCGGGCCGGGGCCCAAACTGCACGGCCAGGGACGTGTGTGCCAGCCCGGGCCCAAACTGCACGGCCAGGGACGTGTGTGCCAGCCCGGGCCCAAACTGCACGGCCAGGGACGTGTGTGCCAGCCCGGGCCCAAACTGCACGGCCAGGGACGTGTGTGCCAGCGGGGGCACCTCTTCCGTCCGCGGCCATGTCGGTGTCCGGCCGCTCGCGGGGGAGCGCGGGAGCGCTGCCCGCGGCTGGGGAGGAGCACCTGCATGAAGTACCGGCGGAGCCAAGGACCGACATGAGCGACGCTCGCTTTGGGCTGAAGGCCCCGCGTTTCAGCAGTCCAGTTTCTCAAAGAGGGGGATTTTATTTGGGCAGTCAGAACACAAACCCTCCTGAGGGAAAGATGGCTCGGCAGGGCCCGGCTGTTCCCGGCTCGGCAGGGAGGTGTCTGTGCCCCTCAGGGTGCCATGGCAGGGCTGAGGGCAGCTCACTGCGGGGCACCACGTACGGCTGAGGGCAGCCCCTCTCTGGGCACCACGGAAGGGCTGAGGACTGCTCCCCTCAGGGCGCCGTGGCGGGGCTCAGGGCAGCCTCAGCGCTCGCGCTCCCTCTCCACCGCTGCCCACCGGCCAGACCAAGCGGCCCCGGCGGGCGGGAGCCAAGAGGCGCTGCCGCAGGACCGCGAGTGGTCCGGCGCTGCCCCAGGAAGGAGCGCGATGCCCCACGACACCACCCAGCCCGACCCGGCCCTGGCGCCCCTGCCCCGCCTTCCCTTCAGGGCGGCCGGGCCCGCCCCTTCCCTGCCGCGGGTCCGCCGCCGCCCCACAATGCCCTGCGCCCCGGCCCTCGCAAGATGGCGGTGCTGGGGGCACCGCGGGGCCTGGTGGCCGCCGCCTCCCGCAAGCGGCGGCTGCTGCTCGCCCTGGCCCTGCTGCGGCCGCCGCCCGCCGCCGCCGCCGCCTGCGCCGCCGGGGCGATAGCGGGGACCGGGCGGCGGGCCCGCGCCACCCCGGCGGGCGGACAGGTGCGTGGGGGCGCCGGGGAGGGCGGGCGGGGGTGGTCACTGAAGGAGGGTGAGGGGCGGTCCCTGAGCGGTGGTCCCTGAGGGGCGGTCATTGAGGGGCGGTCCCTCAGCGGTGGTCCCTGAGGGGCGGTCATTGAGCGGTGGTCCCTGAGGGGCGGTCCCTGAGCGGTGGTCCCTGAGGGGCGGTCATTGAGGGGCGGTCACTGAGGCAGGGTCAGGGGCGGTCTCTGAGGGGCCGCCGGTCCCCGCGGCGCTGCCCCGGCCCTGCGAGCACGGCCCGGTCCGTCCTTGCCTGCCCGGAACCGGCGCCCCCCGCCCGGGCGGGCCTCGGGAGGCCCTGCGGGGGCTCTTTAAGGGCGAGCATTAGAAGCCCCAGTGTCTGTGAATAGATACAGGATGCGTGCATAGGGAATACTTGTGCTGGCGGCTGATTTTGCCGCTCTGTAGGGAAAGGGAGTTGGAGTTGGAATGCTCTCTGTCAGCTGGGCGGGCTGTAACATGTCCCAGGGGATGAATTTTTTGTTAGTAGTAAAGAATTGAGCACATATTTTGAGCTGAGTAAGTCATAGGCATTTTTCAAAGCAAATGAGGAAGTGTATCCCAAAGGTAGAGGGAATGAACTTATCCCAAAGACTTTCCTTAAGATTTCAGATAGCTCTGATTTCTGTCTCATAATAAGCTTTTACCTTTTGTATTCCTCACATTACCACTGTTTATGAGTAGCTTTTCTTTGTCACCTTGATTGGTTTTCTCTCTGCCAGAGACTACAGTCAACTTCATGTTGTTTGGTAGACGAGATGGGCAGGGCTGGAGTGATAAATTTGAGGGGGGTTTAGTTTTGAAATCGAGCAAGACAAGAAGGCGAGAGTTAATGTTGATGCATATCAAATATTTAACCCATGTATTTGCATACATTAAAATATGCCTGAACACTCAGTATTGTCCCTGTTCCTGGAAACCCATTTCAGCTGTGAGTGAACAAATAGCAGCGTTATCATGGTGATGAATAGAAGCATTAATTATATTCCTGGTTTCCTTTTGAATGTTTTTATTTTCATGTGGGGAATGCCAGTCCTTGCTGATCAGTTTTAATTGCCACATGTCACTAAATGTGGATTTGCACTACATTTTCTGATCTAGAAAACCAAAGCTATGTTTGTGGAATATATATGTGCTCATCTCTCTGGCCTTTTAGTTTCTAGGCATTTTTTTGTTAGAAAAAATGGTCACTGAATGCATTTTTTATGGTCTGGTGATGAATTTTCACTTCTGCATCAAGCTCTATTTGACTGAAAATTACAGTTTATTAAGTGCAGGAGCAAGGTCTTATATTTTGTTAAATAAAAACTGCCATGTTATGAGAAATAGGCAACACATTTTATGGAAGTTCAAGAGTATTTGACTCTTACCTAGCAGGAGGCAGAAACCTAAGGGTTCTGGATTTTTGGTTATAATGTCCTTCAAAATTTTGGGACATGATTTTTTAAACATTTACTTCAAATTGCTGTGTTGTCCTGCAATTTCAGTTTCCTCTTCTCATTTTTCAGCTAGTTCAAGAAATACTGTGCCTGCACAAAGGGAAGTAACTCTGAGAAGTTGGCCAGGCACTTCAGTTGTATTTCAGAGTGATTAGCCGTTGATTTTTACAAATTAGGTAATTCAGCAGATAAAAAAACCTTCTGGAAGCAAGTATGTGCATCCTGGTTTAGTTTCAGTTGTTTGATTATTTTGCTATGCTCATACACTAATGGGGACTGTCAATATTTTCAATGGACTTGTTCTGAAAGCTTTTCTATATATTAAAAAAATTGAAGAAACACACCTGGGCTTGCATTTAAAGCAACTTAATCTTGATTGCCATGGTCCCAAGCTGTGTGTTTCACAGTCAGTGGGAACGAGGTGATGAAAGCAGTGTGTTAGAGCAGGTGTTGTGGTGAAAGCCTCCAGGCTCCCATGTGGTGACACATCTTTGTGTGTATATTTGAGTGTGGGGGAAAGCTCTTACCCTCTGTTACCTTCCTGGCTGTGTTGTAGGTGTCAGATACGGGTTAGAGTTTGCACTGGTTTGTCCAGTATTTCCAGGGGCAGTAAATGTGACATAAGTGCTCCTGATCCAGCATTTTAATCTCCCATGGGATGGGACACTGGCAGGGCCCAACCACTTGTGGACTGCAGAGAGTTGGCTCTAATGGCATGTCTTCCCTGAAGTGTTCCTAAATAGGAAGGACCTTCCTGGGAGGGCACCCCTAATGTGACAGGGTTACACCAGTGCTTCTCACTGCTGGGAGTAAAATCAGCTCTGCAACCACAGCCGGGCTTTCACTGGTGTAACTACACAAATGGCAGAGGTTTGGCACAACAGAACTGTGTCAGGAGCAGTGCATTATACAGCTCAGACTGGTACACAGCACAGCCAGAGCTGAACTCATGAGGATTAAAGGCAGCAAGAACTCTGGTGAAATATGACCATAAGAGCAAAGTTGCCAACCATTCTTTTTGACAAAGATAATTTTAAAGACTTGCCTGTGATCCTTTTACTCTGCTTTGCATCCATATGGTATTTGATCCCCTGACTTCTTGTAGCATTTTTTAAGCTTATAATTAATTGTAAGCTTAATTGTATTTTCTATGGCACTTAGTGCCATGAGAGTCAAGTATAGCAGTTGTTTGGGTGCAGTTGTATCACAGATCCACATCTTCCCTCACACTTATCTTTTTTCAGTACTTTTGATTGCAGTTTTGTAACTTTTTGTATCCTGAAGAGTAAAACAGCTAAATTTATGGAGGGCAAAGACAGGTGTCATAACTATTGTGGGCCTGTGATCTGACTTCATTTCTTTATGTTGAGATCAATTTGTATTTCCATAACCACAGCTCCTTTGGGTCCCCCTCCTGAAGCTGGAGTAGGCAGAGGTTCATCCTGTCAAAACTTGTATGTTGAATTTGAGGTCTGTGCTGAACTGGCACGTTGGCTTGGTGAAGTATGATAAGTAACCAAACAGTTGCTGGAGTTTTTTTTCCTAGGAAGCTTGTGGGGGTTTTCTTGTTTGGTTTTTTTTGTAGAACAGTTTGCCTGTATCCAAAATAAAAGCAATGGCAGGTTCTGTTCAGTCTAAATATGGCAATTAAATGAATCTAAAAATTAGTTAAATGAATTTAAATGACCTAAATGGAAAGAAAATAGCATTTGACTGGAAAGGTCCAACACCCTTAAACTAAGGATAATTATTTTGCTAGGAATCTTTGTAAGTGAAGAAATACACTGAGGAGTTTCAGGGAGAACTTTGGCAGTGATAGAAAGCAGGGCTGTGTAAACTATTGTAACGGTAAAAAGTAGAAGAAACTTTTTTTCTTCTTTGCATTATCTTGCCCTTCCAGCTGCCAGTGATAAAAAGTGTGTTCTTCTGCATAACTTAATAATATCCCTTGCTCTGGAAGGGGTTCTAAGAGAAGTTTCAGGTATTTCTGTTAATTTTATTTATATTTTGCCTAGTTTTTTTATTTATTTATTTTTAGCCAAAGCCTGGTCTGTTCTGTAAAATTATACTGATGTTTATTGTCCAGACATTTCATGTGTTGGTGTGTGTTGCTGAGTTCTCTTCTCCAGACTTGGAAGGTGCAGTTGAACAGCACAATGCCTGGGAACTATAAATCGTGTCTCTTAGTCAGCAGCCTTCACTGACAGATACCTGTATTTGAAACTCCTTGAATTTTAAAATCCCTTTATAGAGGAAGTATTGCTGCTGAGCAGATCAGCAGTCCCATATATCTGCCTGGAAAAATGGACATCTGAAATTGCTGTGAGGGAGGATGGCCCATCCCTGCAAGTGTCCAAGGCCAGGTTGGGGCTTGGAGCAGCCTGGGATAGTGGAAGATGTTCCTGCCCATGGCAGGGGATGGAATGAGATGGGCTTTAAGGCCCCCTCCAGCCACAAGGGTTCTGTGATTCTCTGAACTAGAACAGAGGGAAATACAGATCTCAATCTGGAAGTCATTTGGGGAACACGGGGGGCACAGGCTGAGCTGCACTCCCTGCAGTGGGGGCCTGAGGTGCTCTCTGGGTTTTCTGTTCTGCCCCTGAGAAGTGTTTTACCAAGAAAGCCAAATGTGAGGGTATATTAGAAGGTGTTGTGGGGGAAATTCCTTAAGGTATCTTTTTGTTCATCTCCTTGTTTTCCTTTGCTCTGTGCACGTTCACCCGAGCGTACAGAGCAATGGCACACTGGCCATTGTTAAATGGAGCTCCAGTTAAGTTTATACTGCTCATATTGGTGACAGTTTAGTCTAGATTTATACCAGAATATTTTCACCTTCTCTCTCATTTTCCTCCATTGTTTCCTACTCATAATTTCTTTTCTTGCCTTGCAAACTCAGCAAAATTAACTGTGGGACTTGAACGCTGCACGGGTACTCGGATCCCACCTTCAGTTGTGTTTGCTGTTACAGTTAGTTTAAAACAACCAGTCCCCATCAGATGAGTGCAGCATGCCTGGAACAGTACATATCATATTCCAGAGGGAACCTTTTAAGTGTGGATTTGACCTTGTGCAAATGTGTTTTATCCCTGTTGCATGTTTGCATTTGTAGTATTTAAGCTGCTACTCAGTCATGACATTAGCAACATGACTTTTATGGGCAGTCAGTACTAGACATCTGTTTCATTCTTTAGAGTTTATAGAATCATGTCCAAAAATGCATTAAAAGGGCATAATAGTGCAGAGTCAGGCATTCAAAAGTTAGGAAATGCCAGGATTCAAGTTTCCTGCATAATTTCAGAAATGCAGAAATAAGCAGGACTCTCTCCTGCTCCTTTAAAGAAATAACCTGCTGCTTTGATCTGTTATGATAAGACTCAAGTATGGTTTTTCTTTGTAGTCTTAAATCTCTTGGGGAAAAAACCAGTGAGGAGAGTGGAGTTGTCTTCCTGCAGAATGTGTGGAGAGTGGTAGGGAAAGCTTCAGCCCCACTCCTCTGAGCAGTTTTGCTGTCAATACTCTGATGGGCAGAGGGATTATCAGTGAAGTCAGTTGTTCACCTTGTTTAATTCTTTATTTCTTCACTCAGATTTGATTTTTAGCAGGAGATGGGAGAGAATTGAAACCTTCAGTCTTCCAGGCTCAAGTTTGCAAATAAGAACAAGTTTTCCTGTGTATCTTGTGCAAATCTTTTAATTCTTTTGCTGTATTCATCTCTTAACCCAATGGCAGTTCATAGTTTCAGTCAAGGAATTGGGCTGTTTTTCTAAAGCAGGATTTGAGACCAGATCTGCTGGTGTTTCAGTACAAATTGTTTCTGTGATGTTGTTTGCCTCATACTTCAGTTGGAAGGGAACCTGGAGAACTTTGAGGTCAAAGGATATGAATTATTAGTAAAATGTTTTTATGATATCCTATGAGTAAACTCTAGAAGGACAGTAATTAGCTTCTTTCCAATAACTGTTGGAGCATTATAATTTTTCTATGATATTTTCTGTTTATGGCACTGTCACTGTTCCTGTGGAGGGTGCCTTGGTTTAGATGGGATCCTCTGTGCTGACACAAAGCTGTAAAGTTATGAGTGTATCTACAATGAAGTGCTTTAGAAATGCTGCTCCTTCATTTTACCCACTCTTGGGAGCATCAGGACAGTTCACCCAGCCCAGTTAGCTCTGCTAAGGGCAAAACATGTAATTGGGATGTTCACTTTTCCTCTGTATATAATGCCATATAATGGAATTGTTTGGAGCAAGCAGATCACATGTGGTGACTTATGCAGGAATGGTTTTAATTTTCTTTAAAATTGTAACTTAGGATATATGTCTTAAGATAAGAACAAAGGAATGTTTAAGGCAAGAGATCAAATAGATGCCAGTGCTGCTGTTTGTCAAGGTTAAAAATGCTTTTTTGTGACCAAGTTCTTTTTTTCCCCTTTTTGCCCTTGGTGCTTTGCTGTGGGCTCATGAGCACCATGTGTCTGTTTTGCTCTGCAGTGGTGATTGTTACATTGTGGATGGTTAATATTGTAACAGAACAGTAAAAGATTTGCTATTGAATGTGTCTAAGATGATGTGGCACCATCAGTGCTGACCAGAAGAGAGCTCCCTGTGTCTTGCCACCAGGGAAGCAATGCCAGTTAGTCCATCTGAGGAGAATAAATGGTCCTTTGCAACATGGATTGCTTTGCAAGGTAATGTGTAGAGCATGGCACAGTTGGTGCCAGCAGTCTCTTAAGGTTGGCAGATCTGTGAATATTGGGTATCTTGTGTCCTAATAACCTAAAACTTGTTGCCAGCCCTGCTCCAATTTCTGACAGTCCCAGTGTTTCCCAGCCCAGAGCTGTAGCTTTGATTTGCCTAGTGGAGACAAGCATGGCATGAGCTGAGCTAAGAGGAATTGGGAATGGCAGAACCTATAAGCATAAAAGTAACATTTCATGATGAAAAATGGAAGAAAAGACTGTTTGGAAGAAGTCAGAAGATGACCTGGGGGAAAGAAAGGGAAAACTTTGGGCTTTCATGGTACAAAAGAAACAGAGTCTGATGGGAGTGTGGATTCAGGGAAGGGAAAGGCTCATTGTCACTGAGCATTTTAATGGGTGAATGGAGTTTGTTTTACAGATGCTCCCCACTAGTTTGCTTTTTCTGTGGTCAGTTGTTAAAAACCAAAGCCATCTGCCTTCTTTTCATGTTATGCTTGTTTACATGAACCAGATGAATATTCTCCGACTGTGAAATGCCCGTTCTGCATGACTCCATTTTCACTTCTTTTTCTCCCTTTTTGTTCTGTAGATTCCACCCATTTGCAGGCAAAGATCCTGGCACGGCCTGGCAGGGGATTACTCAAGGCCATTACTAGAGCCTTCAGAGGTGGGTACAATTGGTTCTTCCTACTTGCAGGTCAGAGGCAACTTAAGCCCTTGGAGCATCTTTCAGTTTAATCTGCTAGTTTTGTGGGGTTTTTTATTAATTTCACTATTTATGGTTCTGAAGTGCAGCAGATTAAATGGCAAGTTATGCTTCTGCCCCTAGAAGTCTTTCTGAATCTTTAGAAACTAATGATATTACAGTAACTTTCAAAGAAGAGTCCCTAAAAATGCAGGTCTTGTGTGTTGATACTTAGATTCATGTTGTCAAGCATGGAAAATACCCAGGTAAGGAATACCCAGGCACAGGAGATTGTGAGTTTTCCTTGAGTGTGTAAGGCCTTATTACTTTAAAATTCTGCTTAGGTTGTAGAATATTCTCATTATTGAATATCAGGCTTTTACTCCTGGGAGGTCTGCTTGCCTTAAAACTAGTGTAAACATAAGGAAGGTGTAATTTTTCCTGTTCATGGAATAATTATGACACATGATGAAGCTAAGAAATTTATTTATTTTGCTTTTCTTTCTGTGTTTTAATTATAAAATAATGACCACTCACTGGTTATCACAGAACTGACTTAAGCAGCTAAAATCTTTTGAGGATCATTCGGGCTTCAAAGCATAAAATCTACTTAGATTATTTTTTATAATGTTTTTCTTTAAAATGTGAAAAGTGACATTTTGATTTGCTATCAGCCAACATACATCAAAGGGGATTCCCAAAGAGCTTTTGCGTAACTTGAACCTAAAAACTGTGAACATGTAACAAATCTTTTAAACAAAATGCAGATCACTTTTTGAAAAGCTTTAACACATCCATTGTTTGTGGCAGGCACTTGGAAATTGAACTTGGAGAAATGCCTGGTCTATGTGTGTGAATAAATTCAGAACTTTTCTCAGAGGAGCCTTGACCACGTGCTGAGAGAAGTGGGCATTTAACAAGCAGGTTCTTTTCCAAACTGCCCCTGTACATGGATTGCAGCGGGGGCTCTGGGCTGGGGTAATTTGTACCTGACTTATGGCACCAACAGGCCATTCCCATCCTGGTGGGAAAGAGAAGTGTAAAGTGGCTTTATCTTACTTATTTTGCCCACAAGTAAAGTTACTCTTAGGTACATGGAAAGAGTATTATTGCTGAAATGTGTTCCACTTTACATATTAATGTGCCTCAGCATGGTTATCCCCCAAAACTTCAAGGTTTTTTTCTAATGTTTTTCAGTGCGTTTTCAATTTTTAGATGTCTTTTTAACTGAAATATTTAAGGATCTGTCCTTACCTCCTGCCTGCTTGGAACGTGCTCTTTGCTGCCAGAGTTATAGTCCCTTTCTTATTATTGTTTTCTTAAGCAAGGCAGGGTTTTTAGAGAGAGGAAAAATCTTTGACTAAAGCAAGCTGATCCAGGTGGAAGATGGGGGAGGGAAAACAGGCCAGTAGTTGCTCTTCCTGTTGGCTTTTATGTGCCTGTTTCCTGAGGTTCTTTCTTGCAAATTGACTCTTCCTTTTCACCCAGATCCTGCCAAGGTGGCGACTGATGGAGAAGAGGATGTGTTGGCATGGCCATGCAGGTGGAGGGCTTCACACAGATCCAAAGGAAGGGGTAAAACATGGCTTCATTACTATTGCTTTTAAAATAAAAAATGTTATCAGCAACAATTTGTGCAAAACTGTGTTGGTAGATATGTGAGTAGTGGAGTGGAGTAGATACAGTTTAATTGTCGATGTAGACTTGCTAACCCTTAAATCACCAAATGTTTGTAATAACTGTGTTCAAGGGCTTCATTTGTTTTATTAAAAATACAATTTAATGTTACACACCCCTTTGAAATTGGCCTGTGTTATGTAAAATTCTTTTGATGGAAACTATGTTCCAATAATTTACTGTGGTTTACTTACCTGGACGTTCTACTATCCTTGACATTCAGGATAGTAGAAATCAGTTTGTGGGTACAAGTCAATGCACCACTTGGTAAAATCACACTTGCAATAGGAGGGGAGAGAAGTAATTGAACTGTGTATATTTTTACTTGGATTTAATATTAATGCATCTGTTATATTTTGACTGTATTTCTATTCAGGAAGCACACGTTAAAGTAAGGATGGTGGTGTGTAAGGAGAACTCTCTCTTATTAGCCCAAATGATTCCAGTTAGAGGCAGTTTTGGGTTAGAACAACATGGGATCAACTGCATGACTAAAATTGCCAAAGCAAAGCTCTTGTGTTTATGTAACTTTGATCTTCTCATTTCCTGGGCA
This sequence comes from Pseudopipra pipra, assembly GCF_036250125.1. NCBI lineage: Eukaryota > Metazoa > Chordata > Aves > Passeriformes > Pipridae > Pseudopipra > Pseudopipra pipra. The sequence goes on along the minus strand of NC_087561.1, from coordinate 18,991,803 downwards.
AACTTATTTCTGGTGCTTTGTGTATTTGCAGAACGATTCTGTGTGATGGGTATAACTTGTTCAAACTGGGGCGGGATCTTCCTAAAATTAGTGAGGACCACGTTTATGACAAACAGTCCTCGCTGCAGAGTCTTTCAGGGCTGCTTTGCTGATGTTTAAGTGCTCTGAGGATGCCTTTCCTACAGCCTCATTTGTGAAGTAACTGAAAAGTTACACCTAAATTTTCCTCTTAAATTTTCATCTGAGAATTGTCCCTTCATTGAATTCCAACCTGTCTGTGTTACAGGCAGAAGTTAGGAGAGGTGTATGTTTTATAGTAAGAGGGAATTCCATAACCTGAAGTGTAGCCAGCTTGTTTTGGCAAACATCTGTGATCTTTTCTGCGTGAGGCACAGGGGGAAATGGAATAATTGGCCATCTCCAGTCAGTGGTACCACTGGCTCTGCATGTAACATTAACTTTAGACTCATTTTGAGACCCTCCTTGCAACAGGTATAGGCTCTTTTCAGAGACTTCCTAGGAAAAACAGACTTCAAACCTAGCAGATTATCCTTCTCTTTCACATTTAAATTTCAGGGTTTTCTCTGCTCAGAAAGGAAATGAAAAGTTCTCTTCACCAAAACACTAGTAGCCTTAAGGAATGTTGGATGTTCCTTAACTTTAAAACTTGCTAGGAATACATTATCCAGAAATTTTGATGCCAGATGATATTTTTTTAGTTTACTAGACAATGTAAATATTCCAGTGGCATTCTCCCTTCACTCATTACTTGCAGCTATTCCTGGGTAAAGCAATTCCCTGAGTTTTTTATTCCAATAAAGCATGGTTAATACAGGACATTGCCAGTTAAGGCTGCTGTCCGACTAAACAAATATCTGTTAGGATTGTCCAGGAGAAAGCAGCAGGAATTGTAGAAGTTGTAAAATGTGTGAAGAGTGAAAGAAAAAACAAAACAAAGTAACGTTGTGTGCAGATGCCAGGAGCTTCTCAGCAAATATGAAAGGGAGGAAATATGATATTTCAAGTGCAGTTCTTATGTTTCATGTATACATGTACTTGTATTCAGTGCATAAAAATACTGGCACCCAATTTACCCATTTTCCCCCTAGGATTATGCTTTTAGGAGAACTGCAGGTGATACATGTCAGCTGTATTACAGCTTTCTCTGTTCCAAACTTTTTTTGACAAACCAGCAGCCTGTTCATTCGGAATCTGACTTTGGGAGTGATATTTTTAAATTGCCCCTTTTATAGCAGCTTCAGGGGTACAGAACTGAATACTAAGGATAAACACAGAGTGAAGGGCACATTTCCTTCCTCTCACATGTAACTAGGAGAGAAGTTTACACATCTCTCTGTTTTTGCAAAACAACTTTCACTGCAGCAGTGGCTGATGTGCTGAGTACTGAAACTGAAACCAGTACTGTTCTTTACCAGCTTTGGGGTTTTTTTGTGTGTTAGTTTTTTGTACACAGAATGGATAGGAATGAAAACTGTGCTGCCTGGCATGATGCCAGACATACATTCCTTTCTTATGGAAAGACTGGTAATAAGGATGGAGCCCTGATAACTTATCTTCCCCTACCATCATTTCACTCCCTGCTCTTTAATTTTTAGTTATCACTTGCTTTCTGTGGAGGGGAGGGATAGCACAAAGACAGAAGACTAAGTGCCTTTTTCCCCAAAGTTTGGAAGAAAACTCAGGCCCTGGTTTGACATTTATTTAAGCTGATAAAGCAACTGAAATAAGAATCCTCCCTCCCCTCGATGTGGTGCTCCGTAGGTCACGGTGTGGTCAGACAGTGACCAGCATGAAGTGATGGAGCTGAACAATAACTGCCCAAATGGTGGGAACCAGACAACTAGTGCTGCTTCTCTCCCAGCAAGCTGCAGGCCCTGGACTGAAGCAATGCTAGTGCCTCCTGCTATAACAAAATTCTGTTCTCGGCTTGTTTTTCCTCATGGTGCTGAATTTGAGGGTTTATCTGAATCTTTACTGGGACAAAACCATGCAACAAACACCCAAAGAGTTTTCTGCCAGGTTCATGCACTGAGTCAGTTCCTCGAGGTGTTTCATGGCTCCAGAGGTGGTGAGAAGTGGGCTGGGCTGGTCCAGTGGAATGCTGGAAAGAGAGGACAAAGCAGGGCAGGAGACATCTGTTAGTGCTTGAGAGAATAACGGGTGCAGCTCGTGCTGGGAAATACAGAGTGAGCACATGGGAGCCACAACTGGGGCTGTCCTTCATCAGCAATGAAGCTTAAGTGCAAGTCAAACCACCATTTCCTTCCACCACACCTCTGGCACAGGCTTTATCCACACAGTGATGGGGCCAGCCCAGGGAATGCTTTGCAATGCTCAGTAACCTTGGAGACTGGGAAGAGGAATTATGACCTTCTTTCCCTCCCCCCTCTTTAGGTGTTTCAAAAGGTCCAGAAACTGCATGGGATGGGTAGAGGGGACAGCAAGATGTTCAATGCTCTTTCTTTTGCAAATAGTTTTCAATATTTGGTAGTGTTTTGAAAACATGCTGCATTCAAAGAGAGGAAAAGACTTTTCTTCTTTGCTCCCTGCTGTATTAGATTTATAATACCTTTTCTTCCACTCCTTCCATTTCTGTAGAAATAGACCTTGAAAGGAAATGTAAAACATTACTACCATTTAAAAGGAGGTAAAATAAATGCATCTCTTAACCTTTTTATATACCTCAGAGAATCAAAAAAGGGCCTGAGTCCATTGAACAGATTGCTCATTTTAATTCTTAATGTTGCCACTTGCATATTTAAACAATTTTTAACTCATGTTTCTGTACAACAGTAACATTTATTTCATGGTAAACTTTGATGTAATATGTGTGCATTTTGCATCCTTTGATATTTCTTCTTGTTCCTTTGCAAGGCCTTTGGCAAATGACTGGCTGCCTTCTGACTTTTTTCTGAACAGTTTTACTTCTGTCACCGTTCAGAGCCATGAAAAAGGAAATAGAGTCCTTGTTTGCAGCCAGTGTATTTTGTTCCTTTTAATAGCTTTTCTGTGCAGAGTCTGCCTAGCCAATAGCAACATATAATTAGAACTGCTCTGATTGCAGCAGTATCTTTTGTGTTAATGTAATATCAATTTTTTTTAACTTCCTTTTAACCTGTAAGTGGTGATGAAAGGTATTTTCCAAATGTTTGAACTGCTTTTTATGCATATCCTTGGCTCACATGGAAAGATTCGTGTATATGCTGCAGCAGATACCTCCATCTCCTGAGTGGGTAGGACACCACAGAAACACTTTCACATCCTCTCTCCACTTGCAAATCCTCCATATATCAATTCTCTAACAGTCATTTGCAATGTGCTTATCCTGTGTAATGCTCCAGTACATTTGCAGTTGTTGACAAAATGCCACTTTTGGTCTTTGAAGCTGTGACTAGAAACATTGAGATGAATTTCCTGGTGCTTTTAAAAGCTTGTATTTATAGGATTGGCTTCCCTGGTTGCCTCATCAGTTTTGCCTTTTAACAGCCCTCTCCTTTCTTGCTTATTCACACCTTAACAGAGTATTTCTATTCTAGTTTAGTTTATCCTCAAGAATTAAGATACATTCTAAGAGTCCCCCTTTGTAGTGACTTCCATCATGAAGAGTCATTTTTAAAAGGAGTGCACTAACTTTTTGTTTCCCATCTCTCCCCTCAACTATAAAATATTGCCTGAAATGGAGAGATTAGCAGCCCTTGCTGCCCTCCCTTCAGTTTTAGATAACCCTTATTTCTTTTCAAGTTAACTCCAGTGCAGCCAACCCAGAAAAGCAAGTTGTTGATACTTGTGCTTTGTTACTGCATGTTCTCTTATTCTTGATTAGGAAACGTGGTTTAGGCTCCAGGGAATTTAGCTTATGAGTTTAGTGGAATATATCTTAAGTGTCAGTGATACCGAATCCATCTGGAAAATAGCCTTTACATTTCTGTAAAAAAATACAACAACCAAACACAACAACGGCAAAAAGAAATACAACAACCAAAGCACAACTTCAACCCAAACCAAAAAAGTAATATTTTTCCAGATGGCTTGTTAACTGGATTGTGGTCTTTAGAGCAAAGTTTGAGGTTTGGAGGAGAACTGAAGAATTCAGTTAAAATGGATGTAATCAGTGAAGCCAACATATGGCCATGTCCATCACCTGCCTCCAGAAGGCTGAGTACCCAACATCAGGGAATGTTCTCCATACTACTTGGGTTTCTTGTAGACCTTTCACACTTCCTTCTTGCCTTAGGTTTTTCTGTTGCTTCATTAATTTTTTTTCTTTTTTGCATTTCCCTCATGTTGTTTCTAAGCTATTTTAAAACATCTTTCAAAAAGAAGTACCAACAAGCCCTTGCATTTCCTACAGAAATCTTGAGAAGATCAAGAAGGGTGGGTTCATTTGCTCTGTGAAGTATTTCAGTGTGGTGAATTGTGGCTCTCTCTGTATTCCAGTTCCAGAACACGTGAATTAAGAACAACTCATGAGCTTTAGCAGCATGTCATGGATATAAACATACAAACAGCTTGAACTTTTAATGGGCAGTCCTGCTCTCAAACACTGTGAAGTGTCTGTTGCCTATCAAATAAAATACAGAAGTGATCTAAATGTATAAAATTCATTCTCATTTCTGCTGCTATGTTGCTTGCTGAGGAGTGTCTATAATGCAGTGCCTTTGCTCTTGCCCACAGCTGAGGGAGATCGATGCCAAGAAGATCATCAGGGCGATGCTGTCGTACGTGTGGCCCCAGGACCGGCCGGACCTGCGCGCCAGGGTCGCGCTGTCGCTGGGCTTCCTGGCCAGTGCCAAGGTAGGGACACCCTTCACTGCCAGGGTTACTGCTCAGGTAGGGACACCTTCACTGCCAGGGTTACTGCTCAGGTAGGGACACACCCCTTCACTGCCAGGGTTACTGCTCAGGTAGGGACACACCCCTTCACTGCCAGGGTTACTGCTCAGGTGGGGACACACCTTCACTGCCAGGGTTACTGCTCAGGTAGGGACACCCTTCACTGCCAGGGTTACTGCTCAGGTAGGGACACCCTTCACTGCCAGGGTTACTGCTCAGGTAGGGACACACCCCTTCACTGCCAGGGTTACTGCTCAGGTAGGGACACCCTTCACTGCCAGGGTTACTGCTCAGGTAGGGACACCCTTCACTGCCAGGGTTACTGCTCAGGTAGGGACACCTTCACTGCCAGGGTTACTGCTCAGGTAGGGGGACACCCCTTCACTGCCAGGGTTACTGCTCAGGTAGGGACACACCCCTTCACTGCCAGGGTTACTGCTCAGGTAGGGACACCTTCACTGCCAGGGTTACTGCTCAGGTAGGGACACACCCCTTCACTGCCAGGGTTACTGCTCAGCTGCACAAGGGAGAATTGGCTTTTTTATTGTTTAAGGGATTTACACTCTTAAGGTGTCCCTTTCCTGCGCAGGGTGCGTATAGTAATAAAAATAATAGCTTGGATTTTTGGACAGGGAGTGTCTGCAGGTGATGTGTGTTTAGGGAGATGATGATGATGACAGCCAGAATTTTTATTTCCATTGGGTTATTTCCATTCCATTAGGTTAGCCCAGGGTTTTCCATTGCTGATTAGGTTGGATCTCAGGCAAAGGTTCTTCCCCCAGAGGGTGGTTGGCACTGACCAGGCTCCCCAGGGCAGTGGGCACAGCCCCAAGGCTGCCAGAGCTCCAGGAGGGTTTGGATGATCCTCTGAGGCACAGGGTGTGACTCTTGGGGATGGGCCTGTGCAGGACCAGGAGTTGGACTGGATGATCCTTGTGAGTCCCTTCCAGCTGAGCACATTCTGTGATTCTGTGAATCTACCTCAGAGATTATGAGAAATTGAGTTAAAGGTTGCCTACAGACCTTCTGGTGTGATGCTGGATGTGTCAAACAGGATTTCTTCAAGGCTCTGCATCCATTCTCAACCCTGAACTTGAGCAATGTGGTGGTACCTACTCACAGCTCTTGCTTTTCCTATGGAAAGGAGATTTGAGCTCCAGTCCTTTGATATTTCTCTATGAGATGACAGTGCAATTTTATTGTTTTTAATATGAAAGAAGCTGTGTAACTAATTTTGTGTATTTAAGAACCATGCTTTCATTCAAGTGATTTTTCATGTAGCCTTGATTATGAAATGGAGGGTTGCTCTTACCTGTACTTCATTGTGTGAAAGGATCTCCTATACTCTTGCCTGCAACAAAATTAGTGTTCATTTGTTCTTATAAAGAATTTGGCATGTAAAAGCTTTCTGCACGTTAATGGAGGATGTATTTCAGATTTTGTGCAAACCCTTTAAAATAGTTCAGAAGTGCAGATGTTAACTTCGTGCAAAAAAAAAAATTCTTGCGGAAAAAAAAAAAGTGAATATTTGATTGTAAAATACTGGGAGAAAATTGTGTGAATTCCATTGAGACATACAGGCTCAAATGGGTTGCTTCTAAGTATGGCAGTTTTTACTAAACATAGAGCTAATGGTAGTGGCTTGCTGAGCCAAAGTAAGTAAGCTTGGCAAGGAGGTGTAGCACTTAGCTCGTGGCACTGGCAACTTATGAGCACTCAGCACCATTGCCATGTTATGAAAAAAGAGAAGAAACAAATTTCAGCTATTGTGAGTGTTAAAAGAGGAGTGCTTGGGAGAGAAATGTGCTCCTTTTTTGAGCTGGAGAGGAAGGTCCAGTCTTGTGGTCTGCAGCTCTTTCAAGAGCTGTTTATCTCTCAGGTACTCGTGGGTACTGTCCACAGGAGATATTTTGGGTTGTGCTGCTGTTCAGGACGTTGCTGATAATGCAGGTAATGACATGCAGAATATGGCAGGTCTGTGCAAGTAAACTTCCCCCCTTTTTGTGTCCTGTGCAAAATACACAGCAGTGCTTTACATTAGTTAAAAACTCTTGGGGAAACTCTGCTCAAAATGCAGATGCCTTGAGGTTTTGTAATGTAGATTTACCAGGTGGATATGAAAATTCTTCTAGCTCTTTTTAAAGCCTCTTTTTAGTAATGTTAATAATAATAAACTGAAGGCAATTTCTAAACGGTTGAAGTACTTTTTTCTTCTCCCCCCTTCCCTAATTTATAGTGTTATATGAATATGATGGAGACCGTGAATCCAGCATCTAATCCTGCATGTGGCAGCAGTGTACCTTGCCTTTAAGAAGTCTATTAATGTTTCAAGCAGCTTTCTGGGGTGTTATGAAAACAAAATTGATGACCAGAATGCCTGTAAAGAACTCTGTATTTGGTGTAAAACAGAGTTATTGTATTTCTACTGGGAGATAGAGGTGTTTCCCCCACCAAAAAATCAGACACTTAATTACCCTTTGGGGAAGTAACTGGATGTTTGGATCTCTTAAGTATTCTCTTAAGTTTCCCACTTCAGGCTTGTACAAGGCAGCCTGGAAGCTCTGATGTCCAGAGCAGATTCCCAGAAGCCAAGCAGAAAACCTGTTGAGCTTTGCCCAGGTTTTAGGAGATGCTTGTTAAAGCCAAAGTGTTTTGTGAGAATGTTTGTTTTGGCAAACAAGGATCTCATTGGGAAAACACATAGCAAGCTCTCTGTGGAAAATATAGATTATAACTGGCTGGAGTAAAAAATTTCATGGATGTCTTCCATCTGCCCTTTGCTCCTGATCTTTGTTTTGTTCTGTCATTGCAAAGCTGTGGTTGAATATCTGCCATTTGAGAAGTTACCCTTCATCTCCTGAGCTGTACTCACACTTACTTTGTGGAAAGAACTTCTCTTAAATTGCTTCAGACTTTACATGTGCTAAGCGTGCGTGTAGTTACTGTGACATAACTGATGTGCAGTAGTTTGTTACAGAGCTGAGGTACGTCTGGCATGTCTTTGAGCCCTGAACATCTGCTGCTCTTCCAGAGCAAACAAAAGGTCACTTTGTCCTCGGGAAAACGAAGTACAGAGCAGTTTACCTGTCGCTTTCCTGGCCCGTGTGTAATTCTGTGAAGTTTACTCCTTGTGCCGGTTGGGAGCCCTTTGTTCTGGCTGCTTGTGAGGTTAATTACGATGTATTGCATAGACCACACAAGCAGTTTGTTAAAGTTTCTCTGCAATTTAATTGTGTCAGCACAAGAACACCAGCATGTTTTTCTCCTCACTGCGTTTCTTTGTTCACTGTGGAACAAAGTGAATCCTGTATCTGAAGAATTTGTTCTAAAGGCTGGTGCTCCTGAGGGGGCTTCATAGCAAACTGGGTGATCATGATGGCTCTACCAGTCACCTCCCCGAGGAAGAAATGCTTCTGTAAGCCTTTTAGTTTGGCAGAAGACTTTGGTGAGGGTTTACACCTCTGTATTGATAAAGACAGGTTTCCAGTTAAAAGACAGAAGCTGTAGGGTGGCCTCAATTTTATTCTAAGAAAACTCCAGAGGAATAACAGAGGACAGGTAGGTTATAAAATTCTCAGCCACAGGAAAAATACTGGGAGTTCACACCCAGTTTGATTTGGTTACTTACCCACAAAACAGCTGGAGATCATTCCTCCTTTTCCAGCCGCTGGAGAAATAATTTGTCTCTTTAAATCTTCCAGTTCAGTAAAATTCACTTTCCAAACAAAAGCCAGTTTGTGTGCAGCTACTACTGAAGAGCCTGCAGTTACAATCTGTCTTGACTCCCTTTGTGGGGCCCAGTTGCCTGTCATTGAGCAAATGATTGTGATTTTTGGTTCCTTTTTGTCTCCACGTAACCGCTGGTGGGACTGTGAGCCTTCAAAGCCAGCTGTTAGTCTGACTTTTTATGACAGGATGGAGTCTGCTCTGGGGCTAGTGAGGTCTTTTCTTCCTTGGAAGATTTGTTGTATTATTATGACACGCTTTAAATTTTTACCTTAAATATTTATAGCCTCTGTAGACGTGTGTGTGATCTGAAAGATGCCGGAGGAAGGCAGGTGAGAGGAGTACACAAGGCAGTGTCTGTGTTGTCAGACACCAGAATTAGCCTGCTCACGTTCAGTAGATCTCATTTGTCTTTTTCCACATTCTCTCTCCCATGTTTTGTCTTCTCTACTGAGGTATGTATAGCAAATGCTTCCTTACTTTTCTGTTTCATCCCTTATTCTTCTGTGCCACAAGGAGAAGTGGCACAAGCTGTGGCTGCTGAGGAGCTGGATTAAACACATGAGTATGACAAAATCACTTGTCACCCCTGTCAGCCTGGAGTGGTTTTTGGCCTGCTGGTCACAGACCAGGCTTGTGTTATTCATGAGCCAGAGAAGTCTTTCAGACTATCTGCATTTCTCCTGACTGCTAATTCAGGAGCAGGAATGGCTTGGCTGAGGAGGCAGGACACAAGGGTTGAATTGCACATTTAGACTGTGTGCGAAGATAACAAAATCTGTCTGATCAGTGAAGCTTGTACTGTGATCTGGGTGTTTGAGCCCTTTCTGGGGGCTCAGGTGAAGTTAGATAGTTGGAATAAACCTTTAGCTTTTCGAGATGTTTCAGGTGACAAGTATTTAAAATTGGAGGTTTTTCTTACTGGAAAAAGTCTAGTTCAGGTCATTTAAATTTGAAGAAGCCCTGAAGCCAGGTGCTTCTTCCCTCATCTGGACCACATTTTGCAGCTGATTTAGCAGCCTCTGCTCCACTAGGGGTGTGGAGGTTTCTGTTTGTACTTTCCCAAATGGAGTAGCTGGATGTGTACCTTTATATTGGTCCAGAGATAAATTCAGTCATCTTCATGTCAGCGTTTCTCATTGAATTATTGGCAGAAGAAGAGTTCACTGTGTACCAGTTTTATCTTGTTGGGGCTCAGCCTGTCACTAATTCATCATCTTTATTAAACAAGAAACACTGGGAAGAGCAAAATGAAAGATAAGGCTGTTTGCCTTAAAAGTAGTGTAGTCCCATGGGAGAATAGAGATGATATTGCATTGTCAACTTAAAACAGTGCAGTCATTAAAGAAAATGTTTGAACTCATTTAAGCATGATTCATTACAGTGCAACGTGCTGTTAAATGTGGGCAGTTGAGTTGGGATGACTTCATGGGTGCTGTATTTGCTTTCCAATAAATTCAGGCAAGGATTAGCTATTAATTCAAACCCAGGAATAGAAAATGTACAAATTCATATTAAAAGAGTCTCTTTAATGGGAATTGTTATCAAGCTTTCAGGCATTAGGCAGAGGAGGGATGCCTGTATAGATACATTGTGTAAGACAATTGTTTTTCATGGTAGATTTTCATAGTCTACCAAGGTGTGCTTAAAGCTTTTTGTTCTGTGCCAGCAAATCTAAAGAGAGAAATGTGAATTTATGCAGAAGGATGAAATTTTGTTTCCATTACTGTGAACGTGATTTCATTGACTTAACAAATTGAGTAGGAAAGGCCTGTTTCTAATAATGACCTCTCATCTCTTGCTATAAACTTTGTAAGATTAACTTTTTTCTTTTTTAAATTACTGGAAAGCAGACTGTCTTGATTGCTAATGAAATGCAATACCATGCTGCCTTATTCTTATTCAAGCTTTACCCTCCAGGAGTCAGAACAACTATAACCTGAGACCAGGCTTTAAATTTCATTTAAAACTCTATTGGGAAGAATTATATCCATGTAAAAGAAGACGTTTCTGCAAAATTGTAGGCTGTTACTGGTTAAATTAATTGTGAGTGGAGAACAGCAGTTTAAAGAATACCTCTCTTCTCTTTAAATGGACTTTAAAATATATCTGTAGTTCTATTTCAAAACTACCTGTAGTGTAGTGTAGTCTAGTGAAGAATAAAATCCCTGCAGAGAGATTTGTGAGAATCAGCAGCAAATCAAGACAGTCTGCATTACAATATTCTTATTTTCTCCTGAGAAGTCTCTCCCAGGAAAACCTGTACTTTGTCACGTTGGTTGTCGCTGGAACACACATGGTAGTAGATTCATCTTTATTAAGAAGAAAATGCCACCCCAAACTGGAGTTCTGGTAACTCTGATGTGGGGTTTTGTTTATACTGGGGAAGGAAGGGGGCATTTGAGACTTCCACAATTCCAGTCTATTAAAAGTGGAGCTGTTCTGAAGGACCCTCAGCCTGCCCTGGGTACATTTCAGAAGGATGTGTTTGAGATGGGACCTGATCTTTCAGCTGTTTCTCTTTTCAGTCACAAACTATCCAGCAATAACCTCACCTACCTGCCCTCAGATCTCATCTGTCTCCTCTCAGGAGTAGTCTAGATTATGCTGTATTGAGAATTTGGAGGTGGTTTTTTTACTGTATTTCATAGGAGAGCCACAAGGGAAAAGGAGAAAATGGATTCCTTTCTCATTTGCATTTAAATCTTTTGCCTGAAACACTGTCTAAAAAAAATTAACAGTACAGATTCCAAAAATTAACTTATTTTTTTTTCTTTCATCCTATAGTTTACAAAAATATTGCCAAAACTCCAGTTACTCCCCATGGTGAAGTTCTGTCTTCTACTATTTGCCATAATTTGTAATACTGGGAATATTGGATACTGGATACTAGCACTCTTGTCTCTCAAAACCTAGTTTTATCTAGGTAATGTGCAGGTTTTTTCCTGGGCTTTCAGCTCTGACAGATGTCCCTAAATACAGTTGAGATCTAAGTGGATATCCAAAACATTTGGTGGAGAGAGCAGAAATATCTGTCTCAATCTGATTTGTGTTTTTGTTTCTTCTCATGTAAAACAATTTATCATCTACCCAGAATTTTTTCCAAATACTGAAAAAAAACCCCAGCTTTAAAAAAGTTAACTTACTGTAAAGTGTTTAAACATCTGCCATGATGGTAAAATTGTAGGTCATAACAGACTTGTTCAACTGCTAAAAAACTTGTGTCCATATTTTCAAATCTCGACAGTTAGAAGCAGTTGGAATTAAGGAATTCTAATTAATTCTATGAAGTTTGTCAGCAAATTATCTTATTGGTATGAATTAGTGATGTAACAATGGAACATATACAAGACTTGAGAATTTTATGTTTTCTATAAGGTTTTCAATATCTTCTTGTGCTACATCATGCAAATAAAAAAATCCTAAAGTTGGCATGTTCACATATCCAGCTGCTTGGGGTTTTACAAGCAGGGGGGACCCCTGTTAGAGGAGATGTATTTGGGGTTTGCTGCTCCTCCAGAGATGTGCAGTGACAAGCTGTGGATGTGACTTCGGGATTTTGTTTGAAAGCTCCTATTTTTAAAGCAATTTGGGGTTTCCTGTAGACTGTACAGAAAGTCTTTTGTGCTGCTGTGCCAAACCCCAGGCTTGATGTAGATAATGTTTATAGTGATGTTGCAAATGGAAAGCATTATTTAATTCTAAGGTGGTATTAACAGTCAGGGAAACAAAGGATGGCTCAGCTTATTTTCTTTGACTTCACTGGAGCTCTGGTTTAACACACCTTGATGACCCCGTGGTAGCAATGTGTGGGTGAGTGGTTTCCTTTGTAACAGGAGTTGTTCATACTGAATATTGTCAGCACCAGAAAGAGCAAACAGCCTTTAATGACGACATAATTTAGTAGCACTGTGAGTGTGTGTCATGCAGTGTCTGCTGCTTGATTCATCTCCTGGGCTTGCCCTGCTGTCCTGAGAGCTCAGCCCCAGTTCAGGGTCTTTGCAGGGTACAGTTTGTTTAGGGTAGAAATCGATACTTAAAAGGAGACAGTGAGAGACACAAACTAACCCTGCAGACCCAGCAGTAAAGGTTTAACAGTGTGGAGAATACTGTGCTTGAAGTAAAGAGCCATTTACCTGCAGTAAGTGTTTAAGGACTGAATATAACAATATATGAATTTCACTAACAATAGTCATGGACATAGAGGTGTTTTAATGCATATGGACTAATTGGTGTTCTCATGCTTTCAGGCCATGAATATATTGGTTCCCTTCATGTTTAAATATGCAGTGGACAACCTGAACCAGGTATCTGGGGACGTGCTGAACCTCGGCGATGCACCAAGCACTGTGGCAACCCTGGCAACTGCTGTTCTCGTGGGCTGTGAGTGGCATTCCCAAAGCTGGGGATGTGTTAATGTCCTTCAGGAAGGGAGGGAACAGCAGAGCTTCTGCCCCTTGCACTGCTGAGCACAGTGGGTGGTTATTTCATGGCATCACAGAACAGTTTGGGTTGGAAGGGACCTTAGAACTCATCTTGTTCCACCCCCTGCCATGGGCAGGGACACCTCCCACTAGCCCAGGGTGCTCCAAGCCCTGTCCAGCCTGGCCTTGGACACTTCCAAGGATGGGGCAGCCACAGCTTCTCTGGGCAGCCTGTGCCAGGGCCTCCCCACCCTCACAGCCAAGAATTCCTTCCCAATATCCCATCTATCCCTGCCCTCTGGCAGTGGAAACCCATTGCCCCTTGTCCTGTCCGTCCAGGCCCTTGTCCCAAATCCCTCTCCAGCTCTCCTGGAGCCCCTTTAGGCCCTGCAAGGGGCTCTCAGGTCTCCCTGGAGCCTTCTCTTCTCCAGGTGACCCCCCCAGCTCTCCCAGCCTGGCTCCAGAGCAGAGGGGCTCCAGCCCTCACAGCATCATAACTATTTCATAGTTACTCTCTTGATGTCTCTTCCCAATATTCTCTGACCTTGCTTCTGGTATTCCAATTAAAAAATGAAATAATGCTTACAGAAATTATTCTTGATTAAAAATCCTGCCCTTTCTCATAACCAGCTGCAAAAGAAACTGATTTAAATGTGCACACAATGGTTTGTAAATGAAAAATTGCATAAAGCTTGGACCAATTAAGTATAAATTACCTTTGAACTAGGAATGTTGAAAATATATAAAGAATGAGTCTAGTGTAATTTCATGCATGAAGGGAAGTTGAAAATATAATTATTTTCATTTTGTAAAGTTTTTCATCCTTTTTTAGATGGTATCTCAAGAGCGGGGGCAGCATTGTTTAATGAAGCAAGAAATGCAGTATTTGGGAAAGTAGCTCAAAATTCCATCCGGAGGATCGCCAAGAATGTTTTCCTGCACCTTCACAACCTGGACTTGGCCTTCCATCTGAGCAGGCAAACAGGAGCTCTGTCAAAAACCATCGACAGAGGCACGAGGGGCATCAGTTTTGTCCTCAGTGCTTTGGTGTTTAATCTGGGACCTACAATGTTTGAAGTGGCTCTGGTCAGTGGAATTCTGGTGAGTGTTGCCTGTTCACTGCTGGAATTGTCTCATTTAAGATTAATACATTGATTTGCTCTTACCAAAGTCTACTGAGTATTAATAATAATAGAATTTCAAAGGCGGTTGTGAAAGCAACTCCTGTAAAGGAGAGCAATCCATAATTTGCCAATATTAGTTACTTTGAATCTGCTTATTTAAAATTATTTTCATGTCTTCAGCCAGTGGTATTTATGTGGATAGTTTTCCATGTTTTTCTTCAGAATTCAAGGGTTGGACTTGACAATCTCAGAGGTCTTTTCCAACTCGACCGATTCTATGAATTGTTGGAAAAATGAAATCAGAATAGTAAACTATGCACACAAGTGTCAAATATATCCAGGTAAATAGGGAGGAAGCAGAATATAAATGTCCAGGAATGTTGTGGGTTAGTGTGTTGATGACAGAGGAGGGAGTGATTATTGGTTCTTTCCTGTCTTTTTTTTATCCAGAACTTCAAAGTGAAAATTAGCTTTTGGAAAATTGGCTTCTCCTTCTTGCTTAATAAGCTCAATTTTAATCTTTTCTTTTATAAATCACATTTCCTGTGTTTGAAATCAGGATCTTTGGGTGTTTCTGTGCTAAAATCTCAATCTTGATTACACAGTTTACACTAAATTAAGACCAAGAATCTTGTTTTGTTAATCTCCCCTTTTAGAAGGACTTACTCAAGTTTGTAACAACATCAGTTAAAATGCCTGTTGATGCTGGGTTACATTTTATAACCCTTGGAAGTTGCAGCTCCAGCTGGCTCTCAGCCAGCTACCACCATGCTTTAATTTCTCAGGGCTTTTCTCTCCTGATGTGCTCTGAAGCAGAGAAGACACTTCATAAGTTGTCTTACAAGGCCACTTATTTTTTCTTCCACAGTCTTCAGCTTTCTTTCAAAATCCACCCAAAAAGCATAGAAGGAAATACTTAATTGTGATAACAGCACAAACATCAGCAGCATTTATGTTTTATAGTGGCAGAAGTAACTTTGCAGTATTATTTACACCAGCTCCCATCTTTTTATCTAAATCCTTCTTGCTGCTTTCCTTTTGAGTTTATGCCTTTGTTTAGCCTCAAGCTGTTCAGAGCAGGGGTTGTGTTGGGAGGGACCATCAGAGCCCTTGTCTCAAAATTAGAATGGCTTAGCTGGAGACAACAGTGAAGTTTTGAAAATGATTACGACTTTTTCCTTTTTATTTTGTTTGAAATATTCCAGTATTACAAATGCGGCGCCGAGTTTGCTTTGGTCACCCTGGGCACTCTGGGAGCCTACGCAGCGTTCACCATCGGGATCACCCAGTGGAGGTAAGGCAGGCCCTGCCCTCCCCCCAGGGCACTGAGGCTGAGCTCCCTGAGCTCCTGACCGTGCCCACCTGACCGTGCCCACCCTGCCTGTGCAGGACCAAGTTCCGCATCGAGATGAACAAGGCCGACAACGACGCTGGCAACGCTGCCATCGACTCGCTGCTCAACTATGAGACTGTGAAGGTAAGGCCAGGCTTGACTATCAGCCTCTTTGTCTTACTTGTGTCAGTGAGTCATAAGATTCATCTTTTACAGGGCTACAACTTTATAGCAGTAGCCTGGTTTTAAACATGATTCATTTGCAGAGCACTGCATGGCATGGACAGAGGAGCACAGAGGTTTTAGTGGGGCTTGAAAGAATCTATTTGCTAATAGAGAGTGGGAAGTTTCCTTCATGACTAAATCACCTTCACCATCAGTTTCTGCAAAATGTAAACTTAGTCTTGAAGGCGAAGTTTAAGCTGGATCTCAGGACAAGGTTCTTCCCCCAGAGGCTGGTTGGGCACTGCCCAGGCTCCCCAGGGCAGTGGGCACAGCCCCAAGGCTGCCAGAGCTCCAGGAGTGTATGGACAATGCTCTCAGGGACAGGGTGGGATTGATGGGGTGTCCTGGGCAGGGTCAGGGGTTGAACTGGATTGAAGTTGATCCTTCCAGCTCAGCCTATTCTCTGATTCTTTTCTCCCTAGTTGTTAGATCTTTTGGAGAGCAGCTGTGTGTGTATCTGTGCATGTAGCATGTTAATACTCTATTTTGTAACAACTTAAACAGTCTGATGGTATTTGAGGCTGCCACATTTACCATTTTTGTGTATATTGTAGTATTTCAATAATGAAAAATACGAAGCCCAACGGTATGATGAGTTCCTGAAGATCTATGAAAATGCCTCTCTGAAGACTACCTCTACTTTAGCTCTCCTCAACTTTGGACAGAGTGCTATATTTAGTGTGGGCTTAACAGCCATCATGGTGCTTGCCAGCCAGGGCATTGTTGCAGGTAACTTATCTGTCTATAAGCTAAAGATGACTCTCCTTTACCATGATTCATCCATAAGATAGGAGTTAATTTTAACTAACCTGTGGTTGATGTGGTAGTTTATTTTGAGTGGTTTTGCTTGAGAGCTTTTACCTAAAGAGTTTTGCCTGTTTCTGCTTCTTGTAGTATTATTAATTCCATGATATATATGTATATATATAGCAATAACTAGTATGATTTCATCAAAAACATTTTAAAAGCTAAGCAGTTAGAGAAAGATCCCAAGAAAATGTCACTTCAGGAAGTTTCTGTTGAAGGCTTGTGAAAGACACTTTTAAACATACAAATACTTCTGTGGGCCTTCTGCCAAGACCCTCTGTTTTTCCCCTTCTTCCTTTCCATGTTGGCAAGACTCAGGACTTTTCCCCAAAGTGTATATACTCATGTGCTTTGTCTCTAGTAGTTTTATTACCAGTGTCCTTCACTTTCCTTAGATTACTAAGGCACATTATTCAAACAATTGTTTCCATAAGTTAGGGTTTTTAATCTGTGTTTGTCTAATTTACTACAAAAGTCTGCTTGTTTAGGAAGACAAAGTACAATTCAATTACAGTATTGAGGTGAGGCTCAGCTAAAACAAGGTGGTTTTAGAGTAAAAATAATGATGTTTTAGACACTGTTAATGTTCAGAGGAGGTCAAAGGGCAGACATTTATACCATATGGTCTTTTTTGCATCTGCTTTTCCCTTTTTAAGAGATGCCAGGGCAGAGAAGGGTTACCCTGTGAACAGATCAGTCAGGAGGTGCAGTTCATGACTCTTCTTAGGAAAATTTAGAATAGCTTTAAGCAGGATGGTAGAAATATGGCTTTAAATCATCTTTCTGGGCCTGTTTCAGCTGAACTGACTCGGCACTTACCTTTAGCTGTGTGTCATCCTGAGTTTTCCCTTCATCAGCCTGTTTATACTAAGCTGCCCAGAGGTTCTCACTGTGGGTTTTAGCAGCTCTGTGGTCTATAGTATGATCATGACAAATTCTATCAGTCGCATTTGTCTGTAATTGTACTTGTCTTTCCTGATTTGTGCTCTCATATATTACCTGCTCCCCTTCTAACTTATTTAGGCCCCTTTATGTTCCTCTCTGTGGAATTTACAGCTGCACAATCTGATGTTTTATATGCTGCTTGCCTTATTTTCCAGTGCTGTTTTATCTTTTTTAAAGTGAAATCCACACAGACATTGCCATTCATTTCAAGCACCTTCCTATATAAAATCTGATCTTCTGGGAATGGGTTTTGTTTGCTATTTAAACATATAGGTTTAGAAATGGGGTAAAAGAAACTAGAATTGATTGACTTCATTATTTTTTTGAATCTTTTGGTACTTCCTGACAAGACAACCCTTCAAGTCTCCTTATTCTCTCACATCCATTTTGTCTTAAGGCAGCCTTTCTGTTGGAGATCTAGTAATGGTGAATGGATTGCTGTTCCAGCTTTCTCTTCCCCTAAACTTCCTGGGAACAGTATACAGAGAGACAAGACAAGCACTTATAGATATGAATACCTTGTTTACACTTCTCAGTGTAGATACCAAAATTAAAGTAAGTAGTAGCTTATTTTCCTAAAATATCTGGGTATTTAATAGGGCTGTTTGTGGCAATGCCATCATTTCATCCCATTTTCTTACCTTCCAGGTTTAATTTCTATTCATGAATGAGTAGTTTTGTGTAAGGATGCTGTTCTGCTTCCTCTTTAGGTGCAGTTACTGCAATAGCAGTTGAGTATTTTTCCTGCAGAGAAGCAAAAGTTGTTTCATGGAAGCTGTGTTTGTATTGAGATTTTTTTTTTATTTAAGTATTCATGCCTCGTGCTTGAATTTTTATTGGTAATTAATGATGCAGAATTTATTATTGCAAAAGAAGTTGTGAGGCAGAGTGTTCACAGCAGAAATTTTTGCCTCCTTTGGGGGAAAGGGTGAGCGAACCAATGTCACTTGTGCAGCAAATGATAATTATATTCCACATATCCAAGCTGGAGTGGCTGTTTGCCTTTTTCTGAGCTGGGAATGGACTGTTGAATCATTGGAGATAGTTTCTGGGCAGCAGATAAGGTGGAACTCTTCTTTTAACAGGACAAAGAGCTGGCTCCCCCCCTGCAGATCACCCCCCAGACTGCTGCCATCGCCTTTGATAATGTGCATTTCGAGTACCTTGAGGGGCAGAAAGTCCTTTCTGGAGTGTCCTTTGAAGTCCCTGCAGGAAAGAAAGTGGCCATTGTAGGAGGTAGTGGGTCAGGGTGGGTAAATGGACTAAATATGCCAATCAATGCAGAATTTAGTTTCTTAAACACAGTGCTTCTTGTGTTTGCTTTTTATAATTTTTGTTTGTGACATCAATTCCAGTTGGAGATTGTAAATGGCAAGCCAGAATGTAACATTAACTTCAATTCTTTTCAATTCCAGGAAAAGCACAATTGTGAGATTATTATTTCGTTTCTATGAACCTCAGAAAGGAAATATTTATGTTGCTGGACAGAACATCCAAGATGTCAGTTTGGAAAGTCTGAGAAAGGCAATAGGAGTTGTACCTCAGGTATTACATGTTTCCTTCTCCCCAGCAGTCCATTGCAATAGTAATTCTCAGTGTTCTGGTGCTGTGGTTCATTGGAGGTCAATCCTAATGCAGTGGTGTTGTCTTAATTCCTTTGAAAGTCACCATGCCTGTTTTTTTTTTCCCCAGGAAATATTATATTTTTATGTGCATCATCATATAGATCCAATTTCTGAAATGTGTTTAAGCCTCCCCATGAGAAACTGCTTCCAGCTTTAAGTGATTTAGCTTTATAGTTGATTACCACCCATAATGAGTTAGCAAAGTGGTGAAACTATGCATGACATACATATTTAGGACACAAAATGTATTAATCCCATTTTTGGGGAAAGAAATTCCCCCAAACCCTTTAACATTCAGGCTTTGTAGAAAAATATAAGCTGTTCTGTATTGATTTCTTTCATAGTTTGGGGACAGTTTTGTCATGGTTTCTTATTTGAAATGTTCTTTCCACCCCTGCAGGATGCTGTTCTCTTCCATAACACCATCTACTACAACCTGCTCTACGGCAACACCGGGGCCAGCCCCGAGGAGGTGCACAGGGTGGCCAGGCTGGCAGGGATCCACGAGGCCATCCTGAGGATGCCCAATGGATACAACACCCAGGTCGGGGAGCGAGGCCTCAAACTCTCAGGTAGCATCTCAAACACACAAGTTTTTTATATCCCTTTTGCTGCCCCAAAGTTTGATGCAGAGTTTATTCCTCAGTCAGACTTGCTTTTAGCTTATTTACCTTATGATACAGAATCATTAGTGTTGGAAAAGACCTCCAAGATCATCAAGTCCACCCTTTGATTAAATCCCACCATGCCCACTGAACCGTAGTGCCAAGTGCCACGTCCACTCGCTTTTTGAATGCTTCCAGGGGTGGTGACTCCACTGTTGCCCTGGGCAGCTTGTGCCAATGTTTGACCACTCTTTCAGTGAAGGTTTCCCTGATATCCAACCTGAGCCTCCCCTGGCACAGCTGGAGGCCGTTCCCTCTCCTCCTGTCCCTTGTTCCCTGGGAGCAGAGCCCGACCCCCCCCACGTCTCCCTCTCCTGTCAGGGAGTTGCAGAGCCAGAAGGTCCCCCTTGAGCCTCCTTTTCTCCAGGCTGAGCCCCCCCAGCTCCCTCAGCTGCTCCAGCCCCTTCCCCAGCTCTGTTCCCTTCTCTGGACGTGCTCCAGCCCCTCAATGTCCTCATAGTGAGGGGCCCAAAAAACATAACTATAAAGGCTAAATATTAATACGAAGATCCACGGTGTAAGGCAGCTGGAGTTTGCAAGCTATTTAAAGGAGTGTATTTTCAGGGGATATTGTTGTGTGAGATGATATGTAAGCATGGATATGCATCTATGTAAAAATGCTCTGTCTCATAATCTGGCTAGTGGCATAAAAGGGGGAACTTTCTGTGTGTGTGCCTTGAGCCCTGTTCATGCTGAAGGGCAGGAGCAGAGGGTGCAGGGGGTGCAGCAGAAGTCCTGCCTGGTGCAGGGACAGCTCTGTGTGGTGTTTCTTACTCTGCAGCTGCTGCAATCAGAAGTCCTGGTCTCTTTGTAACAGCAGATCAGAGTTACAGCCTGTCCCCAGAACAGTGTGCATGGCAGCTGAAGGGGAATACAGGGAAGGGGACAGGGGAAATAAGAGATGTGAAGTACAAATCTGGGTGAGGGAAGAGAAAGATACAAAATAGGTACTGGCAGAACTGGAGAGAATGTGATGCCTGTCTTCCCACACTAGTAATTTCTAGAAAGAGGATTTGACTAACAATAGATTTGAAATGTCTTGGTGTTTGTAAAAGCATAGAATGGTTTGTGTTGAAGGGGACCTTCTAAAAATCATCTAGACCAACCCCCCTGCTTTGAGCAGGGACTAGATCAGGTTGCTCAAAGCCTTAACCTTGTGTTGAGGTTTAGATTAGATTTTAGGGAAAATTTCTTCACCCAAAGGGTTGTCCAAGCCTGGCACAGCTGCCCAGGGCAGTGGCAGAGTCCCCACCCCTGAGGGGATTTAAAAGTTGTGTGGATGTGGCACTGGGGACGTGGCCTTCCAGTGCTGGGGGAATGGTTGGACTCAGTGGGCTCAGAGGGCTTTTCCAACCTGGACAGTTCCATGATTCAATGTCCCATCCTAAATCTGGAGCACTGTGTGTGGGTATGTCAGAGCTCCCTTCTGACCTCGAGACTCCTGTAACGGAGCCTGTCTGAAAATGGGTTCTGCCTTTACTCCATCCTTCATTTTGTGCTGCCACTGTGATGGTCATAAACACCCATCTGCCAGTGCTTCAACAAAAGTGTGTTTAGAAAGTGAAAGGAAGTGTGGAAATGTGTTCTTTTCCTGCTTTATTTGTATTTAAGGAAAATAAGAGTATGTAAAATACTTAGGAGAAAGACAATGGAATTCCTTGGGGACAGAAAAAGAGCTTAGAGTGAGTATCTGCCACTGAAACAGCAGCTTCACTTTCTTATTTTGAGCAGTTAGATGAGCATTGGCAAATAACAGTAGTAACCAAGCTTCAGGAATGTGTGCAGTCAGGCTGCAGGAGTCCTGGGCTAGTGCTCTCAGGAGGGGTTAAGCTGTTCTGAGGATTGGAGATACCAAATGAAAATGTTTGAGGTCCTTCAGTAGCTCTGTAAAAATATGGCATCTGTTACTTGGAATCTCTAGTTTTCTGAATAGTAGAATGACTCCCTAAATTCCTATAAAAGTTTAATTTCTATTCCTATAAAGGATTAATTTCTGCATCTGGTTTGTTGTTCTTGGGGGGTTTTTAAGTTGGTTGAGGCTTCGTATACTTCTGGTCTAAGGAAAGCACAAAGTCCTGATTTATGTCTTGTTTTTAAACAGTATTTTGTGGCAGAAATAGTGGGGGTGAAAGACCTGTGAATTGAAGGGTCCTCTTTGAAATCCAGGTGTTTTATGTGCATGATGGAAAACCAAGGTTTTAGTTGCATTTAGTGCAGTTCCTAGTGGTCTCAGTGATTGATTCATTAACAGTACAGAGTGAAAACCAAATTGTTTGGGCTTTTCCAAGTAGAATCCATATCAGTGTTTTCTAATAGATTTGTGATAGACAGAGCCAAACCCCTGCCTCCATGAATGGAACTGTTAATGTGCTGCTGTCCTGAGTGTGAATGGGGAAGAGCATGAAATAAGGATGTGCTACAAATGAAAGGGGTTTTGTTGTTGCAGTATGTCTTTCAAACATGGATATTGTCAAGCTGTGAGTTCTGAACATGCTGTAAAGGAGAGAGAGGAAGAGCACATTAAAATAGACTGAGTAAATTGTACAGTTCTAATTGCTCTGAGTTCTGCCAAAGACAGTCTAAAATGTGAACTGCAGCATTTCCATCAGCCCTTTAAATGGTTTATGAAAGCATGTTCTCTCCTGTAGGAATGGAACATTAACAAGGATATAATGGTATTAAATGGAATGTTTTGAAGTCTTGAGTAAAACAAAGGAGGACAAGTGCACAAATGTGACGTGTATGCATCGCATACCAAATGTTTAGCAGATTTTAAGTTCTCAAATGCACCTGTTTTCCTGTCTGTAAAAGTTGCCCCGAGTTATTCTTGAGTAGATGTTGGCTGTAAGAATTTTGAAGGAAGGGAAACTAGTCTGAAACTGGGTTACACCAGAAACCAACAGGCTGTAGAGTGCAGACTGAAGGTGGTTTCCAGTACCACACTAACTGTGTTCTTGAATGACATTTACCATCGTGGAGTGCAAAGTTAGATAAATATCAAGGAGAGACCTGAAAGACACAATGTGTGAGCAAGATGCATGAAATGCAGTGCAGCAGCATGGACAGAGCACTGGTGGTTTGGGAGAGGAAACAGGGTTTGTGTGTGCAGAGTTACTGGATGGGGCAGAGCTCAGGCCAGGGAAAAGGGCTCCTGCTCCAGGTGTACAGAGTGACCAGCTGTACAGCACTGGTACTGACCTAGGCCAGGCTCCTGCCTTAGAGCAGATACAAAATAGTTCTCTGTCCTTTTCCAGAAGGATAAGCAATCCTGAATCACCAGGGAGCAGGAACTTGTGTGGTATCTTATGTAACATGTCAGGCCTTTGTCAGCAGTAACTATGATGTCTATTAAAAAAAAGAAAAAACCCAAGAACCAACCCTCAAAAGTCACATCTGCTGTTGAATTTACACCGTCACAATTCTAACTTTTTTTTTTTTTCTTTTTTCCCCCTCTTCCCCCTCATTCAGGTGGAGAAAAACAAAGAGTTGCAATTGCTAGAGCAATGTTAAAGGACCCACATATTTTTCTCTATGATGAAGCCACATCATCTTTAGATTCAATTACAGAAGAGGTAAATTGGGATAAAAAATTCTAAAATTTAAGTGGTGCAATGGTGTCTGATTCCAATACTTTTTCCCTGTTGTTTTCCTCCCAGAAAGAATTCTGTTCTTTTTGCCAAATTGCTGTCAAGTGTTTTCTCAGTAGTATTAAGAGATCCTGTGTCTAAGCCATTGTCCTAAAGACCAGAGCAGAGATGCTTAGTGTGTCTACTGGAGACACAGTGAGGGGTATCAGCTGTCTCTGGGATATTTTCTTGTACACTCTGGAGGTCCCCTTCACCTTTACACATTCATCCCTTGAAACTGGTGCAAATACCTCAGGTGGTCTTAAAGTGTGAAGCTTTCCAATCCACTTGAAAAGGTGTTTAGATGACATCTAGCTTCCTTTAAAAATGTCTTATAAATAATTGTGACATAATGCAGGACAGAAAACCTCTTGTTTGTTGTGCAGCATCTTTCTGAGATGCAGATCAGATAGGTGTGACCTGCAGTGCTGGTGTTCATTTCCCAGGAAGAGCTGTGACATGGATGTTGTGACACTGTGACAGGAACTGCATCAAGGCTTCATAACAACATCTTAGTTTAAGCACAAAACCCTCAGCCCCAGCAGTAATTTCCTGAACTAATGTCATCAAGGAGTAGAGCTAAGATGTGGCTGTGTTCACTTATGCAGATTATTGAGTGAATTTATTGACCTGTACTCACTACATTACTTTCATTTTCCAGATACAAAGAAATCAGAGTATGAACTGTATATCCATATAGCACAGCACTGAAATGTAGCACAGCTCCCTCGTGGACCAGCAATGTCCATAACACAGTTCTGCAGAACAGCACGTGGACTCTTTCTCTTGTTTTCCTCTATCTATTGCAAGAGTCGTAAGCAAAGCTGAAAATTTCACAGCAGAAATGCACTTGAAAGGCAGCAAATGCAAGTGAGCCCTTTCCACAAGACTGTGCCTGGAAATAGAAATGTTTTCTGACAAAAAAGAAAGTTTTCAGGGAACTGAGGAGGACACTTCACTGACGATAGTGAGGGCACAAATTCCCAGTCAGTGCTCCTTGCAGAGGAATGTGGTTTGGGAAGATAGCAGAGTGCTCACTGCATAGATAGATGATTCCCAGGATTACTTTAACTTTATATTCCACCTTGGCATGACATTGAGGGGGATTTTTTCCTTTAACTTTCATTGGAAAGTATTATGATGATGATGATGATGATGATGATGATGATGATGATGATGATGATGATGATGAGTTATTTTCAGATGCTTTTACTGCTGTTTGTTGCTTGTGTACCATGCTCCATGAGAAGGTTTTCCTGAAATCTAGTGACCTGTCTCTTCCTTTGTCCCTGGGGATAGCTGTGTTTTTCTGTGAATACAAGCTTTTTTTTTTTTTTTTTGCAGTTTGAGGCTTTATCAGAACCAAGATATTTCATGCTTGGGACTCTTCTGTTTCTTTGGTAGATGCTTGTGGCTGTTTGTTATTATGAAGCTGTAGCAGTACCAGAAGTGTTTCTCAAAACTTATTTACAGTAATTTGCATATCTCCAGCAGCATTTTATTTCTCCTCATGCCACCCAGGAGTGTATAAGAGTTTGTCTGTGTTCCCATCTTGCAGAACATTCTCAAGGCCATGAGGGCCATGGTGAAGCACCGCACGTCCATTTTCATTGCTCACAGGTTGTCCACGGTGGTGGATGCCGACGAGATCATCGTGCTGGATCAGGTGAGGGATCCCCTGGGGTGTGGGGCTTCCACAGCCAGGCAGTGTTTGCTTTAGGAACTCTCTGTGTCCAGTTTGAATTATCACACTCCCACTGAGGTGCTGAAAGCTCTTTCTTTGGAAGTGAGCCATGTTGGAAAGTTCTAGCTCAAGCTTGGCTTTTTATACGTTTCTGTTCACAAACTTGCACGTGTGACTCTCTCATATGTTGTTATTTTTTATGGCTCACTGTTGCACGGTTTTGATCTAATTTATTACATGCTTCTGTCAGATGAATTTATTAAAGTGTTCCCCCAATTTATGCTTCACTCTCGTTGCTCAGTGAGCGTCTATTTTTCACATACATCCATTTTTTTATTTCAATGGAAAGAGACAGGACAGCATGTTCTGTTTCCATGCAGATAGAACGACTGCAGGATTGTTCAACCTAATTATGTTATAAATCTGAGCACCATTCTCTGTTGTACCTGTAGAAAAATGTGATTATTCCCTTTCTCTTCTAAGAAAAAAACAATAAATTTTAACATTTAATTTGCTAATACCACTATTGAGCTGTTACCTCATGCTCAGTGTGTCCAAAGTCCATTTTCTTCTCCATTACCTATACCTGGCAAGAGATTTAAAATAAACAAATGTCCTTATGATAACTTCATAATTACTCTTTTAACTGATAATGCTGAAAGTACAATGCTCTAATCTGCTGATAATAGATGTTAAATTTATCTTTGCATTCATTTTTATCAGTTGCTATTTATATGCTTGTGATCATAGGTGTATTTAGTGACTTAAAATACACATCTAAAAGCAAATAAATTATTCCTACAGTACATTCAGTGGTTTCATGGGGAATTAGAACAAACTCTTATGAAATGGTGACATTCGTGACTATTTTTGCTACACAAATCTCAGCTTTATATGAATCTCAGAATGAAGTAGTGGAATAAATCACTTGCAGTGCTCCATGGAGTTTTTATTCAGTTTTGATCTGCTTTGTTTTTTCAGCTTTTGCTGAAAATCCTTTCCTAAGGTGTATCCCTTATCCAACTGCATGTTAAAACATCTTGCAAGTGTTTTTAATGTGTCACAAGGCGATCTGCAGCTTTTTGTTTTCCACGCAAGTTTTCACAGCTTGCTAAGAGTGTGTTTTGTGTTAGAGTGTAACTGTTACATTAAAAATGAAAGCACAGCCTCCAACTGTAAAAGAGCTGGGGTGCTGCCTTTCCTGAGGGCTGCTGGTGGCACTGGGGATGGGGCAGGCAGTGCCTCCTGCCAGCCCTGCAGCACTGACCTGGGGCAGCCACAGAGAGAGGCTCAGGAGCAGGGAGGAGACAGGAGGTCGGGACTGGTTTTGCTTAGCCATGGCAATCATGGAATCACAACTCCAGCACCTTTGCTGAGGTAAAACCAGCATCATTCCTGAGTGAGTAAACAACATAGTAATGATGCAGATCTAAACACTGTGGGGCTGAACAGAGAAGGTGCATTTTTGATGACTGGTCAAGAGTTATTAAAAAAAGCACCACAATTCAAAAGCCTGGTCTCTACTACAATGAGCTCCACATTAACCCCTTGAAGGTTTTAAGTAAATTCTGCAGTTCTGTTGATCACATTTTTTGTTCAGATTCCACTGGCATAACTACTAATGGAAGTGCCAAGACCCACATTTTTTCCCAACATATCCATCAGCAGCTGTCACAAGGAGGTAGATTTAATTGTAGATCAGAATTTAGAATAACATCAAATCCACATAGTTGTCTGTATAATTCTGTCCTTTACCAGAAGAAAGAGTAGCTAGAGAACAAATACATTAGTTTAATTTGAAGTCAGTGAATGTGTCTCTCAAAGTGAAAAGATCAGTCTGGTTTTTTGAAGAGTGGTGGTGTTTCTCTGTCTGTAAGGTTGGAGTTTCCTTGAGTTCTCCTCTCCAGCTCTTCCTTCCCATTTCCACAGTGATAGTCAATAAATCATCTTTCCCTTGAGAACAGCCCAGATGAACTGAACTGCTGAGGCCATTGTCGTGGTGGCCATTGCAGGGGCACAGGAGGACCCATAAAAGCACAGTTTACACTAATTGTTTCCAGGATTTGATTTTAAATGTGCTTCGCTTGTCTAGTACAAATCCCTCTCTCTTTGCTCTTTTTTTTAGCCTCTTCCCATGTGTTTGTTACTGAGCTAAAACAGATAGGTGTTTGTTTTGGTACATCCGTGTGGCTTTTGCACCTTGCTCCTCATATAGAGGTCCCTGTTTACTTTAGGTAGCTCTTCTGTTTTAGATAGTAAAAGTTTCCATGCTGGTGGGCTTTAAATTTTGCCCAGATGGACAAGAGGTACGTAGATTCCCATTTCTTTAAGTCTGGGAAGAGCACAGCTCCATGTTTTCAGTGTGATATGCTATTGAGTGAACTGTGCATTCAGTCTTGCCGTGCTGTCCCAAGCTCCTTGTCATTAATAACTGCTCCAATCTATACTGTGCAGTTGTGGTCCATGTGTTGGCGTGTTCCTAAAGATCTGGTAATGTGGATTCCTGACCTGCTCCTCGTTTTGCAGGGGAAGGTGGCGGAACGTGGCACACACACAGAGCTCCTCGCCAGTCCTGGCAACCTCTACTCTGAAATGTGGCACACACAGAGCAGCAAAGTGCTCCACAGTCACAGCAATCCCAGCTGGGAGGAGAGGAATAACCGGACATCCAAAGAGGAGGAGAGGAAGAAGCTAGAAGAAGAAATTATGAATAGCGTGAAAGGCTGTGGGAACTGTTCATGCTGAGAACGACCCTGGATCAGTCTTGTATAGCAGGTTAAAAATGCACAAGAATAGAGTGAAATGCAGCTCTTGTTTTTAAGTCAGCATTCAAAAACTTCTGGGGTTTGCAGTTTTTGGGTTTTACAGTTTCACAGAGGGACATAATTTCAACCAAAGGAGTTCTATTTTTGCATCTTTAGGAATCTGTAATATTCAGTGGCATTTGCAAGAGCTGGGCTTTTCAAAAACTTTAAACTTCCCAACTAAGAGTGTAATTTATGGCAATTTTTAGGTATTGGTAAATTCTCCTGGTAGTCGCTTGATGTGGATTATTAAATTGTAAACAGATTTGTCCTTGATTTACATTATTTGTCATCATTAATGGTTGATAAATATGTCATGTTTTAATTGTAATTGGGCTAATTTGAACTCATTTGCTAGTGAGGAAGATGCCATTTGAATTCTTCAGTGGTGGTCTGGTTTAAAATGTTCTTCCTCGTAAAGAATAAAAAAAGCCTCAACAAAACATTAGAGGCTTCTAGTAGCAAACTAAATATTGGAATTATCCATCTCACCCTTCAGAAGCACCTTTTGTATGGCACTATCAAGAAATGAATTGGTATCATTCTAAAGGAAAACTAATAGTATTTTTAAGTGAAAAATGAAAAAATCTGTGTTTAGGATTCTGTATCCTCAGCATCTGCTGTAGTAGTTGAGGCAGAAGGCAGTTGCTCTTTCTAATTCAGTCACGGTCTTAGGGAGCAATTAAGATTCAATAAAGACTTCCATAAATTTCTATTATCTCATTAATGTATGAGAAAATGACCTGGATAATGCTGAAAGCATTGCTATAATAATCTCCTCATTTCAACAGCCCAAACTTCTCCAGTGGCAGGAAACCTCAGTGTCTGGGATCTGCAGGACACTGTGGGTGTATTGGGTCTGGGGGGGGGGCTGCAGTGGGGGCTTCTGTGAGAAGGTGCCAGAAGCTTCCCCTGTGTCTGGCAGAGCCAATCCCAGACGGCTCCATGATGGACCCACTGCTGGCCAAGGCTGAGCTCACCAGCAATGGGATAACACACTGCTGGGATAATGTATTTGGGAAGGGAGGGAAAAGCTTGTAAGTGTAAGAGCAACTGCAGCTGGAGAGAAGAGTGGGAATATGTGAGAGCAACAGCCCTGCAGACACCAGGCTCAGGGAGGAAGGAGGGGAGGATGACCTCCAGGCAGTGGAGCAGAGATGCACCTGCAGCCCATGGAGGACCCCACACTGGAGCAGGAGGATTTGCCCAGCGGAGGCTGGGACCTCTTTGGAAGCCCATCCTGGAGCAGGGCCCTGGCAGGACATGTGATCCTATGGAAGACACGCACTGGAGCAGCCTGTGACTGAAGGACTGACCCCATGGCAAGCAGACACATGGGAAGGACACACTGGAGCAGGGGAGGAGAGTGAGGAGGAAGGAGCAGCAGAGCCAACGTGATGAACTGACCACAGCCTCCATTCCCTGTCCCCTGCACCACCTGCAAGGAGGTGGAGAATGTGGGAGTGAAGTTGGGCCCAGGAAGAAGGGAGGGGTGGGAGGACGGTGTTTTAAAATTTGGTTTCTTTTTCTCATTACCCAACTCAGACTTATAATTGGCAGTAAATTCAGTGAGTTTCCCTGAGTTGAGTGTTTTGCCCATGACAGTAATTGCTGGGTGATCTCTCCCTGTCCTTAACTCAGGAGCCTTTCTGTATGTTCCCTCTCCCTGCCCAGCTGAGGAGGGCAGGGATGGAGTGGGTTTGGTGGGCACTCAGTGTGCAGCCAGGGCCAGCCCACCACAACAGCACTCTATTTTTAGGCCATGTCTCTTCAGGGAAATTCACCATCTCTATTTAGCACAAGCTATTCTGGTGTAATTCTTCATGTTGAATTCAAGAATTAAAATCTTTCTCTTGGATGTTGAAAAATAACTGTTATTTCTGGGGAATTACACCAGTATAATTACACTGATGTAATTACGTTTGTAAATCAGATGCAAGGTTTCTCAGTGTGGGCACTAGGGAAGGGCTGAATTTGGTGCTTCTGGAAATTTAATTGCAAATAGCATTTATTTTTTTGTGTTATACCCTCCCCTGCAACTAAATATAGGAACAGTAACTTAAAAGGAGCAAAACCTTTGCTAGTTATTAATTTTCTCTCTTTTAAAATGATGGGTGAAAAAACCCAACCGGGCATCAGTCTGCAGTTAAAAATGATTTTAAAAGTGTACTTTAATTTTCAACCTTGGAGTGCAGAAGCAAAGTGAAGTCCTGTTAATGTAGTGGCAGTGCAGAATTCCAGCTTACAGCCTTCCCTTTATTTTCCCTAATGGTCTCCTGGTTTAGCTGACAGCAGTGAGGGGACTGTAAAGGTGCAATTATGTTCCAGCTGCCAGAAACAGCAAAAGTTTATTGAAACTACCCTGCAAGAACTCATTTTTGGAATTAACTAATCTGTCTGCTGTTCATGCAGCAGGGAACAGGCAAAGGTTGTAAATAGGAATATTTCAATCCTAAGACCTTTTTCTTCTGGCACAAGGACTAACAATGTCTCTGGTCTGAGAGATGCAGGGAAAGGTTTTTTCTCAGTGAACAGTTTTCCCTGTTGCAGGGCCTGGACATCCCAGCAGGTCCCTACAGAACACTCAGGATCAGGAATTGTCTGTGAGATGTCCGGAGCCAAAAGCTGTTTGATTGTGTTTGTGAGGGGCCGATTTCAGATGAAACCTGATGGATTTTATCACTGGGAATGGGCTTTGCAAGGACTCAGAGTGTCTTGGGCAGTACAGGTGTAGAATGAGGACTGTTTTCAGTTGGTAAGTGCCAGGAATGCTCAGGATTTGTCTAAACCTGTACGGGTTTGATGGAGCTCCGAGGCCATTGCCTGTCTCTGCCACCCTTCCGATGGCAGTGGATGTGCTGCAGCTCTGTCCAGCTTTAAGCAAACGGAATGACAGGAGGGAACTCTGAACAAAGGCATTTCCTAAAGCAAGGGGCTGCTCATACGGTAGAACATGTTTGTTAAAGAACTGCAGCGAGTTTCTGCAGATGACTGAAAACTTCCCGTGTTGTGGAGTTGCTGGATGAGCATTCCTGGCTTGGTGGTGGCTGTATTGGAGTGAATTGCTGTGGAGAAGCAGAAACAACACTTGGTGAGTCTCCTGTCTGCTACAAAGTCAAACGTCTGCTTTCTTTTTTTTTTTTTTAATTTTATTTTTATTTTGAATTTTTATTCCTGCACTATGACTCCAAAGTGCCACCATTGAAGCAGATGTTTGAAACACTGAATGGGAGAGCCATGGCTTTGGAGAAACTCACTGTGGCACACTGACCCTTGGGACAGTCTACGTGGCATCTCTTGGAAAAGCCTTACAGAGAAAACAGATTGATTTTGGAGCTCTCTCCCAGCCTCTGTGGATCTTGGTAATTCTGCTCCACTGTAAACTGGGACATCATTTTCTAAACAGCAGCTTTTCATATTCTGGACTTGTAGTTGGTTGTTTTTCAAAATTCAAGTAATCTACTCCCATTATAAAATCTTTATCTGCAGTTTTAGTGTGGAAAAGCCATATAATTTTTTTTCCTTCATTTTCTGTTTTTAAAGGAAATGTGTTTATGGAAAATGGACATTAAAAAGGGGCTGCTTCTTGCAGTGTGTTAACTGTGAACTTACAGAATTCAATTCTAATTTCCACGTAAGAACTTACTAGACACGGGATATGAAGTCACAACAAACAACATTTTGGCTATTTTAACCTCAAAGTTAGAAAACTTAATGAGTGATTTGTGGGCGGGTTGTTGTGCTTTTTCCAAATGGATGTTCACAATTTGCTCCTTGCAGATGATCCCTCAGGTTATCTCAGCTGTTCTGTTCCATGGAGTATTAGTTACCTACATCTCAACACTGAGATTTTAAATGGTGTTCAAGTTTCTTTTTAGAATGGAAGTGTATAATTTACATTGTACAGGAAGATGACAGAACAACACAGAAAGCTCAGTTGAGATCAGACTGTGTAACCCTTCTGCTGGAACACTCCTTACTCTGACTCCTGTCCTTCATCTGTGTATAGATAATGCTTAGTAAATAAAGGATTTATCTTTGTGAATAGAAATGGGTGTCCTGTCACAATGGCTCTGTGGCTTTGCTGCAATTCCCAGAGAAAACAGTCACTCGCTGCTGTGGAATGTGGGTCTTAGTACCAGCAGCTGTTTGTGGTGCTTGGTGGTGCTGCTGGGGCTGGTAACCACGCACAGGGGTGTGGGGTGGCACAAGGGGACTGAATTCCAGGTGATCCATCAGAAAGGGAAGTTCACAGAGTGCACCTGAGTTCTGCTCCCACTCAGCTTTTCCGTCCCCTGCACTGTGTGTGTGGCACTGTAAGAACAGGAGAAGGGCTCGTGTTTCTGCATCACACTGATGGGAATGAACATACTCGAGAGAAGCTTGACTGTTTCTTACTGTAAACACTATTTTTATAAATGTAAACTCTCAACTTGTGATCAGTAGAAATAGAGCAGTTCTCAGAATCTACTTGAGCCCTTGACATGACATTGTCTGTAATCACTGCCTGGGTTTCTGCTTTAAGCAGCTCAAACTCAAAGCAGAAAGCAAGAAATGCTGCTATTATTATTAACTATCTACATGTAATGTTGATCATTCTTCTAGGGCACTGCACTGTATTTGATTTGAGCTACAACAGCCACAGGTCCTGCTGTCATCATGTACAGGGGATGGTATGTCTGGGATAGATGGCTGGCTGGATGGATGGATGGATGTAAGATCCTTGAGCAGCCTGGGGTTTTTCAAGTCTGACTGGATGAACTCCCAGCTGTTGTCTCTAAGAGTTCATTTGCTCTGTCTTTAAATCTTGAAGTGATACTGCAGGAATGCTCCATAAATGTTACTGACAAAACAAGTCATTGATTTTTAAGGGGAAAGAGCTGTAATAGGAATATATTTGGGGCTTTTTCTTCATGTATACCTGTAACTTCTGTTAGTGCTAATTTGAATTGCATGTCTGCATCAAGGAAAACAGTAATTGCAAATCCAGCTTTTGGTAATCTTCACCTAAGTTAGGAATAACCCTGAGGTTACTATGCTCGTTGAACATCCCATTGGTGCTCAAACAGTGGGTGCAGAAATGACAATTCACTATTCTGTGGATTATGTGCTGCTTCCCAGACAAAACTTGCCAGTTATGTTTATTTTGGTGCACTGAGCATCTGAACTGTCTTCCCAACCTTTAGTCCTGGGATCTGCTGGAGCTCATCATTTCAGCTTTGCACAGGACGGGAGGTTTGGTGGCACTGCAGGAGGGTTGGTGGCACTGGATGCTTTCTTACAGCACACTGAGGAGTTTGTTGTGATTCTGGGAAGGAGCCAGGGCATTCTTTTAAAACAATAACTGCATGGGTTTTGAAGTGTTGTGATGTGGCAGTGCTGCAGTGTATAGGTGTTTTATTAGTGGAATGGCCATGTCATTGATGGAATACTGGAGGTGGTAAATCGTAAATAATATATTAATGTCTAGAACAGATATTGAAAAATTCAGCTACTGCCTAAATTCGATGTCTTTATAAGAAAACCCTTAAATGGTTAGTCCTCGAAAAATATCTTTTTAAATTCCTGCTGTGTGACTTTTGATCTGTTTCTGCAGATGTTGGGGCTAAACTCGGGGAAAAGCCATGAACTTCATCCATCCTGGAAAACCAGCAGAAAGCCTGAGAGAGGACTTCTACGGAGGCAGGTCTGCAGGCTGGGGTGTGGGATCTCCCTCAGATGAGAAGTGTCAGTTGTACTAAGTTGCACAGTGCATTAATGAAAAGGAGAAGAGCAAAAATGCTTTACTGGTATATTCAGGCCGAACTGAAAACGGGATCCCCAAAGCTGGAAGAATCTTGAAACATTTCTGCTCCCCCACATTCATTTCCAGTTTTTAATGCTTTGTAGCCCTTTACAAAATTGCCAAGTAAAGCATTTAAGTCACACCAATGTAAACTTGTAAACGTCCCAGTCTTGTGCTG
The DNA here is from genome assembly GCF_036250125.1 of Pseudopipra pipra. Classification (NCBI taxonomy): domain Eukaryota; kingdom Metazoa; phylum Chordata; class Aves; order Passeriformes; family Pipridae; genus Pseudopipra; species Pseudopipra pipra. The sequence goes on along the minus strand of NC_087561.1, from coordinate 18,957,998 downwards.
GAGAGGGAAAAGGAGAGAAGTTTTTCCCCTCCATTATGGAGAGGAAAAAGGAGCTTGAGCTGGATGCATCAGGTGCTCTGGTGTCCTTTTGAGTGTGTTGTCAGCTGAAGATTTGAGTGCCTTGTGCACACACCAACAAATATTTAGAAAAGTAGAGGTTGAACAGATGAAAAGTTTCCATTTTACACTTGTCAGAGAAAATGGAACGTGAAGGTCAGTCTGTAGGTCAGTCTGTAATTGGGAGGGGATGTTTCCAGCCTATGCAGTAATTATGGAATGGGCTGTGAATTTAAAGCATGGAAATACATGTTCATGTGCTTTCACACAGGGGTGTAAAAAATCTTTATTTCTCCAGCGATTTGAAAAACTCCCTGGCTTTTGAAAAACACAGATAAAAGATTCAGCTTATTTACAATTTAAACCAGGGAATGTTTCCTGGGGAAAATAATGTTTGCAGAATCTGCAAAAGGTGATGAGTGACATCGCATGTCGATGCTGTTACTTGAGATGGGATTGCAGGATATTTGGCAGGATCCAATGGAGGGGGAAGAGCACAAGGCACAAGTATTTTAGGCTGGAGTTGTTACTTCTGCTTTGTGCAAATTGGTTCATTTCAAAGCCCACACAAGGTCTGTGCTGGTAACACACACACACACACAGTGTTTGCTACATTTCCAGGCTAAAAAATTAATGACCTGAAGTTGTACAATGCAGTGACTCTTTGTTTTAACAATATTTTACAGTATTTAAATGTCAGAGGAAGAGAAATTCAGAGCATTGAGCTTGGGTTAGTGGAGAAGGAAGATTTCTACATTCAGTCCCCTGACTGCAGACTCTGAATACTGATCTGGGCCTCGTGTAACGGCGGCTGCTGCAGGGGTGTTCCTGGAGCTGAGCATAATCACTTCTCCTCAGATGTGACCTTACTTTGCTCTCTACCTCTTCTTCCTCCCTCTTCCTATATCTGGCCTGTAATTCTCCCTAAAACATTTCCTGTCTATAAACTGGAGGAAACATGAGCAGCTTCTGTCCTAGGGCTGGTTTTTTCCCCTCATGTTCTGTGGAGGGTTGCTGCCTCCAGAGACTCTTCAGGTGACCTTGGTGGGACATGGTGAAAGCCCTTGCACTGACTTTGGACCTCTGTAGCCACTGTCTTGCAGGGAGAGGTTTGCTTTGGGAAATGCTGCTTCGGGAGCTCTGCCACGGCACCTGCACGTTCCAGTTTGGCTTCAGATCACCTGAAACACAGAATCCCAGAATATGCTGGGCTGGAAGGGACCCTCAAGGATCATGGAGTCCAACCCTCAGCCCTGCACAGGCCCATCCCCAAGAGTCACCCCCTGTGCCCCAGAGGATCATCCAAACCCTCCTGGAGCTCTGGCAGCCTTGGGGCTGTGCCCACTGCCCTGGGGAGCCTGGGCAGTGCCCAACCAGCCTCTGGGAGAAGAACCTTTTGCTGAGATCCAACCTGAGCCTGCCCTGGCACAGCTCCAGCCATTCCCTGGGTGCTGTCCCTGGTCCCCCCAGAGCAGAGCTCAGTCCCTGCCCCTCCTCTGCCCCTGCCCAGGCAGCTGGAACTGCACTGAGGTCTCCTCTCAGTCTCCTCTGCTCCAGCTGAACACACCAAGTGCCCTCAGTGTCCTCACATGACTTCAAATCAAGGCCCTTCCCCATCTCCGTTGCCTCCTTTGGACACTCTCTGAAGGCTCATTCCCTTCCCTACATTGTGTCCCCCCAAACTGCCCCAATGTTGAGGTGAGGCTGCCCCAGGGCAGAGCAGAGCAGGACAATCCCCTCCCTGATGCCCTCAGGACAGATGTCCCTCCTGGCTGCCAGGGCACTGCTGGCTCATGGCCAACTGGTACCCACCAGCACCCCCAGGGCCCTTTCCCGGCACTGCTTTCCAGCCTCTCATTCCCAGTCTGCCCGTCCATCGGGGGTTGCCCCATCCCAGGGGCAGAATCCGGCACTTCCCCTTGTTGAATTTCCTGTGGTTGGTGATTCCCAGCCCTCTGATCTGTCCAAGTTTCCCTGCAGGGCCTCCTTGCCTTCCAGGGACTCATCAGCTCCTCCCAGATTTGTATCATCTGCAAACTTGCTCAGTGTCCCTTCCAGTCCAACTCCCCCATTTATGAAGCTATTGAAGAGCACTGGCTGCTGAGGACACCCTGCTCCGGGCAGTCCCTGCCCACAGTGGCTCCAGTGTTATTGAGTTCCACAGGTTTCATTTCCAGCAACCCCTCTCCATGTGATGGGTTGTGTAGCTGTGCTTCCAAAAATGGCCAGGGAGCTTTGCAGACAGCGGTACATGTACTCATTCCCACAGTGTGCAAAGATCAATTTGAATGTCCTGTCCACCAAAAATCAGTGTTTACCAGAACCCTGTGCTGCTGCAAAGAGCAAACCTGTCTGTTGAAGGTGTGTTTCACTGTTGTACTGCTCCAGTATGTGCTATGATTGAATTTAGTCTCCATCACTTCTTATTAAGTCCCTGGAATTTTTGATGTTAGAAATCTTCAACTGACCACAGAAACCTTCTGTCAGCAAATGTAGAACTCTGTGGCTAAAATGTGGCCTCTTGAATCTCAGCATGGGATCATACCCCTCAGCATACCCCATTAGGTGGTTTTTTTAAAAGCAATTGCTCTGAGCTATGCTCCTGGCAAAACTGATGGTTGACGTTTCCATCAGGTATTGGATTCTCAAGTCACAAAATCTGTTGTACCAAAAAATGGCTGAAAGATGCTTATACACTTCAAGGTTTGTGTCCTAGGTTTGTGCACAAACCCTAATTCTGCTAAATTTAGCTGGATACTTCCATGGTGCAATGGCCTCACGCTGGGAAGCATTGATTGGCACAAGAGCCATGTGTCCAGAATGTGCTGGTGTGGGGTGTTTACAGCACTTTGTGTCCTCTCACAGGAGATGTGGATGGAATTCCCAGGTGAGTAATGCTCTCAACTCCTAATTCATACAGGTAAAGCCACCAAACCCTGGTATGTATATATGTAGTAAGTATGTCCAGTTGAAAGGAGAAACAGGGAACGATGGAAACTGTGCTGCAGCACTGAAAGGATTTCCCAATGGAAATGGCACAGGAATCGTTGACAGCAAGTCAAATGCAAATAACACTTGTGAAAACAAAAGGGAAATGCAGAAAACTACTTTTCAGTGGATGATCAGGTCCTGAAGCTGACAAGAAGTGGGTTTTGTTGATTATTTTGTGGGCTTTGTTTTATTTGAATTTAAGGCTCCAAACTTTAGAGTGTTATTTAGTCTACTGGGAAGCAGTCAAGCTCCAGCAAATAAATGTCCATGTGATTCAAATAGGTGTCTAGAAAAGCAAATCCTCCAAATGGCTGTTTTCAGACTTGATATCAGAGTCTCTGTGGAATTTCCTTCAGTGGAATATAAGCTCATGTCTAATGGCAGCCTCTGATTTAGGCCAAAGCTGCTTTACTGACACTGGAGCCATCCTATGGAGATCCCGCTCTAACTAAAAGCCACACAGACTTTCACAGCCCATAAATCCCATGGAATACATCTCTTAAGTACTTTACTCAAAGGAATGTTAAGCTCTTTTACTAAATCTGCAAATTATAGCTATTTGACAACTCTGAGTTTACAGTCTGACAGCTCACGTCATCAGTCGGGACGGGATGAGCGGAGTCAGAGGCGGCACCGCTCGCTGCTGATTTACAGGGATCTGGTAATAACAATCCACTGGAAAATGTTGGAAAGCTGTGACAGCCTGGGAACAGTTTGTGACATCTGTTAAACACACTTGTTTTTATTCCTACTGACTGCAGCGAGATGTGAGCAGTATTTCATGGGAAGGGAGCGGCTGTGTTCCAGAGCGGGAGCCAACAGTGTCCCTCGAGGACCTGTGCCATCCTTCAGGTGAATTTCTATTTATAAATGACCAGAACACATTTGAATACTTGAGCCAGATTAAAAAGAAGTTTCTCAACAGATTATTTCTCCCTGACTGCAGGAGGTAATGAAGTGAAAACAGTTGGCCTGTGAACTCTGCAGGAGCAGGAGAGGAGGCAGCAGTGGAGCCCTCGGTGCCGAGTGCTTGCAGTGCCCAGCACTGGCTGTGTGGGGAGTGAACGCTGGCTAATGGCTTCATGGGTCAGAGCAACTCAGCCATGATTTAAAACAAAATGGGCAGTGTCAGGAGAGCTGTAAACTCCAGGTGCATCGATGTCATCAAAGTGCAGGCAGCCTTGAACGTGCAAGATACATAAGTGTGACCAGTGCAGTAGAAGAGCTGTGTCTTTCCACAAGAAGGTTCCCTGCTGGATGGTAAGTTTTGCCCTGGGATTGAAGTCTGTGGTTCCTCGCAGTGGAGCAAAGTTTGTTACATGTTTTGTAGGCAACATCTACTTGTTTTAAGACACACTCAGTCTAAAGTTCTCCTTGCTGAACCTGCTGTAAGACCAGGTGGAGCGGCGGCACAGAAACGGAAGAAAACATTGGATTACCAGGTAGTGGCAGCACAGACAACTCACATCAGCCAGTGCTGCTCTTTAAAATGGGTGCAAAAAAGAACATGGCTGGAGAAAAAACTGTACTTGCTGAATCACCATGTGTTGCCAACACAGGTTTTGCATCGCAGACCCAGTTTTTGAATCACAGACCACACAACAGAGGTGGGCGGGGGCTGTGAGTGTGGAAACAAGTATGAAAGGAAACCCTTTGCACTGTCTTGAGCTGCCTCTTGCTGTTCAGCCAGAGATTTATCTGGAACTGAAGACAAGCTGGGATAAGCCTGTCTGAGACTGATTAAGGTGTTGAGTTATTCACTGACCCATAAACAGAGGAAATTAATAATTATTATTTAAAAAACCCAAACCCACCTAAAGGATAAACTTTAACTTTTCCATTCTTTCCAAAGGCTTCTCCAGAAGTTTGTGGTTCTTTTCAAGGATTCCATACCTTCCCACCAGCCTCAGGACAGAGCATCTCTGGTCCCACTTATGAGTCACCTTGAAGCTGCTCCACGATGCAGCCTGGGAAGGGATCATTGTGGATCAGTCTGTGGCACATCAAACCACAGGGATTGTTGTGGATCAGTCTGTGGCACATCAAACCACAGGGATTGTTGTGGATCAGTCTGTGGCACATCAAACCACAGGGATTGTTGTGGATCAGTCTGTGGCACATCAAACCACAGGGATTGTTGTGGATCAGTCTGTGGCACATCAAACCACGGGGATAGTTGTGGATCAGTCTGTGGCACATCAAACCACGGGGATAGTTGTGGATCAGTCCCACTGATGGGCTGATCTGTTTCTCAAATGGTCAGAAATACAATGCTTTGTAAAGATTACCTGAAACATCTTGGAATGGTTCTAAAGTGGAGCCATATGTGCTGCCAAGGTACAAGAACAATATAATCTACAAATCCTCTATCTTGGAGGTCTTTTGCAATCTAAATGATTCTATGATTTCGCGATTCTATAATCTACAAACTAGCTAGGACTAGTTAGGGACAAGTTTGATGTGAGCAGGGTGTGGTTACCTAAACTCTGGTTTTCACATCCACTGAAAACTGAGTGTTTTATGCCTGAGAAGTGCACAAGTGAATCTTTAATGTGTCTGATGTTTTCTGTGAGTTGCCTCCTGTCCAACATCCAGCTTGACCTGCAGTCAAGTTCATTGGTCACACACACCTTGACACTGTCTTGTTAGAGAGAAGCAGGAACAAGGTAAGGAAATGATCACACGACTGAGATATATGTTAGCCCTGTAAGGAAGATCTCTGAAACCTTCCAAATGTCCAGACTTCAGCCTAGATGAATGCCTGTGGATCTCAAAATCACAGGACTGTCATCACAAAGGGCTCTATAAAAAGGTTGGAAATGGAGAGGTTGCTGTGAGTCCTGTGGATAATTGCCTGGCTCCCGAATGCCGTGTGCGGGAAGGTCACTTCACACAGGCACAGCAATTACCTCCTGTACAAATGGAAAATGAAATTGCAACTTTGTGTGTGACTGTCAAGAAGACAACCCAAACTACAGGCTCTGAGCAGAACCGCTGCCCTCTGCTGTGGCAGGAAAGCTGGCACTGCTCTCTCTGGAAACAAGAGATTTGAAGATGTTCATCTTTTAAAATGTGGCCTTTCAAGGTGTCCTGTGAAAGGTGTTTACACTGGTTTCTGCAGCTCTCAGTCTAACAGAGGGAGAAATCTCATCACCTGAGACCTCCCAGGGTGTTACTGGGAAGCTAAAATTCAGAGGGAGCTTAAGCAGAGCCCAAGCTGACAGCAGGTACAGGGCTTAACTCCAGGGATGTGATGCATTGGAGGTGAATTGAATGGTCCTATGCTGTTAGGATGGATTAATCACTGAATAAGTCAGTTTTTTTCCTTTTTACTATTCTTTTTCAAATTAGGGGCAAGAAGGGAAAAAAGTCAGCATACCAGCACTATATTTGCCAGTGTGTGGGTTACAGAGGAGGCAGAGGTAGAAGTCCTTTCCTGTTGCAGTGGGAAGCAGATGAACAGTGTGTCTGTCCATATGTCTTCTGGAAAGTAAGGAAAAAAAAATCCACAGAGAAATTATGAATTACAAATTATAAAAAACCCTTGGTTGTAATCGCTCACCATAAAAAAAAAATCCTCTTAATTTTGAGGAAGGTGATGAGGGATGCAGGAAGTACCTTCAATTTGTACTTACTCTTGTGTTTCTTTGTGTTGCTGAAAGTAAATATTTGGCTTAAGGAAGAAGCTAAAGTGGTTTGCACAGGTATAAAGCTTTCCTTGTATGAATATTTAAATAAATGGGGGTCTGTCACTGAACTGCAATTTAGGAATTTTTTTAATTAGGCTTTGTTGGATTGGAAAGCGTTTATTCTGTTAGGCTATAACATAAAAAGATTTATCCTTAAAATAAATTAATAAAAATCTCTTGGGAAAATGCTGAAACTAAGTGGAACATTTCCAGAAAAATCAGGCATTATTATGATTTTTTAAAAGTGTGTGTAAAATAATCCAGTCTTCCAAAGAGATGCTTGAAGTTGTTTGGATAGAGTTGGCATCTGCCAGAGTCGAGTCACACGTAAGATAACATGATTGACCATTTTTGGCATGGGATGGGCTAAATTGGCTCATCTGTTGGCTGTCAGTCTCTTCTGAATTAGATCCAACGCTTTGTAGGCACGTTTCCATCTGGTTAAGTTTAGGACTCAAGCTGTTTATATATTAAAAAGAAGTATTTTGTACCAATAACAATTTCTGGGAAAAGGTTTCTGCTTGTGTTCCATTTCGAAACTATTTGGTTTTCTTTACTGGTTAAAATAACCTTGTGAAGAGTGAAAGAAGATGTGCCCATATTATGTTAAGACCCTTGAAACATGCAAATAAAATGGAAAGAAATTAAAAATTTTATGTGTGCACATTTAAATATATGAATATATGCATGCATATCATTCTGTAATATGTGAGTCCTCTAAATTGGAAAACCAGATTTTAAGTCTGCTAATATTTTAACTATGTGCATTAAGAGAGGAGGATGAATGTGTGCTGTTACCCTCCCATCAAGTCTTTCTAAGATTGGCCTTGCAATATTTTTATTCTGAATATTCGCCATCTGGCACTGGGAGCTGCAGTATTTAGTGCCACAAATAATAATGAAAAATATGGTAATAGCTCGTGATACTTTAACGTAAAAATATAAGACGGAGGGTACGGGCGTATGATCTTACAGCTGCCAAAGCATGTTGTTCCCTCTGCCCTTGTTTTCCATAAATGAGCCTTTGATTGGAGACAGCAGCGGTAATGGGAAAGTCATTGGTTAATGCACATTAATGAAACTGCGTTACTGGAGTTAATGAACTACAGTCCGGAAGAAAAATGGGCAGGAAAAATGCCAAGGTTTGTTCCTTTCTGTTCGGGTAGGTGTGGATGCATCCAAGACACACCAGGAAAAGGTCTGTGACTTCAGACCCAGGAGACAGGGCTCTGTCTTCTCCACATCAGACAAGTCCTGTAGAAATGCTTGAACTTTAAACAAAACAGCCTTTTCCTTCTCTCTCCCCACATCAAAATACAATCAGGAGACTGTTGCATATTCAGCAAAACTGTTGTTCTTGCTGCAGTTAAATTGCATAATTAGATGGGGCTTAAAGAGAGCTGAACCTCAGTGTTGTGCAGGCTGAGGCAGAGGGGAATTGCAAACCAGCTCCTGGAAGTTGTCAGTGCCTCAGGAAGTAGTTTCAGGATGTCCCTGAACATCCACTTTTGCTGGCCAGAGGGATTCAACTTTACACATTTGTCTAAGGCTGGGTTTATTTTCGAAGGCTGGCCAAGCAGCACTGAGGATGGCGGGAGCTCCGCGGCCATGGTACGTGGTTGCCCCATCAGGGTTCAAAACAACCCTTTTCATCATCTCTGCTCTCTGGGACCTCTGCTCACCACTGAAGCATCCTCTGCACTTGAAGCAAGAGCATAAAGCACAAGGTGTCTCCAGGCACAAAGAGCCATGTTTCCTAAAGAAAGGACATAATTTATAGAACACTCCAAGTAACAGCTCCATCAGCAAAGAGCACTTGGCTTTCTGCTAGTCTGTGCAGCTGCCCCTGACAGACCCACAGCACAACAGGAAGGATGGAAATGTCAAACAGAATTTGAGTTTCCACTGTTACCAAAGAGTGCTGGCCAGCCTTTGGGCCCTGCCAACTTCACTCAGGAGTTCCAGGTGCCAGCCACTTCGGCCAAAGCAGCACCTGGGTTTGGACTCTGGGATACCCAGAAACTCTCCTGCCCTTCTGCAGTTCATCAGCCCAGTGCACAGCAGAGGCCTCGCCTGGGCCATGGATTTACTGCCTGTGAGTAGATCAAACCTACAGTGAATCCACAGCAGCTTTAGATTTGTCATGTCCTGATCCCTTTGCCTTCTCCAGGTTTTGTTCTAACCTGTGCTCTGGCTCACTGCAAATACACCAGGCCACGCTCGAGCCTCTTTGGTTGTTCCTGGTTGCTTTTCTTTTCCCCTTTCTGTTTTTTTTTTCTCCTTTCTCCCCTGCTAATCCAGTCACCTCCCCTGAAGTGGCCGAGGTTGTTATTCCTGCCAAGGGAGTGAGAGCACACAGAGCCTTCTGTCTGCAGAGCACTCACCCTGGCCCAGGCACAAGTGGGAGCTTTTCTTAGCTTTGGTTCCTGCTGCTCAGAAGCCACCAGTAGTGAGGGGTTTGGCCATGGAAATGTGGTAAGAGAAATGCACAGTGTAGAGAGAGATTTGCAGTTTGAAGTTGAAATGTTGGGAGGGAGATGGGGGGACCAGGGTGGGGGGATCAGAGCCCGCCAGCAGCAGTTGAATGTTGTGTGGGGCCAGGGCAGCCTCGGGGGCTGTGAACCTGCTGGAACTGTCTGACTTGAACAGTGGGGTTTTCAGCGTTGTGAAGGAGTTGCAAGGCAGGGTTGGGTGTTTTTTGGGTGTTTGGTGGAGCCAAGAGCCTGTCAAGGAATGGAGAGGCCTGGAGACTCCTCAGGGACCCTCCTCACCTTCTGTCCCTCCAGAGCTCTGTCAGGCCCGCTGGAAATTTGTCTTGTCCAGCAAGGTCAGCGACAGCCTTGAGCTTGTCCTGAGTGTGTGTGGAACATCAGGGCCAAGAGAAGGTGTGGACTAAGCAGCAGCACTGTTCCTGCAGCTCCTCTGGGACAGTGCTGCGAGAAGGGGCTGCAAACAGCCAGGAGTGCTGGGGGAGTGTGTCTGCAGCCAGGGGGGTTCACGCTGAGCAGCTGCTTTGGGGGGGTTGGGATGGTTTTTTGACAAAGCTCTAGGGCTTGCCAGGTGTGCCAGAGAGGAAAGGAGAAATTCAGCCTGTGACAGTTCATGGTTCCAGCTTTGTTTCTTCTTGAGGAATTGCTTCAGCCTCAGTCAGAAGGACTCCCTGTTTGCAGGCTCAGCGTTATTGCCCACAGCACAGGGATGGTTCTGAATTGCACATCAGGACCTGGGAAGGAAGGGGGAGGTGAGAGGGTGAGTCCTTCACTCACCTGAATCAAAACCCCGTCCTGCCTCCCAGAGTGCTTCCCTTTACTGCCAGCAGTGTATGTTACACTGTTCTTGTTCAGAAGTTGGTTCTGGAATGCTGACAAAGGGAAGAAATCCTCTCCAGCCCTCTGCAGTAGAATGGGATAGGAGGGTGATGCCTTCCGTTGTCCTGCTGCATTTTCCGGTGTGTTTTTAAGGCTCACATCACCTGGGCAGCCTTCTGCTTGAACCATGTTTTTCCAGGGTCACCTGAGAGGGTAGGATTTGAGGTCTTTGAAAGTCACATTTGTGTCGTACTTGTGCCACAGGCAAAACAGAACCCTGTGGTGAACCTCTGGTTTAGCGGGGGGACCGTGTATGGCAGAAATTATTTGGGCCATGCCAAATGAAGGATTTAATGCTTATTGGGTGTGCTGCAGTGAAGGTCCCATGCACCAAAGAAAGAATGACGATGGAAAGAAGGAATGATCAGGAAATGGGCACTTGGAGAACTGGAAACAACCACAGCACTGGCCTTTTGCCATAACCCACATTTTTCTACTTTAGACCCAACTCCTGCTTCCTAGAGAGACCAGCAAGCACAGGCTCCATGTCTGGGCACATGGATTTTGTGTGAAGACAGTTGGAAGGATATGCCAGATGTAAATGTCTGCTCTGCTCCGTGGCACAGGCTGTGGTGAGTGGTTGTGATGCCCTTGCAGCGGGGCGGTACCGGAGAGGGTGGGAGGGCAGCGAGGAGGAGCAGCAGGGCAGAGCCAGGCGGGGCTGGCACCGCAATCACTCCTCGCTCGGGGGGCTGCTCATCTCCTCCTGCCAAAAGGAGCTTTCTTAGCACCTTGTTCTCGCACCTGTGAGTCTCTATTTGACAGCCTGGAAAATTAATACCCAGCCAAGGTATGTAGCTGTGCTTCCATCATGTCAGTGCACCCTCCACATCTGTTTGTGGCAGTTCATGAAGAGATCCCAGTGCACAGACTGTTAATTGTTCAGATCGGCCGGGATGCTGTGCAGAATGTTGTGCTGCCAATTGATCAGTATTGTGGTGGTTTACTGTAACTGAAGGACCTTAAATGAGGGGTGTGGACAACTGAAACTAAAGGCATTATGTTGTATCACAGCTCCAAGGATAATCTTTGAGCCTTAAAATGTTTGTGTTCCCTCTAAACTACAGCACTTAAATAAATACTTGGGTTGTCGCCTTCTAAACTGGATCCAGGTGCAACACTCATTTAATTGAATGTGTCTTTTCATCTCCACGAGGCTCTCCCCACGCTCAGGTCTAATCTTACCTTGGTGATTACACTCAGCTGATTGCCATCACCTCCAGCCCCAGGCACAGCTGCCGGCTCCTCTCCAAAGGCACAGGGAGCTGGGGCGGGTCTGACCAGGTGTTGGTGTCCCAGTGCTTCTGGCCATGTAATTCCTGCCCCGTGAGGTGCCTCAGCAGAGGAGCTGCCAGATTTACTTGTGTGCCTTTGGTGGCACTTTGGAAGGTACCAGCCCGTACGTGAGTGTGCCAGGGCAGAGACTGAGGGCAGAACCGCCCTGAGTTCCTGACATTTGGAAAGCAGTTCATGACCACCACCTGTGTGTTTATTTTAGTGAGCACTGCCAGGTGTGCTGTCTCACCTGACCCTGATTTATATTAATTGAATCTTTCTATCAAGAGAAGGAGGGGGGAAGTGAAATAAAATGCAGCATTACAAGTATGTAAAGGTACAGGGACTGAAGTGTGCAATTCCCACAGGAATGTGGTGAGGCTGGAGAGGAAAACCTTAACTCAGGATAGGACTGGGAAGTGCTCCCACTATGACACTGCCTCACTCTGTGGCCTTGGTCAAATCACTTACTGCTGGTCTTTATTTCTCCAACAGAGTATAACTTCAATTGTGAGTTCTAACACAGTGGAAATCAATAATTTATTCACATGTGCTGTATGGCATGTCCTGGGTACCACTCTTAATGAAGGACAAATGAGATTAGTTGCTTATTTTGCAGGTTGATGTGTAAGGTGTTCTGAATTCAGAGAGCATTCCATGTGCTGTTCCTGTTTCATTACTGCATGTGTGGGGGTCTCCACTGCTGTGGGAAAAAGGACTAAAGTGCTTGATACTTTAATATTTTAGTCACAGTATTACTTAATCAATATTGTAGACTGTACCTGTTGTTTAAGATGCAAAGGCAGCAAAATTTCACGTGAACTCAAGTGGTAACTTAAAACTCGGAACCCCTCTTAAATATCAAAGTGAAATGAAATAAAAGGCTAATACTCAACTTGCATTTTTTCCATTGCAGTCAAAATAGGTGTGTCTGGTTTGCCTTCTATTTGTTAAACCATATTGTTTCAGAAATGGAATAACAAAAGTTTCCTCCAGTCCCCAGTGCAGTAACTTGGCCCGTGGTGCACGCGTGAGGATGTCACAGAGAAACGGGGCTGCAGGACTCCGAGCTGCCCTGGGGGTCCTGCGAAAAGGGCTGTATATTGTAAGCTCCCCCACTGGGTAGGTGTGGGCTCCTGCCTTGCCTGTTCCTGTCGCCCTCCCGCTCTGCAAAAGGCTGTGTCTGGTGCGTCCCTGCCTTCCCTTGCGTGCCCGGCATCTCGGCAAGTCCGGAGCCATCCTGAGATGAGGCAGCCTCCTCCTCTTAATGGGCATCTGAAGGTAAAGATACTTTTAGACGCTGTTATTATTAATCTGATAATGAAAACACATCAGACGGGCTGTTGCAAGCCCTAAGGTGATTTCCATATCCACTGTAGAGAATTAAACCGGATGGACTGCGCTGGGAGCGAGTTTCACTCCCGGGCTCCGGCTGAGCCCCCGGGGCCGTCCCCATTGTCCCTTCCCCACCGGCACGGCCCGGCCCGGCCCGTCCTCCCTTCCCTCTCTCCCTTCCCGGCGGGGCCCATCCTCCGTCCCCGCCTGCCCGCGGTGCCGCATCCCCGCCGAAGGTGCGCTCTGCTCTCCCCTCCCGGGGCGGCACCGGCACCTGCCCGGGCCCGGGGCCGCGGCCGCGCGCCCTTTATGGCCGGTGCGCGCTCCCGGTGCGTGTGTCTGTGTGTGGGATGCGGGGAGCGGGCGGGAGCCGGTGCCGCTCCGAGCGAACAATGGCAGCGTTGGCGCTGCCCGGCACCTCCTGAATGGGCGCAGGCCTGGGGGGGCGGCGGCGGCGAGCGGGAGGAGGAGGCGGCAGCGGGGCGAGGCGAGGCGGGAGCCGCCCCCCCCCATCCTCCCTCCCGCCCTCCGCCCGTCCCTGCGCAGGGACGCGGGGCCGGGGGGCCCGTCCGTGGGGCGGCGGCGGCGGGGGAAGGGGAAGGGGGAAGGGGCGGGGGCCGGGCGGGAGGCGGGGGCCGGGGGCGGGCGCGTCCACCTGCGCGCGCCGGGCCCCGGGCGCATGGAGGAGCCGCGCTGAGCGCCGCGGCACCGGAGCGCCCGCCGGGCGGGGGGAACCCCCTCCAGCGCGGGCCCCGCGCTCAGGTGAGTCCCGCCGCGGCCGAGCCGCATCCGCACACCCCCCCCGGCACCGCGGGGGCAGGGAGGAGGAGGAGGAGGAGGGGATGCTGATGGCAGGATGGCAGCGCCGGCCTGCGCGGAGGCCTGCGGGGAAGTTGCGGGGGGTGTGTGCGTGTGAGGGTGGTCTGAGGTTACGGGGGGGCGGCAACTTGGCGCCGTATCCCCCCCCCCTCCCCGGGCAGGTGCCGCGCTGGGCGGGGGCGCCGCCCCGCCGGGCCCGGGGGCAGCGGGTCCCCTCCGGGGCCCCCGCGGGGGCCGCTCACTTCAGCCTCGGCCAGAACAAAAACATAATAAAAGGAGGGGGGATGGGGATTTTTATTTTTATTAAAAAAAAAAAAAAAGCCCCAGCTCTGGGAGTAGCTGTCACTGCGCGCATTAAACTAGAGAACTGGCTAATCAAATAAAACTGGCTCATTGTCTGAAACTCTATCCCAGCGCAAAATGCGGCTGTGAATGTAATTAACCATCTGTCTGGCGGGCGGCGGAGCGCCGGGTCCGTGCGGTCGGTACCCGGGCGCTGCCATCCCCCAGCCCCGCGATGTGCCCGGTGTGTGTGTGCGAGGAGGATGCTGGAGCGAGGGGGGGATGAGATCCTCGGCTCCGCGATGAGCGAGCGAGGCACTGTGCGACAGATGAACCCAAACAAGCCGTGAGGGACCGGCGATGAACGCCAGGGCGATCCGTTTGCTCTCGGGGATGCTCCTGGGGGTTCCGCCTCCCGCCGGGGACCCGCGCAGGATGGGTGCGTATTTGGGGGCTCGCGGCCGTGGGTGGATGCGTGAGGCCGGAGGGAGCGGTGCGCCTGTGCGAGCCGAGGCCTCAATGAGCCTTTTGCGGGAAAACAAAACGGCTCTGTGGTCCTTCCATCCTCCCGGAGGTTTTCCCCGCTTCCGCCCGGCGCGTTGCTCGTCCCTCCTGCCCCACGCCGGCCCCGAGAGCTCCGTGCAGCCATCAACATCCTGGTACTCCGGGCCGGAGGTACCTGCTGGGATCGCTGCTACGGCGGGACTGCGGTAACACCGAGCCCACGGCAGGCTCTGCTGGGAAGGGGCTCGGCTGTGGCTCTACACGCGCTCGTGCTTCTTGTTTGTCTTTTTTTTTATTTTTTTTTTTTTTTGGTGCGGTTTAGTAGTGGAATAATACAGAGACTAAAAAAAATAACGGCAGCACTCAAGCAGGTAGGATGCAATTTAAAGTCACTCCAGCTAATACCCCATGCAAGACTGCATTTGTTAAGGTATGTGAGCTGTGCAGAAGGCAGCAGTCTTTAGTGAATCACTTTTGAAAAACAAATACTTGACAAAAAAACCAGACCTGCTAAATGGATAACAATTATGTAAGCCTGTAGTAGGTTTTGATGTATGTCAGGTCTGTTAAATAAATCAACCTGTTCAGTGAATAAATCTGCTCTGCACCAATGCTTTATTATTATTTTTTAAGGAGAATAAACCTGTGTATTTAAGATGTTTTTACTGATGTGAATCTCATGGCCAAGCCCCGTAGCTGCCAGCGACACAAGATGAATCCGTGGGGAGGGTGGGGTGCAGGAGCGTGGGGAGGGAAGGGGCACGCCAAGTAATAAGGTGGATATTAAAAATACACAAAGATGTGCATAAGGATTCCTAGTGATCAAATTCTCACTGATCCATGTCTTGATGGAGTATTTGCTTTGCAGTGGCAATGGCCCATACAAAGCTACATTGATTTAGCTTGCTCTGTTCACGATGGCAGTTCTGGTGAATAATTATTTTCCCAAAAGCCTTAACCAAGGGAAGAAAGAGAGTCCCTGCTTGGCCTACACAGTAGTACAGTATCTTTGAAAGCGCATATCCGGCTGCAAATAAAGAGAGCCAGTTCAAGTGTTACTCCACTCAGCAGGAATAAAAGGGAGGCAGAAAAGGGGAGCACCCGGCCGGCTTCCCCGAGCTCCTCGGGCCCCTTCCCCTTTCTGCACCTCACCCTCTGCTCGGCTTTGGGGGCGGGGAGGGGGGATTTCTCTGGTTTTGTTTTTGCTTTTTTGTGTTTGCTGTTGCCTTTTGGAGGCAAGGCTCCAGCAGTCCACTTAAATGTTGAGTTCTGAATGCTGAGGAGTCTCTTTCAGATTGAAAAATAGGGAAAAGATTGTGGCCAGTGGGTTTTAACTTCTACAGCTGGGACAGGGAGTATGTCTGTGTAGGGCAGTGCCTTGATGGTGTCCTCCTCTTCTGAGATGGTGAGGCCTCATGGATGTTTTTGTGATGGATCACGTGTGTATCTTTTTCCTGTCTCTGCAAAGAGAGGTTGAAAAGACTCAAATGTGCTTGCAGGACCAAGGAGGCCGCAGGCTTGGGGAGAAAGTGTTCTCAAACAAAAGAGTCCAGCTCAGGTTGGCATCCTTGGTGTGGGACAGAACCATCGATGCGAGGTGCATTTTTTGGATATTAAGGCCTTTCCATCATAGCCGGAGTGATGACAAACCAGCTGTGCTGCTTTCCCCAGGCACAACAGAGAACTGTCCCCATGAAGTTTATGCCCTGTCACAAACAAAAAGCAGCATTAGGAAATAATCTTTTCCTTGGGCAGAATCCAGGGAGGAGAGCTGTGGATACTCCAGGCTTTGCCCTAGTCCTCGCATGGGGGCTGTGCAGATGCTGTCGTAGCTGAGTTTGTCGTTGGCCCTGGGAGAGATGGGTAACTCTGGATGTTAAACAGAGTAAATTCGCTATTGCTTCTCAGTAATGACGATTTTTGGTCTGTGAGGGTATTTTAAAAATAATATTTTGAGAATTGGGAGCAAAATAATTGTTACATAATCCACCTGTTACGTTCAAAGTCCTGTTTTCCACCTGGGAGAGGATTGCACTTTTTTTATTTTTATGCTAGATCTTTGTGTACTTTTAGCCCCGCTTGAGTTGGCTTTATAATCATTACCTGTGTATACAGTCAGGTGCTTGACGAGCCTGATTTTGTGGAAGCTGCCAGCAGTGAGTAAATGAGCCATGTGGCATAAAACTGAGCAAACCATGTTTTGTTGGTACCTTGCTCTTCCCTCTTTCCTTCGAGCTGGTCGTACACACCCGCAGTATAACCTGTGGGGGGGTTTGGGCTGTTCCAGTACAGGGACCCACTTGATCTGTTTCCTGGATGTGGTGTGAGGGGCGTGGTGGGATCTCAGCCTTTTGATTTTTTGATTTTAGGGCTCCTGGGTGCCGTTGCAACAAAACATTAAGTCATTACCATGTGTTGTGTTGTGCAGAAAGCGGCGGAGTTACAGATGCTGAAGATGATGAACTGGTTTGAGCATCCAGGTGTGGGCGTGGGCTTTGCCTGAAAGATGCAGAAATTGGGGATAACCTGTCCTGCTCTCAGTGCCAGGGGGTTGGCACCACCAGTTCCCTGGCTGTGGACATAAGGAAAAATGGGGAGTGTTGGGCAAAGCTGAGCCGGAGCGAAGTTTGCAGGAGGAGCTGTCAGCTCTGCAAACGAGCATTGACCCCTTATCCTTACAAAGTCCTCTTAGGAACAGCAGGAGAAGGTGGCTTTGGTTCAGTGGTGCTTTGGACTGTGGCAGTAGCGCTGGGTGGATTTTGTTTGCAGTTCAGGGGAGTAGCATGTAATCTGTGTAATGCTGCTTTTGTGTGCCTCTATTGCAAATTGATGTCTGGGGAATGACATGTAGCAAAGGCTCTAGACCAGCAGGTCTGTGATATTTTTGTAGCAATGTCTTTTTATTCAAAGCAGGTGTCATGGAGATCTTTCATCCCAGGATTTCTTTCATCCCTGGCGTTTGTTAGCTTGTGTTAAAACTTTAAATCTCAAGCATTTCTTCTGTACAGAAGGTGTTCCTCATGTTGCTCCTGCATGGGCTGAGCTGGGTGATTATGCAGGCTCCAAACAGTGACACGTATGAGGTGGCTCTGTGTCTGCACTGCTACGTCAGCTCTGGGAGCAATCCAGGGCTGTGGCCCAGTGCCCTCCAGTCACAGGAGGGGTCTGGCTGTGGGGGGATCTGGGAGAGGGCAGCGATGGGGGATGGTGTCCCTGGGCAGCGTTTTCTTCTGACCCTTAAGTATTCAGAAGGTAATTTGTGCCCAGCAGTCTGAGCTCACATTTGCAGTCTTGTTTGGCCTTTACAAAGCTCTGAAAACGCTTTTTACTACAAGATGCCCTATTTGCTTAATTTATCTAAGCTCTTGTCTCAATAGTCTCCCATGATAGAAAATTCTGCTGGCTAATTGTTGCCTTTCACTGATCTTCTATTTCTTTGGTTTTTGCCATATCTTCAAAATATGGGTGGATGTGTCACTAGAAGTTTCTGATCAGTCTTCTTATCCAGATTTACTGCTGTTGCCCTGGGGGAGGGTAGGACCACAGTCTTCTGGACCGACAGGGCTGGCAATGCTTCTCCTTGGAGCCCAGCTCATTAATTTAGGAAATCAGTTTTAACACCCCTCTGAATTGTCATTGTCATTCCTGGGATCACTGTCTTTGTTTTCCTCAGGCTTGAGACCACGAGTGCCTCTGTCTTGAGAGAGCTTTGACTTCTGGATGTCACCTTGGCTGGCGTTGCAGTGCCGGTCTGCAGCGTGCCATTGAAGCTGACAAGAGCAGCAGGGGTTGCACGCTTGGCCTAGACACCAGTTAGGTTTTTTTGCCAGCTTATCAGCTTTCTTACCTTGCTCCCGCAGGGTTGTGTTCCACAGCAGGGCTCCTCGTGCGCGGGGTGCGGGTTCGTGGGGTGAAGGGCGTCCTTCCTGCTCTGTGGTGTCTCTTGCTGGTGTCTGGAGCTGATACACCCTTCTCCACCCAGTCCCTCTGAGAGAGAAGTGTCAGGATTTCTAAAATAAAGCAAAACAGCTGAGGAATGTTTTACCTCCCTTCTCTCCTGGGGTAAGGAGCTTCTCACCTGCTGAAACCCAAGCATTGTCACTGTCCTCCTGCCGTGTTGAATCTGGTGAGGAGGTGCCTGATGCTCTGAGACTGTTGCATTTTTGGGGGCATTTGGATGGTCAGTTGGAGGGTATCAGAAAAATCAGCTCTTGTGAATCTTGCAGGACATGGCCAGACTTTCAGGAAAGCCAGGGTGTGCGTTGGTGGAGCTCACCTGAGCACTGCTGAGAACCTGCCTGGTTCTTTCATGAGCGCTTCTCCTGTTCTCACCTGAGACCTGGGCTCTTTGGAGGGCTGGCACACAGACTCCCAGCTCTCAGTTCCATTCTAGGGAAGGTCTCTGCCAGGCTCTGGAGTTGCTTTTGGAGCTGTGTCCTTATTAAAAAAATCAAATTTCTTTCCTCACACTTGGAAGGTTTTTGACTGTGAGTTACAGCACAGAAAAATCAAATGTGGAAAAGACAAGCTCTGTGGATGAATTTTGTTTCCTGTGTAATGTCCCAATGAATGACTTGAGTCTTTGATGAAGGAGAGAAGCTGAAGCCTTATGAAGGGCCTGTTTATTGGCATTAATTATTTTTTATTAGTTACAGCATCTGTAGTCCGTTGGCAGTAGAAGAGCCCAAAGTAAGAATATTAATTCTTCAGAAGTTTTTCAAAGCTTGCATTTTTCATAAGAAGCTTGTGAAGCTTCAAATCTAAAGCTTCCAAATCCTTTTTTTTATTCTTCAGAAGTGCCAGTGAAGCTCTTTTTTTAATTTTTCGTGTTTTAGCTGAAACTATGAGTTTTATACGTAAAAAAAAAAAAAAATTTCTTTCCCATCCACTGCATTGGCCCCAACTTTCAGGTCTCTTGCTGGGTCAGTTAGACCCTCTGCAAGCACCAGCTGTGCTCTACAGACCAGGTGTGTAGCCTTTGCTACTAATTCATTGTGGTTTTCCCCTGTGGCTGAAGCACAGGCTGACATGAAAGGTGTGTTTGTTTGGCAGTGGCCAGGTAGGACAATACTTGACCTTCACAGTTGTTGAATAACTTCAGAGCAATACGTAACTGCTTCAAGGAAACAAGGGGTGTGGGTGGGAATTTAACCAGTACAAGGTGAATCTGGTGTCTCTTTGGCCAGCGAGCAGCATTTTTTCTGGTAGCCTGCAAGGTCGTGTTCTAATATACTCTGACTATGAATTTAAGGGTCATGCTGGTATTTTAGTGGTAAAACAGGTGGATGCTTGGTCTTACTTCATGTTGCTTCACAGAATGGTAACCTTGGCCCTCTCTGAACCTCAAGAGTAAAAATGAAAATTGCCTTCTTCAGGGTGGTCTCCGTTCTCATTTGTGTGGAGAAAACTGTTGTGGAGTGGGATGATTTTAGCTACAAAAAGTTGTGATGTGGTGGGTTCTTTTGGTGCTTCTGCCTACATTACATGGACAGGTTTACTTCATCGATAGCCGTGCCTGTGGAAGGATGGGCGGAATTTTTGGGAAGATCAGAAGGGAAAGTGCTGCAGACCCCAATTTTTCAGCTCGTATTAAAGCAACCAAGCAAACTCCCGCCTTCCTGCCACCGCTGGCTCTGAGGGAGCAGCACACAGTCATTTCCCATGGTTTGTTTATGTCTGTCTCTGAGAAAATCCACTGTATCAAAATCACCTGTCCATGTAGTGACTCGTCTTAGATTCTTTGTGTGTGGGAGATTAATTCTGAAGAACATCAAGCATTCAGTGCCAACTTGGGCAGAAATTCAGCAGATTATGGTACGAGCAGCATGGCTAATGTATAATAGTGGCATTTAGGACCATTACTAGCCCACGGTGCCTACGAGTTTCTGGGAAGCAGAGGAGCCACGTGGTGTAAACTCAGCCAGGCGTGGCAAATGCAGAGAAACCCGTCAGCTGAAACCTCCCGCAGAACAAATAATTTGTCCTAACCCAGTAACCTTTACTTACTTAATTGTCTTATTTGTCTGGTTAGCTTATCATTTGATGGAGAGTCTGTACTGCAGGAAAAAGAGTTTTGTTTATTTTGCCTGTTTCTTTCGTTAATTTGTGCTCATTCCTTGCCTGCTGCTTTCTGGGTTTGAGCGGTGCCTTCCTCAGCAGCAGTTCCAAATGCCAGCCTTTCAGAAGGTGAATGGGAGGCCAGGCAGTCCAGTGTATTTCCAAGAAGTCTCTGGTTTGGAAGGGTGAATTTTTGGTTGGGTTGATGGCTCAGTGTCACAGTTTATCACTGTATTGGGCAATGCAAAGTCGTGTGTCGGGGTTTACCTTCAGCTTGTAGTTTATGTCTGTGTACAGAGTGAAGCTGAGAGTGCTACTTACAGCTCCCCCTTCTTCTGCAGACGGTTGTTTAAGATCTGGTGCTTAATGATCAACAGGGGTTAGTGCTGATTTCCCCCTTCTGAAGCATTTCTGGCTCTGCAGGAAAGATGAGTATTGGCTGTGCTGCGGAGCTGGAGGTAGAGTCAGCTGTTGAGTGATGCATCGGCTGTTATGTGGTTGCTGCTGTATGGAATTACTGGTTCTGGTTGCTAGTGTGTGGAATTACTGATTCCAATTCATGTGTGAAGCAAACCCTGGTATCCCAGTCTCTCTCTGCTTTTTTTTTTCCCTGTAAACCACATCCTCCCTTCCTCTCTTGTTCATGGTATTTGCTTCTGCACGCACAGAGCCAGTGTGCATGCTGGATTCCTCACCACAGACACTAGGACAGGTTTAAGACTTCCTAAAGGTTAGTTCAGGATGAATTCAGAAGCATCTTGGATTAACTTTTTAACCACTGCAGCTGGTCTGGAGGGGACGTTCTGCAAAATGAGCGGCTTAAGAACGAAACAGCCCCAACCCTCTCAACTCCAGCAAAGAGCCAAGAGTGGGAATGGAGGAAGGTGGCTCCTGGGAAGGGTAGGTGGTGATGCTGGAGCACATAGTACATGTGACATTTCAGCTTCAGGGATGGGGAGAAGAGGAAAATGCTGCTTCAGTTGTGCTTTGAAGCTGTTTGCCAGGTGTGGAGTGGAAAAGTCCTCATCTGGGTTGTGATCAGTAAGTTTGTGCCTGGTGGAGTCCAAATATTGTATCAGAAATGGTTAATGTGGGGCCTTGAACCTAATGTGAAAGCATAGGGCTTATTTTTCCCATTGCAATGTGTAATAAACATAAAATATCTAAAATCTGCAGCTGACAATATCATCTGTGAGTTCTCACCCTGCATTCTGGGGGCTGATGTTAAAACAAAAGAGAGTTTAAGGATATTACTGTATTTGCAGGATATATGTAAAAATATGTTGTATTTATATAATAAATATAATTATATTATTATATATTATATTCTGTTATTTAGTTAGGCCTGGGCATTTGCTGAAGGGGCTGTGTTAAATCACACCTACATTTGCAAGTGGCAGTAAATGAAGAGTCAGGTTGAAAACTTGATGTGTAGCTCAGTGTTTAACTCAGTATTTTTGTTATTTTGCTAATATCTTCAGTCCCCTCACATGTGTTTATGGGTACAGCCATACCTTGTGGTGGTGGCTCCTAAACTTGATCTCTGTGCTGTTTGAGTAATTTCTTTTTTGGGCAATATAAGGCTGCTTAAATAACAAGAGGGTAGTGGAGAGGCTGGAATGAGTATTTCCAGATCTGATGGTGGCTATGCAGGAAGCTCCTTGGAGTCCCCAGGAGTTTTACACATTGCTTTGTCTCTCCTTGAACAACTCTTGTGCATTGATTGCATGGTAATCGAAGTCAGAATAATTTGTTTGATGTTGTTTATTCAAATCTGGAAAGGATGGTTGTGCAAAGACCAAAGAAAAATGGTTTTAGTCTGACAAATGCCAAGGGTTTTTGTTTTGTTTTTAAAGCCCAAACAAAGCCTTTGGGATCCTTGGCTGGGTATATAATAGCATGAAATACACCACTTCTTTCATTCTGCTCCCTAAAAAATCTAATTTTTTATGCATTTAAAGTGGGAGTTGAGGCAAAAACAGAGTTTAGCTCTGTTGACCTATATTTATGAGAAGAGAAGGCTTGCTAAGCGTTGCAAGAAAAGAATATATGGTGCTGTTGCTATACTCTGACAAAATGTACACACATAGTAAAACCACTTTTGGGATTCTTCACCTTCTTACTGAGTGCTTCAGCCCTTTCCACCTGGATTCAGCCTGATGGTGCTGTGTTCATGGCCTGTATAGTCAGGCCTCCCATTAATAGCCAATGAAGAAGGACAGCAGAACAGGGAGTTTAGAATAAGCAAGGAAGAGAAGGAGAGGTAGTGCTGAAAACCTTCCTAATCTCAAGGTTTAAAAGTGAACTTTTAAACTTTCTTTTCCTGGGTTTTTTTTTGTTGCTGTTGTTTTATTTTTTAATTCAGCCCACTCTTTATTAAGTGCAGTTTCATGGTTCTCGTGCTGCTTATTGCATAACTGTGGCACAGATGTTATTTTTTGTAATGTTGCCTGACATATTTAAAAGGGAAAGAGAGGAAGGGAATTTATACCCTTTGGAGATGAATATGTGGAGCCTATTAGTCTTAAAAAAGTGTGAAGAGCTTGTTAGAGTCGAAGCTGGCACATCTCTGAAAGGCTGATCTGTGGAGTGGAGCTCTTCAGATAAAGAATGAATGTGTTTTATCTTCTGGAGTTTGTTGAATGTGTTACCAGACAGCCTAAAATCTGAACTTGGTGGAGTACTTAATGTTTAGGCACATGCTTAAATATTTGTGGAACTGAGACCAAATCCAAATGTATATTTAATAAAACGTTGTCCACAATTAAGATTTGCAGGATAATCAGTGGTGATGCTTAGAGTTAAGGGATGTGAAGAGGAAATACCTCGCTCAGCATGGGTGGTACTGGATGTTTCAGTGTTTATGTCACTGCAGCTGCAAACAACACCTTTAAAGTTGCTTTCTTGTGAAGGTTTGAGTGAGGAGATACAGTTAGAAATATGCTGGGTTTCAGCAGAAGGAAAAAAATTGCATTCAGGCCTATCATTTCCTGGTGGAATGGGCATGAGAACATGAAATGTTCTCCTTTTGGTATTTCTGACAACATTAGAAGTTTTAAAATAGTAGAAATGGAAGTAGAGTGAAAATGGTCGATGTTATATTTATTTTTATATAGTAACAGAATGCCTGGTGTTTCAGATGAGCAGAGTGTGCCTTGATTCACAGAGTATTTGTTTTATAACCATGGATATAGCTGCACAACCCAACTCTCCTGTTGTATAGAGGAGCAAACCAGCTCATGGGGCAATTAATGACCTGCTAAAAATGCAGTTGTGAAACCAACCCAAGAATCTTCACTTCCTAGCACTCATTTGTGCCTGTGTGCTGGGCAATAGGATAATTGGGATAAATTGATAAGGGGGAAAGAGGAGAGAAAAGGGGGAAATGGCACCTACTGTCATGGAGCATCTTTTTGAAGTCTTGGATTAAAGATAAGTCAAATTGTTCATTTACAAGAACTTGCAGAAAGACCAGGTAAACAGTTATAAAAACAAACAGAAGGAAACCTGAGAGTGTTTTTTACTTGTTTCTGCCTAGGGCAAGATATTTTGGTTTGATTTTTTGTTCTGCCCCTTGCCCTCCCCCCCCTGCTGGGTTACCTGATACAGGAAATATGAATTAGGCAAAATAAATCCTGACTTACAGTTGTAGGAGGCAGGGCTTGCTGTGTGAGTGTGGGGTTGCAGAGGCTCAGGTGTAAATTTTCTGGAGTTTCCTTCACCAAGAAGCAGGTGGGCTGTGACTTTATTCCTCAGCTCCCACAGCTGTGCTTGGAGCCCCTTGTCCCACAGCCCTGCTGGTGCTGGGTGTGGATGTGCCCCCCTGGACGGGAGAAGGGGCGTCTCCCCTGCCTCCCTCCCTCCATCAGAGGCAGGGCTTCCTCAGCTGGCCGTTGGACAAAGCTCCAGCGTCTGGGAATTGTCTCCCTTTCCAGTCCAGCGACACCCATGCAATGTTTAGCGTGTGGAGCTCTGAAAACCTCCTCCTCTGGCTAAACGAGGAATGGATGGAAAATATTAGGCTAAAAGAGAAGGTTCGTGCTGATGCAAGCTGTGTTTACTTTTGAAAATTCAGTTTATTAAACTCAAGGCTGCGGAACTCCAGGGATCAGTGATGCTGTGTGAACATCACCTTCTGCACCGCACAAGCAATTTTTCAAAATTACTTTTTTAATTAAAAGTTGTATCGGTTTAATGGGAGTTAAAGGAAAGTTCACAGGCTTCGTGTTGTCTGAGACATACTGCAGATTTGGGAGAAACCTTCTCCTGCTTCCTGAAGTTTATCCAAAATAGTGAATATGCATGGGAAGAGAGGGGAATCTCCTTGTGGGCTCTGTCTCTGAGGGGTTGCAGGGTGATGGTATTTATTGATTATCAGTCCAGCTGCACTGCCGTTACCTTCGGAAGGAGCTGCGCGGCAGCTGAGTCGGAATATGAACATAAGGAAAACAAGGAGGACTTGAGATACAGCAGGGGAAAGTCAATACAGAGCTTATTTAAATGTCAGCTGCCTGGAAGAGTTCTGCTCAAAAGCTGTGAGGAGAGATTAGGTCTAAGACATGATGCCTGGGTGTGTAAGGGAGGGAGGGAGGGAGATGGCTGAGCGAGTCAGGTGCTGTGGGGAACACGTGAAAAGGGATATATTGAGGAGGAGGAGGAAGGAAGAAGAAACTGCTGACTGAAAATGACATCTGACAATTAGTTCTGAGCAATAATTGGAGAAGCACGTGGCTTTTGGACATGGGAAGACTGTGATTTGTAGTTGGTGGGCGATCTGAGCCATGTTAGCAGTGTTATTCATCAGCGCAGTTGACAGGGATAAGTGACACCCATTACAAATCTGTTTACTACCTCTATATATTGTACTTAGTTTGTGAATGTATGTGCAGGGTAGAGAGTCTCTGTAAGCACAGGAGTTCTGGAATTTTA
This sequence comes from Pseudopipra pipra, assembly GCF_036250125.1. Classification (NCBI taxonomy): domain Eukaryota; kingdom Metazoa; phylum Chordata; class Aves; order Passeriformes; family Pipridae; genus Pseudopipra; species Pseudopipra pipra. Next base: position 18,932,692 of record NC_087561.1, on the reverse strand, counting down.
TTGAACCGTAGAATATCCTGAGTTGGAAGGGACCCACGAGGATCATCAAGTCCAGCTCCTGGCCCTTTGAATCTTTTGGAATCACGTTGACTTTATTTAGCCAATAGGCCAGAGTTGTAATTGTATGGCATTTGTCAGTGTAAGTGAATTTACATTTGGGGAGAGCTTGAGCCAAAAAATCACTGATTTGCTGATGAATACCCTGATTCTGAATTTCATGGCCATTTTTATTTTGTTAATTAAGCCACTAATTCTGTGTTTTAATAAAAAATAGTTGTATTACAATTGTGCCTGAAATAAATTAGGTTGAGCACTCTTGTACAAGAAACATTATTAGAGTCAACCTCCAAAATGTGGCATTTAGGGACATGGTTTAGTGGTGTTCTTGGCAGCACTGGGTTAATGGTTGGACTTGAACTTGGAGGTCTTTTCCAACCTAAGTGATTCTACGAAGTCCTCAGCATTTAGGCGGGACCGGGAAGAGAAAGATGGGTTGTACCCATTGTGCTGTACCCACTGCAACCCAGCCAAGTTTTTCTTTATTTTGTCAGCCTCCTGCTTAATTTTGAATGAAGTTCAATATTTTCATCTTCAGGGAAGTGCTCTGTGCATATGATAGCTAGAAGACCTAACAAGGCTTCAAGATAAAACTGCACCTGGCAGTGTTGCTTCCTCGGCACAGCAAAACTTTCTGTCTTAATCCACTGTGTCAAAAACGTGTGTCATGTAACAAGTGCTTGCTCAGGTCAGTGGGACCATGAATGAAAGCAAAGGACAGTGACAAAACCAAGGCAGGTTGGGATGTGAGGGTGTTGCTTTGCCTTTGCCGTCTCCATAAACACGTATGCTGGTATTTGTGTTCTTAGCAGTTGTACGTTGCGTTCTTGTTGTGCCACACTGCCTGCAAACATGGATTTATTAAAAAACATCACAACTGTTGCACATGCTTCTCTCCCGCAGAGAGGATGGGGAAACAAACAACATATGATGAGCTTTATTTGCATTGTTTGATGCTCTTCTGAGCAGAACAGCTCCCACTAGAAGATACTTTACTGTCTCGAAGGGCAGGGGACCAAGGTGGGCGGCAGGTGTTTAACAAGTAGATGGGATCTGAAGCAGTGAGCTAAAGTCACTGTCCCCATCTGTGGCATGGGCTTTTATTTTCCAGAATGTGTGATGACAGTAGAACAGTTGACAAGGGAAGTAGGTTTGCATTTAAAATGCTCAGGAGGTTTCACTGAGCCAACAGACTGAGCTCTGGCCTCAGCACTGCCTTTGGCTTCTCTCTTGGCCATACAACAGTGGCATCATTTGTCTGTCCTGCTCACCCCCCTTGTTTGATGGGATTATTAATATGGATGTGTTTGCTTCCCAGGAGTATCGTGAAAATTAGTTAAGGTACGAAAAGTGTGTTGAAGAAGTCTCTCAGTGCTGGGCATTATTACAAGTATAGCTTTAAAAATACCTTTTATTTAGCAAAAATATTTCTTCTTCTGTTAGAGTTTCCTCACATTTTTCCTGTTGCTTTTTTGCTGTATCCCTAGACTCTTCTATATGCATCCTGCTTTGTAAACACTGTATTTTATCCTGCATTCAAGGCTCAGATTTTCAGTATGTGTGTTATTACACAGAATGTGACTAGGAGGCAAGAAGCCTTGTGCTGCTGGAGCCTCCTGGTTGTGCTTTCCTGGCGTGGGTCACACAGGCACTGACACATATTTGCAATGATCCACCATTGCTGCTGTTTAAAGAAGGTTTTTAGACCAGGAGGGATCGTTCCAGCACTTACAGTGTGATCTGTGTCTCTAGAGAAAGCTGGGAAGCAGACAGGCGAACAGGAGCACGGAGGGATGGACCTGGAGATGTGAGGTGACATCTTGAGAGAGAAATACTTCCTTATCTCCAGCACTGAGACAGGGTGGTGACTGCTGGCATGTTCTCTGAGGACAAATAGTTCCAATGCAAGTGCAGATGAAGCCTTTTGGACCAGCCAGCTGTTAGATCCTCGAGGGAAACAGACCCCACATGTCTCAGTTGCATACTCTGAAGTGCTGAAAAAATAAGGCAACCTTCAGAGTTTGGGCTGTAAAACTTCTTCCCCTTTAAATGGCATAGAGGAGCTAGCACACTTAATTAAAATGTTCATGATACTATTTTCAAGATTCCTATTCTAGTAAAAGGTGAAGAGATCTTTCTGCAGATTACTTGTGGCCGGGACTGATTTCTTGTCAAAATATTAACCTCTTTTAGCAGTTTCTTCAAAAAGCATCTGGGAAGCCAGTTGAACCTAAAGCAAGGGGGAGGTAGAGTTAAGAGGAACACTTTCTGTAGCATTTAAACCAAACATTTCTTGGAGGAGATCCTTCCAAGGGGTCATCTAGGCTGACTGTAGGTGGTATTGAAATCCTTGGGTGTGACTGGAAGTTGAATTGAAAATGAGGGCAGAGAAGAATTTACTCTTGCAGGACAAGAAAACTGCACCATCTCCCTTACAACTCTCACCTCACCAGCCTGCCTTACTTTCCACTCATGGAGTTCTTCCATTCTCCTTTGCTTGTCTTTCTGTTCAGTATCAAAGCTGCATCCCCTGAAGGTTGTCTTGCTTCTGGTGTCTGAGTTCACACAGAGAATGAGATGAAACAAGGCAAACTTGGTTCTAATCGCTCTCGTCTAATTCTGCTGCATAATGGAGATGAGCAGTACTTACATAACAGTATCCTGGGATGTTAATAGATTTAATAACCCAGAAAGGTGGGAAGAGGTTCTGAATTACCTATAAAATGGCATCTAAGTAATGAAGTTTACGGGAAGCTCATCCCTTTGAACGAGAGTCACGTGGTAGGTGCGAGAGTTCTGCATATGCTCGGAAGAGGAAACCAAATGAAGCTGCCTGTTCTAATAGGAATAAATCTCCCATTAAAAATAAGTTCTGAGATGCTGTTGGATTATGCCAGTTTTACAGGGCTTCTAGTTAAAGTCTTGTAAAAATGTAAACAACACAGACTCCTTTAGATTTAATTTTTTTTTCCAACTGCAGATATGTTCCAGTCTTGGGGATTAGAACTCTGTGTGTGCCCAATGAAAACAATCAGTTCATTAATGCTGTTTTGTTAGACCTTGCCCCCCTCTTGCCATGGTGATAAGGGACCTTAATTAGATCCCAGAACAAATGCTGGAGAGCTTGACAAAAAAGAGAAACATGGGGAGGGGGTGGAGAAATACTGAGATGTTTTTAGCAGATATATGCAGAGAGCTGTATCCTGCAGAGGAGAGACTGGGTTTTATTGAAAACACTGGTTTCCTATCCCAGGAACAGAGCCTGTGCTGGTAGGCTGGAAGCACCTCCAGACAGTGTGTAGAATTGGTCCTGGCAGCTTTCTGAGTGTCAGGTCATGCTCCAGGTGTGGGCACCTGTCTGTTGGCCCGGGAGACCGAATGGGGAGCTGGGAATTCAAAATGTATTTTCCTAAATCTGTTCTGGATTTTGGTGATGTTCCCTGATGGGAAGTGGCCAAATCATTGTGTTGATTCACATGTTCGTGTGTTAAGAAGAGATATCTGTGTGTGGAGGGTTTGAAAGGGAGGAGAAGGGTGAGAATTCAGAGGATTTTCATGAACACCGTCGGCAGAGTGCCTAAGTGAAAGGGGGGAATTATGAGGCTAAATGATGAGAAGAAAGGTTAGCAAACAATGTGAGCTTGAAAAAGGGAGAGAGTTTCTGTAAGACGCTGATCTTCAAAAAAGCAGGCATGCAGAAACACAGGCATTAAAAACTGAGCAATGTCAGGTTCTTCTGTTTGTTTTCTGTTACTGGGTGCTCAGGTTACACCTTCAAAACTTCCTATGCCATCGTTCTAGGTAGAATATTAACTTCAGGTTGGAATCTCAGCTTTTCATTAACTGCATTTCCAGTTTGAAATTGGAGGACTGTAGCTATCAGCTCTCATACCTTTGTCTCTACTCTTGAATTACTTGCTGCCTGATTAGTTGTACTTCATAATTATTCCTCACTTAAATTACCTTTCAATAAACAAAATAAGATTATCTCCTTGAGTCTCTCATAGGAGACGTGTTTTTCAGACAGTTGTTCTCTGAGCAACTAATTTATTAATTTATTTTTATTTCCATGTCAGGTTTTCTATATCACAGTGACATGTCTTGGTGCACAGGTGAGGATGTTTCAAGTGAAATTTGTTGCATTACAAGATGATGCATAAAAGCCAACCCTGTTGTCAAGGTCTATCAGGCAGTTTAAAGCCTGGAATTGGATCTCTGTCTACCCAAATATTTTAGAAACTTTTAAGTAAGAACAAGGTGTTATTGCTCTATTTTTAAAAATGTGCCTCTGGAAGGCAGGCATCAAACCTGCCAGCACTGGAGTAAATATGTCAAAATGCAAATCCAGGTGCCTGTAGACCCACATATCATTTAAACACAGTATAGTAGGTACTAAAGTGAGTGTGAGGGGCAGGTGTAGTCTGTGAGTAAATACAGAAGTGTCCATTTGCCTTGCTCATGTGAGAACGGCCTTCCTGCGATCTCTGTGCTGAGCTCGGAGCCTTCTGGGGAAGCAACAGGAGCAAACTGGGGAACAAAAAGGTTTTGGTAGTTTGTGCCAATTCCTTCTGAGCTGGCTGGGTTTGGGCAGGGCTTTGGTTATGAAGAGTCAAAAAGCTCCAGGTATCACAGTGTGCCCTGCTCGGGCTGGCTGTGACAGCGATGCAATAGGCTCATTTTAACAAAGAGAGCCTTGTTTTTCCTGAAATGTGTGCAGGAAAGAGAAACCATTTGCTAAGTGCATGATTTCTTACAATTTCTTATTCTTCCACGATTTCTTTGTGTTTCCACTACCCCTATTCAGGATATTTATTCAAGGTTAACAAAACCGGCTCTACAGTTCTTACTGTTCTTCCAAAATCTGGGATTTAATTAATTTTTAATTCACCTGGAGAGTGTGGCAGCCTTAGGTGTCCAGGACTGTCCAGTATTCGTTTCTGTTTTGCAAGAACAGAAACAAGGTTCTCTTTGGAACTGAATGGGAACTGAGGTGGTTCAGTTTAAGTTTTCCAGTTTTCTTTTGCAGGCTGAGAGTGACTGGTGTAAGCTTAAAAAAGTCATGAGACAATAGCAGGGTTATAGAGACCGTTTCATGGAAACTCAGTGGAAAGGGATTTCAGATAAATACATACAAGATGACTAGTTTTAGTAACATCAATAAAACAAGACATAAAGGTAAAGGAAGGAGAGGAAACCTGAATTTTCAGGTGGCTGAGTTGAAGAAGTGAGGATCGGTGAGCAGTGGTACCACTGCCTGCCACTTAATGGGACTTCAGTGGAAACTGGTGACCAGGTTTCCCTGCTCTGTAAACATGTGGTCCACAAAATTATTGTCAGATAAACATTACTGCAGAAAAGAAACCTATAAACTCATGCTTGTCTGGATTATAACACTGTTAGTTGTAAATAACACCATTAAAATCAGCACTTCTCAGACAGATGCTTCAGGAAAAGTGAATATGAGCATCTGCCTGTCTGTAGGAGTATGGCTCTTACAGAATTCAATGGAAGGGTCTGGAGCTGTTCTAGAAGTGGCTGCTGGTGTAGATGAGCGTGGTGAAAGCAGAGCAGCACGTTTGGGAGTTGTCTGTTGTTTTGGAAGCCGTGGGGGTTGTGTCCATGGAGTACGTGGTTGAACATCTTGGAGTTCTGGAGGAAAAAGGCAGAGGACAAGCCAACTACAGAACTTAATACTGAGTTGAACTCATGCTCTATGTTTTGAAGGGAATAAAGTGAATGTTTCCACCCTTGTTGTTAGTCCCCCCACCGCAGGCTTGCTGTGCTGGCCACGGAACATGTGGAGCCAGGGCAACAATTCACTGACTGACCTGGGTTGGAGTTGCTTTTGGACTGCTGGCTGGCAGGCTCCTGTCAGAGCAGGAAATGCACAGACAAGGTATTAAATAGTGTGATTAGATAATCTAGAGGGTTTAGTCCTAAATCATGATTTATTTTTATTTTTTTTAAGCTGTTGTTCATAGTGGTTATGCATGTTATCTAAGGAGTTTTATGTTTTACAAAGTCAAAACACTGTAGGAGAGTTTTTAAAATTACTATTTAAAACTCAAACCTTTGCTAATTCCCATGGGTGGCTGTCCTGTCTGTATGCAGACAAATAGAGAGAACAAACTGGAAGTGCCAAAATGCCAAGTACTCCCTGTTCCCCACGGCAGCAGGATTGCAGACTAGGGCAGTGGCAGCACAGGGAAGGTACATGGCTCACTGAAGACACCTTTGAGTGAACGAGTTAGGCTGATGAAACCTCTCCTTAATCCTTACTCCAGTTTCCACCTACTTCAGTTAATTATGGAAGTGAGTTGTTAGTGGTGAGTTTTATGAAACTGTGTGCATAAACAGTATAAATTATGAAAACATTAAAGCCCTCATTTGTAGATGAGACATTAAGGAGATATACGATTCTTTTCTGGCTCAAAGCAGGTGTCAGTTCTCTTTCCTGTCCGTAGTTCCCTCGGAGTGCAGTTCCTGGCAGGGAAGTGTCCGTGCTGGGTGGCAGGCGGGTGATGGACTGCAGGAGCTGGGTAGGAACGTGTAGCCAGTAGAGAGATGTGTGTGGGAGAAGTCCTTGGTGGCCTGGCATCTGCTTTTACAGTTTCTTCTGAGCTAATTGTTGAAGCCTTACTTTAAAAAATGAAACCTAATTAAGGATTGAGTTGAACAGTGTATTTGCAGCGAGTCTGTTCAAGGTCTCGATTCGACAACTCGAGCGTGTTCTCTTGAGAGCGTCTCAGACTATATCTGAAGTATGTCCAGAACACAACTGCAAGAGAAGGAATCAAGGTCGTGTGGAAACGATACACAGCTTGTTTAATACGGATCAGCAGTTCCAATCAGGGTTAGAAGTCACTTGCCAGATGTGTGTGTTTGACCCAGACCGTCGGGTTTGGGGGAGAGTGCAGCCCTGGGACTCCTTGGCCTGCTCTGAGATGGCAGCCAAAGCAGGAGGAATGACCACTTGTCTTCTGCAGCTGTGCTGCTGTTCTGTCTTCTTTCCAGCCCTCCCGGGCATAAAGGGAGTACAGCAAAAGAATTTGGCATGATGGGCTGTGCCTGAAGGGAGAGCTGGAGGTGCAGGGGGCATCACTCTGCCGTCTACAAGAAATACGGTTCTAGTCTGGGATGCTCTTTGGCCGTGGTGTCTCTTGAGTATTGTGGAATGGGTTTAACCATCTGGCAGGTCAAGAGCTGCTCTTAAGGAGAAGCAAAGGGAGTGGTGGTGATTGTGGAATTGCACAGCTCGGAAAGCACCGTCCGGCTCCAGCGACTGTGCCGTCACCGGCAGATCGTGGGGATCCACGCGGGGTTGGATGGTCACACTGGCCTGGAACGGTGCTGGCAGGAAAACTTGGGCACTGCCTGGCTGTTTGATTTGTCTCCCTGGCTTCCCCTGCCTCTATCCTTTGTGTTCCTGGCATGGAGGCAGCGTCTCAGACTGCAGATGGTAATGGGGAGGTGCTGGGAGTGACCTGGCACTGGCAGCCACCGGAGCTGAGTTGTTCCCACAGAGCAGGACTGACTGACTGCCTGCAGGACCCTTCTGCAGAATACAGTAGCCTGTAATGTTGGCATGTATATATATAGAGAGAGAGAGAGAGAGAGAGAGAGAGAGAGACACCCCCCATAAAATTCATTATGGTCTGTCTCCTTCCTTAATGCAGCTTCCCAGAGTTTGTCGTTGGTTTAAGCAAGTAATGCAGTCAAACTTGTAAGTGTGCACAAATGTTCAAAAAAAATTAAATCAGCAAGACAAAACTGATGGCATGGAAGGGGGGCAGGAGGGAATAAAAATGCTTGTAAAAAGCTTGATGCTAAGCAGTTTATAAGCAGATGTTTGGAGCATAAGTTTTTCTTTGTGTTCACTGGGAAGTTTCTATTTTACTCTCGCTTCTCACTTGATGACATAATAACATTACAGCTTTCAAGTCTGTTGTGAACAAACTCCTGTGCACTTTGCTTCTTAAAAATTCTTTTTGCAGTATATAGAAGTTTACCACAGAAACATCATGTCTGTGCAGTTGTGTACAAGTGCTAGATGCTCCTGGTATCCATCAAACTGAGCCAGTTTGGCTGCAAAAACAACACTGTGGCCCTGTTACGTACTGGTGATGCTCATCAACAAGTCTTAATCCTTTTTTCACAGAAGGTTAAAATGAGAGGAGGAAGTTGATGGTCCAGTTGTGTAAAGGTGCTGTAGGTACTCACTTCCCATGGATGTCAGTGAGGGTGATGAAAATCAGGCTGCAGAGGTTGTTTAATATGGCAAAAAAAAGCTTCTGTGTTCCTGTCAAATCATGCAGTGCAACCAGGTTTCCTATACAGCTGCTGGGAGATTGACCTGTTCCTTGGAATAGGACCCTGGTGGATGTTCATCCATGAATCTTGTTGAAGTGATTTTTATTTCTATGGTCTTTGAAAACCTGAAGCAGTGACAGCTACAAGAGCCACTGCAAACTGGTCTGCCCCAGCCCTGGAAGTGTCCAAGGCCATGCTGGACTGTGCTTGGAGCAACCTGGGCTAGTGGAAGGTGTCCCCTGCCATGGCAGGGGGTGGAACAGGATGGGTTTTAAGGTCCCTTCCAACCCAAACCATTCTGGGATTCTTTGATTGTCTGGTCCATGTAAAATTGCATGCTTACTTGGAACTTAAAATCTTCTGCAGTTGCACACCAATTTCTGATCTCCAGTGACTGGGTGCAGGTAGTGAGGTGGTTGTTAATCAAGGCTGGGTTTTCTTGTACTTGCTGGAAGCTAATTAGGACTTGCCCAAAAATTTGCATTTTAAATGGCCTAGTTGAAGTGTTTAGCAGTTTAATTTAGCTGTAACAAAGACCTAAACTTTTGACTGTTCTTGTTTAAGAGGGAGAAGATGTTTTGGTATGTGGTGGTGAGTGGTATTGTAACTGTTTAGTCACATTGCAGCTCCCCCCATGAGCCAGTGGAAGAAAAAAGAATGAGAATCCCACTTTTGCTCCTTTGGATGTAACAAAGAGCAACCTTATCCCCAAATTCATTGGCTAATTTTGACTGAAACTTTTCCCTGCTTCCTAAACTTCCTATTATTGTTTTAGATACATGTATTCAGTATTCTTGATGCCTGTCCTAAAGCTGCATAGCATTTCAGTAAAACATGAAATACCTTATGACACTTGCCATTTCTTTCTACATGTACGACCTCTGGAATATCTCCAAAGCTCTGGAAAAGAATGAGATTTTCAGTAATGGCTAAAGGCATTAAGGGCACAAATACTGTTGAGTATCAGTGGGATTTATGCTCCTAAATTGCTGTAAACGCTTTTGAAAGTCACATCCAAAATGTATCATTAAGAACAAGATATGCTGCTAATGTTTTTTAAAGCAGATGTGTGATATAAATGAACAATAAAATGAAAGGTGCTTTATAATGTTAGTCTTGTGGAAGAATTGTTAAATACATAATTATTACAAACAGCTGAATTTTCCTTTCTTGTCAGGATTGCAGTTTGGTGTGTTGATATTCATCCAGCTCTAGACAGAAACCAAGGGACTGAGATTTGAGGGCAGAACTCCTTTACTCCGTTGTTAATCAGAAAGGAATTTCTATATATTCCTACTGAGACAAGAAAATATCCCCAGTTCCCAAGAAATGTTCTAGTACTCTGATTGTTAAATGTAAATGAGACCCTGTCATTAAAATCCATAGATTCACGGTGCTAAATGACAAATTGCAGTTACCACATCACTTAATACACCATTCTTTTATTTTAGTATCTTGCAGGTTTGTTACTGCTCAGCTGTGTCTGGGAGGTTTTCTGGGGGTTCTGGCCACTGGCTGTTGTGTCTGTGATGTTTTCTGGAGGTTTTGGCTTGTGGCTGTTGTGTCTCCAGTGGAAGTTTGTTGTCCACTGATCCTTAAATCGCCTGAAGGCAGGAGACAGGCTGTTGCTCCGCGAGCAGATTTTTCCTGCTTTTCTTCTCAAAGGACCCAAACTATCTTTTTTTGATGTTCCACATGTTCTAAAGAGGCACCATTTTGCCCTCCTTCCTTACTGATTTCAGCACTGTGTGCTATTATTTAGAGTGCAATTTCTGAATTCTCTTTCTGAAGAGGTGCTAATTCCTTTGGGAATCATCTCCGGCATTTTGCCTGTGCCCAGCTGCTTGCCCATCATATCATTTATGGGGCTGGACACTCTTATTAGCAGTTGTAGTTACATATTTTAGTGTACTTCACATAACTAATTATGTTTTATGGCCCGTAGCCAAACTGACTAATTCTGCTTCCTCCAGAAAAATACACATATTTAGAACATGGCTAAAACTTCCCTTTAGTGACTCAGTGACGTTTCCCTAAGGTTGGGCTGTTCTAAGTGGGCAAATAGAGGTGTTTCAACATGAGAAAATTTGGAATGAATTTTCCCGTCTCTCCTTTTTTTGAGTCTGTCTTCGGTGGCAGCTGTGCCCCCTTCCAGCCAAGGGGGCTTGTGGGTGTGCTGGTTGGGCTCCTTTACATCATTGGATGGATACAACTTCTCCTGAATAAACTCCTCAGGTCTCTGCTTTTTCAAAAAAAAAATCAGAACACAGAGCAAGAGAGTGGGCCAGCTGGTTGCATTATTGCTGCAGAGAGGAAATGTGGACCAACTCTGGGCTTGGTTGCTCTGCTGGACATGAAATGGTTGGATTTACAAAGGACTTCATTCAGAGTTGCTGGTTTTTATTTGTAGAGCTGATTACAGACTTCTACAAGCAATTATCAAAAATAAGGAAGCTCTGGGAAGAATTTTTTCCTTGTGTTGTGCTTTGCAATGTCTGTGTCTCCTGCAAAACATTAATCCCTGACTACTGCAGGGTGGGGAAGGCACAGCCCTTGCCTGGCTGACCCAGCATGGTTTGGTGGGGCAGCTGGGCTGGCTGGGGCCTGGCATTTCTGCCTAGTTTCTGACCGTAATTCCATTTTGGAGCCCCAGCATCCCGCCTGACAGCTCACACATCCTCCTTCCATGGTGCTAATTGCTTGGCATTCCCTAGATTTTCGTGCATGGGGTTCCCGTGCAGCCATCTCCCTTTCACAGGTGGGTTTAACACATGCACCAGGTTGGAGGGGGGAATTTTTCATTTATTTTGATTTTTTAGCCTAAGTTAGGTTTGGAATGGGAAGCCATTAAAGGATAAAAGCAACACACATGCCTGTAGAGGTCAATTTAACTGGTACAGCAGCACAAAAATACACAAAGGACCGATGTAACAAAACCTAATCGGCTTTAGCTTGAGGGTTACCAGAACCCACATCTTTCAGATTGCTGCTATCAGTTACATTCTACAGTTCAGCACTATTTTTTATTGCAATTGAAGCACAATATTTGTACCTATTAGCCTTTGAGTTTCCTTTTTAGCTTCCTCCCTATAAAGCAAGATGCCGCATTATTATTAAACTGTTCTCCAGGCTAAACAGTGAATGTCATTCATGTCTGTGTTTATTAATAAAGAAGGAAGAGGGAGAAGGTTTAGCTTGTCTGGTTTGCTTGACTTGCATCAAGGATAACTTTGTAAGAGAGAGCTTTCAATAAGTATTCAAAATTGCATAATGAAAAGGTTCTGGAAATAATTATAAAAATCAGACTGAAATCACTTTGGAGAATTGTTGAGGGTTTTATTTTTTTACGTTTAAATTGGCAATGAAATGTAATGAAGACAGTCAGAAATAACCCCTGACGCCCACGCAGGGTATATATAGAGATTGTATTTACTCTGCTGTGCAAGCATCTACTGCAAGATGGCACATTAAAATGTGAACAAAACAGCACATCCCCGCTCCTGGATGCCGCAGTGCTGTTCGGATCTGATAAACAGTTGGAGTGGGGAGCACATGCTGTGTGCCTGCATTAGCACACTGCCACGGCCTCCTGGCACCTCACCTCCACCGGCTCTGTCTGCACCGAACGGCTGCTGTGGGGGGATGTTCTCAGGCTCTCCTCCTCCTCTTCCTCCTCCTTGTCCTAGGACAGTTTTCCAAAACAGCCAAAACCAGCTGGTTTGCTCGAGAATGCTTGAACTTCCTGGGCAGGGGCAGAGGAGGGGCAGGGACTGAGCTCTGCTCTGGGGGGACCAGGGACAGCACCCAGGGAATGGCTGGAGCTGTGTCAGGGCTGGCTCAGGTTGGATCTCAGGGAAAGGTTCTTCCCCCAGAGGCTGGTTGGGCACTGCCCAGGCTCCCCAGGGCAGTGGGCACAGCCCCAAGGCTGCCAGAGCTCCAGGAGGGTTTGGATGATCCTCTCAGGGACAGGGTAGGATTGTTGGGGTGTCTGTGCAGGGCCAGGAGTTGTCGATCCTCCTTGTGGATCCCTTCCAAATCAGCATATTCTGTGATTGTCTAACTTTCAGACTTTCCATGTTTTGCAGTTCATGTTGCCAAGGGTGTGAGCACATCTGAGTAGTTCACAGGAACCCTTTTGTCCTGTTGATTTGCAGCTAGGGATGATGATGATGGTGATGTTTTGGCTGCGATGGGTTTCTGCAGGGCATGGTATCTAAAACGAACATAGCTCTTGTTGGGCATCGCTTTGCTCTCCAGCAGCAATATTCCAGTGGCACATTTTATTTTCTTTTTGGTTTAAGCTTTTTCTTTCCCACTAGAAAATTGTTTCCAGCCCTTGTAGATGTGTATGTGACCTTCAGTGTGTAATCTCTTAATTCATTTTGTACTGAATAGGCAGCATATGAGACATGAGCTTTAGAGGCTCATCTCGGAGGCTGTGTTAACTCTAAAAATCAAATGCATCAAATTTGGGAAGCAAAGCCCAGTTTTAAGTAACTGACCTCTTCCAACTTCCCCCCCTGCTCCTTCACCTCAAAAAATGTCATTTTGCCTGTATTTGCATGTGATAATTTAGCATGAAAAGCATTTTGAGCACCCTGGAATGAACATTTTGACATGTTTGCTTTCACATTTGCCATACTTGAGTATACCTCTGTGAGAAATGCATTGCAGAATTTTTGTCTCTGAGGCTGTAGAAATTGTTTTAAATGCTGGTAATTAATTCCCAGCTAATGCTTTCAGCATGGGTTGCTCTGGCTGAGAAGTAGAGGCAGAAGAGTTTGTGTTCCTGCCTTCCTCCCATTACTTTCTGAATGTTGGGGGAGAGCTGGTAGAGGGATTTGGGGGTTGTTTTGTTTGGTTGGTTTGGGTTTGGTTTCCGGTCCTGTGGTGAGGTTTTTTTTTTTTTTTGTTTTGTTTTGTTTTGTTTTTTTTTTTTTTTGATTTTATTTTTAAATTTTGTTTTGTTTTTTTTTTTTTTTTTTTTTTTTTTTTTTTTTTTTGTTTTTTTTTTTTTGTCCAGGCAATAAAAAAAGCAGCTTTCTAGTCAGCAAAAACATGCATGTGGCTTTTAGGCCACAATCCTGTGGCCTCCCGTGTCGTGTGTTCTCGCTCTAATTAAAAGGAGTGTTCCTTAAAAGTGTAGGTATGGGAGAAAGGAAGAAAAAAATGTGTGGCTAGTTGTTGGCAGCAGCTACTGTTTGCAAAGGGATGTCATCACCTTCAAAATTTGTTGTTTATAAGAAGGCTTTTTTACCTCCCAGTGCTGCAAGTAACATTTAAAATAAGCAATCCTGAGAAAAGATCATCAGGGTTCTTGTATTTTTCCCATCTATGTTTGTGAAGATACTGGTACAAGTAGAGTTTTTCCTATTTTGTATAGATTTTTCACACAGCTGTGGTAAAGAACAAAGGCTTCATGTTGGAAAAAAGTATTATTTGTAAATTCTTAGGGAGAACCTGGGGCAGAAGGACTTGACATTTACTTCCAAGTCCTGTAAATATTAATAGATTTAAAAATCTGATTGGCCTTCTATTTTATAATCTTATCCAGGTAGTGTCATGTAATATAAACAATAAAATTAAATTATTATTTTCTCTGTGTGTTTTTCATCAATGATGAATTCTTGATGTGGAAACTCTTGGAGAGATGAGTTCACAATAACTTAGAAGTGCACTGCAGTGCCATGATGTGTTATTTACAGATTCCAGTTTGTGGTTTTGTTCTCTTTTTTTTTTTTTCTCTAGGATATTTTTGTCTGCATTTATTCATGCAGTACTGAAATCAATGCAACAGTTGGGTTTCCCGTGCAGAAAACCTCAGCGGACAAGAAGTAACATGAAGCCTACCACACACCTAGAAACTTCCTTCCTAGCTGTAAAATAAGTAACTTTATGGTGACAATCATGTTGCACAGAGTGGAGAGTTCCTGCTCCCCAGGTATAGCGGAGGAGAGGAAATACAAGGGATGGCCTGGCACTGCATCCGTAGCAAGTGGAGGTTTGCAACAAGAGAGATTTCTGGATATACATTGATTTATGACTGTAATGAAAGTGCATCTGCCTTGCCTTCGTTGGCATCCAGTCTGGGGTTGGTTACAACACACTGGGGAAGGGGAGCAAACCAGAACAAAACATTCCCAGTGGGATCTTTAGGCCCAGTCCTGCATCCTCTGCGAGCGCTGTGGTCCAGCCCTGGGCTGTGCCCGCCCGCTTGCAGCCGTTCCTCGGAGCTGTCGGAGCTGTCCGGGGAGATGGAGGAGCCGGGACAGGGGAGGCGGTGCCGAGGGGGCAGATGGAGGAGCCGGGGCAGGGGAGGTGGTGCCGAGGGGGCAGATGGAGGAGCCGGGGCAGGGGAGGTGATGCCGAGAGGGGAGATGGAGGAGCCGGGGCAGGGGAGGCGGTGCCGAGAGGGGAGATGGAGGAGCCGGGACAGGGGAGGCGGTGCCGAGGGGGGAGATGGAGGAGCCGGGACAGGGGAGGCGGTGCCGAGGGGGCAGATGGAGGAGCCGGGGCAGGGGAGGTGGTGCCGAGGACGGTGCAGCGCTGGCAGCGGGTGCTGGGCTGGGTGGCAAAGCCCGGGCAGAGCCCTGGATCCCCCCAGCCCGGCTCCCTGCCCGGCTCAGCCTGGCTCGGGCTGGGCCGAGGGGCTTTGCCGGGCTCAGCCCCGTCCTGTCCATCGCCTCCCCAGCTCCGGGAAGGCAGGAAAGCTCCCCAGCCAAGGTGGAGTTCCATCCCGCTCCCCTCTGTGTTGTTGCGAGCGTTTGCAGAACATATGGTATGTAAGAATCACCCGTTTCTCCGTGAGATCCCAGCAAATTCGCAGCATATCAGGGTGAGATACTTTTAGAGTGTCTCTTAACTCTTTAGTGGCTGAGTTTCCATCCCGGAGCGTTGCATGCAAACATATGGTTCACCGCCACCCGGTGTTGTGGTTGGTTTTTTGTGTTGCAGCTTTTTTTTCCCCTGTTTTGTTTTGTGTGTGTGCTTGGGTTTTTGTTTGGATGTTTTTGTTGTAGTTTGGGTTTTGTCGTTTGTTTTCTTGGTTTTGTTCCGTGGTTTGTTTTCAGAGCAAGGCAGAGGGAAAATACTTGGTATCACCTATAATTATAGGTTGTGGGGCCTTTTGGGAACTACATTAGTTTACCTTTACCAAGCTTTTGCCCAAATTTGAATGACAAACCTCTCAAATGTGGAATTGCAGGCCAGACTGACCTTTCTGCATCAATTGGAGGATTTTTTTACCCCATCACTAGCACTACCTGTCTGGATCTGAGCACTAATTTACTCACCTCCACCTTCCTTGTACCTCTCAAAGTTTAATTCCTTTTTTTTTTTTTTAATTCTCAGAGATGCTGCACTGAGCCTAAATATTGCGGGTTATATTTGCATGCCTTCCTTACCACTGGACTGCTATACTTAATAATGAGAAAGAGATAAAAATAGTTGCCACAGTTGCTTGTTACACAGAACTCAAATTTTAATGACTAATGTAAATACTGTTTTTTTCGAGTTTAAATCTGTTTAATAAAAATCACCAAGACAGTGTTGGTTACACGAAAATGGTGAAATTAAAGCCTGTTCTTATGAACATAAAATGGCATATAATTTCACAATAAATAGGTTTTTATGAAATGTCCCTTTATCTTGAAAATAGTTGATAGACATGTTTATGAACATGTGATTTATTTTTTTTGTTTGAAGTCACTTCTTTGTGTGTCCCACCCTACAAACACATATGGGATCAGCATCAGCAATCACCAACTGCAAAGCATAATCTCATTTTTGTTTTTACGTAAACATTAAAACCTGTGTGTGATTAACACTTGGTTTGTTTTGGAAAGTAGATCCTAGAGTAGATCCAGGGCTTTGTTTTTTTGTTACTGAATTCCAGGTTAGAACAGACCTTCAAAACACAGTAATCCTGTGGAAATACAACATTGAGTGTCATTGGGTGTCTTGGTGGTGGTACAACTATCACAGCAATTAAATGCTATACCTGAATTTTGTTTTTTGACCTTCCTGCCAATACCATCTCGGCCTAATTTTAAAATATCCTTGAACTTCATCTTGTCTTTTTTCAGTTTTGTTTATCTCTGCAAACGTGTGTTACTGTTGTTATCCCACGATAAATTATTGTATTCCAGAACTGTTGGAACTCGGGCTTTTTCCTATCTAAACCTGGGTTGGGTGCATCGAGCTAAACACCCTGCTGCTATACCTGGGTCCAGTCCTTTCCACTGGAAACAGGGTGGGTTGGCCTCTGCAGGTGATTTTCCTGCTGGTTTCAGAGCAAACCCCTTTTCCTGGTGCTTTCAGAACACAGGTGGTGCAGCAGGGTGCTCTGGAGCTCCTCTTTCCCAGGTTGCTGGCTTGACAGGGCTTTTGGAAAAGGCAACATATATAAAAATAGTTCTGCTTGCAACCTATTAGTGGTGCTGGCTTGGTGGTTGTTTTTTTTGAACTGCTGAAGAAAAAGATAATGCTGCCAACTGCCGTGGAGACGAGTGAGGTGGATAGTTAGTGTGTTTGTAATGTTCCCTTCCCTCCCCCAGCCTTCCTTTCAAAGGAGCTTCAGCATCGCTGGAGTCTGCAGCTCATTCTTAAGGATAAATTTACCCGAGACTGAAGTGCAGTTCCCTGTGAGGTGAATCAGAGCAGTTGTCCCAGCTCAGTTCAGTGCTGAGGCTGGAGAGCGGAACCGCGGCTGGAGTTACGGGGCACGGCTGGGGACGTGTGTGTGGGATGGCACCAGGCCATGCAGGGGGGGACGGGGTGTGAGGGGCGTCTGCTCCCTTATCCTGGTGTAACTCCGCTTTCCAAAACCCTTCCCTGGTCAGAGCCACCTCTGCCAGGTTTGTGGCCCTTGGCACAGCATCTCAACTGAATTTTGTCAGGCGGGCAAAGCTGGAGGTACCTTAAATAACTGAGAATTGTAACGCCAGTGCACCTTGCTAGTGCTTCTGAGGCTGCAGGAAATTTAGCACTTTGTTGTGTTCTTAGTGTAGTCTTTGTTTGGTGGAGACACTTCAGACTCTGACCCTGCTGTGGGTGATGTCTGTGCTGCAGGCTGGGTGGAGAACCTGTGCTTCGGGCAGGTCGAGTGCCAGTGGTGCCCACATGTGCCTGCCCTTCCTCCCTTATGCTGCTCCCACTATCAGCGTTGTCATTCAAGTGATAATCCTGCCTCATTTCCACTGGTAATGGTGATTAACCTTTTCAATTTTGACATTATAGATAATAAGTCAAGTGCATTGGCATTGCATCTGAAATGGTAAAAGTTTTTAAAGGATAACAAAACGGGGGCCCAGAATACGGCAGAGGCCAACATGGAATCATTAAGGTTGGAAAAGACCTTTAAGATTATCAAGGCCAACTGTCAACCCAGTACCACCACCATGTTCACCACTGAACCATGTCTTCAAGGGCCTTATGCATTTGTTTTTTCAACATTTCCAGGGATGGTGACTCCACTGCTGCCCTGGGAAGCCTGTTTCAGTGCTCTACAACCCTTTCCATGCAAAATGTTTTCCTAAAATCCAGTCTAAACCTCCCCTGGTGCAGCTTGAGGCCAATTCCTCTCCTCCTGTCCCTTGTTCCCTGGGAGCAGAGCCCAACATCCCCCCGGCTCCCCCCTCCTGTCAGGGAGCGAGAAGGTCCCCCCCGGGCCTCCTTTTCTCCAGGCTCAGCCCCCCCAGCTCCCTCAGCTGCTCCTGCTGCTCCAGACCCTTCCCCAGCTCTGTTGTTCTTCCCTAGATACACTCCAGCACCTCAGTGTCTTCTTTGTAGTGTCCCAGGATTGGAGGTGCCTCAGCAGTGCCCAGCACAGAGAACGATCCCTTCCCTGGGCCCGCTGGCCACACTGTTCCTTGTAAATCAGCTCTAATTGCTCTGCAGTTGGGAGAATTCTCAAACCTGTGACTCCTTGTGCTGCGTGTGAGCCTGGAATGCACGTGCAGGGACCAGAAGTGGTTTGGTGAACTGTTTATAGGGTTGGACGTGGCTATTTTCAGATTGCTCCCCCCCCCCACCCCCCGCTTTCAGCTTGTGGAAGGAACAAATCCTCGGAGGGTGAGAGCTCCTCCAAGGATGAGAGCTCCTCCGGGGTACGGCAGCGAGGGCGGCAGTGGGGATGGAGAGAAGAGAAATCCAGTTTTGTCTTCTCTCCTCCGTTGCTCTGCCAGATGGGACTCCCGGACCGGCACATGGTGGCTTCTATTCCTGGTGCCGTTTGGGGATGAGGGTCCCTCTCCCGTGGGACACACCAGTCTCCATTTACACGGCTGTCCCTCTGTATCCATGAGCTGACACGTGCAGTTTCCGCTGTTCCTGCAATGTAGATCTGTGAAAACCATCCTCTGGAACCGGGGTTTGTTACGCGTTTTGCTTTCTGGCGTCGCCACCGGATCAGGAACAGAAATGTGTAACCATCAAAAGTGGCAGCTAGGAAAACAAGTTGTCACTGCCAGGCTGGATGCAGGCATCTCACAGTCCCTTTGTGTGCGTTCCCGCTTCCCAGCACATCCCTGCTCCTCCCCGAGATCCTGCCCAGACGGTCACGTGCGACAGGTATCGTGTGCTCAGGTTTAATTTGCCGTGGTGCGGCGCGGCGCTGGCGGTCACATGATAGCTGGGGACCTGACTGGGGGTTCGTTCTTGGAGATATTGTTAATTAAATTTTTTATGAAGGAGCTGAGGCACACCAGCAGCGATCTCCTTTCAAGCAGAAATGTAGCAGGCAGTTCCCAAAGAGACCTCATCTGCTCTCTTCGCTATGAAAATCAATTAGTGTTATGAATGTGTGATAGCTTCTTAAAAATCTGTCATGATGGAGAAGTCTTTGCACCTTGGAATAGCAAAAGGAAGGATGTGTCTCTTGCTTCTCCTTTCTTTCCTGCTCCCTCCCCTCCCATGTCTGTGGGTGTCCACTTAAACTTTCTTTTTGTTCAGATACTTCACGTTTTTCTGAGCTGTTTTTTAAAGAAAAAACAAGCACCGAGTTGCTCTGCTTGATAAGGATGATTTGTAAATTAAGACGTCCATGCTTCGATACCTCTTACTTCATCAGCACCCCCAGGTATGGGATTGCTGGGGCAAATTCTTGTTGTGTGTTTTCTAAGCAACACTTTTTATTTAGTGAGTGACCCACTGTACAAGCCACAGATGTGGCATTATCGTTGATTTTGTCACAGGGCAGCCATTTGTGCTTCTGCTTAAATGTTTTTTTAATTCTCTCTCTCTGCAGTGTAAACACAGTCTCCTTGTTGACTGTGTGTTTGTTTTTTGAACTTCCTATCCAAGCTTAAATGTTGATTTTATTTTCCCCCACACCTTATTTCTATCCTAGCAGAGCTGCACACTAAAGAAGAAAAATATCATACTTATATGCTAAAATACTTAATAGCTATGTAGCAGTTATAGACAAAAGATCATTTTCTCAGCGTGACAGTGTTACTGGAGTAAATGACTTCAACCAATTGAAAAAGGTGATGTTTGCAATATATATTTTGCCTAAGCCTTTATTTTCCATTGTTGCTGATACAATATTTGACATCTAGAATATGCTTTCAGGAGATTTTTCTAAACAAGGTGTATTAAAAAGAAAATGAGGGATTAATCTATGAAAATATAAAAGTTGCTTTTGAAACCACCTTCCCAAAAGTGTGCAAACTGGAGAGTAGCAATTTGTCTTTTTACCTGGGATACTGAAATTTTGCCACTGCTGTTCTACTTTCCCGTCACTCTTTTGTTCCCTCTGTCACAGAAGTGACTTTCCCCCATGCAAAATGTATGATTGCACAGACTTTGACCTTTACAAACTGCACCGTTGTTTCCTCCCAGCCGGTCCTGACAGACATAGCAGACACTCACTGCTTTGGCTCTCCCGGTTCACGTCTCCAAAACAAGGCAGGTAAACCCACCTTCCGCCTCCAAAAATACCCGGAGACGTCCCAAAGAAACCCCAAATATTCCTAGGCCTGCAGTTACCTTGCTGAGACCTCTTGTAGAAAGAGAGGAGGAAGGAAATTAGTTCTGAATTCCTCATTTGCACAGTTAATCCCTCACGAGCATCCAGCCCACGGATCCGTGGAAGTCTCTTGCTCCGGGGGCGGCAGCTTCCCCAGCAGGAGCCCCGGGGGGGCTGTGACAGTGTCCCTGGCTCAGCTCCGGGCACCCCGGCTGCCTTGGGAGTTCACACTCCATCCACATGGATTTAGAAAGGGAAAAAGGGCCATCCTGGCACAGGGGGTGTGGAACTGTTCTGGGGCAGCCAGGAGTGGTGTGGGGAGGAAGAAGCTGGGATCACTGGCTGTCATTCCTCTTGCTCTTCTCCTTGTCTTCACTCCAGATATTTTCTTCTTTTCCTCTGCCTTGTCCCTCGTTGTCTTCATTTTTTCAAAATTCTTTATTTTCCCAAGTGTGCCTGTCAATAAAATCCTCTGGTTAGGTCTTGTTTTGGACCAGCTCACTGGAGGTGCTGTTTTGGTTTGCTAAACACCTTTTTATTTCTTAATATCTCATGGACTCCAACATGTATTGACAAAGACTGCAAACTCCTTTTTTGCACAGCTGACACTGTGGGATTCTGTCACTATTTGGTTTTTAGGCATTCCCACAGGTATGGGTATAGGAACTCTAGACATTTAATCCATGTCAGATTCTCTTCTTTCCCCCCCCCCTTTTGTTAGAGTTTTGGAGGTGCACAAACAATCCAACACTTTGCTGCAGATGACTGGGTTCCCAGAAAATTATTCCTTAGACTTTCCTTATAGCTTCTTGTCTGCAAAACAAAAAAAAAAAAAGTTAAATAATTCAGGATAAGTTAAATAACAATTTATCCTCATGATATTCCTTTGAAAAATGGTTTTGGAAGTGTTTTAGCTGCATGGGTTCTTCCTCTTCCCAAAACTTTCAGGAAAATGCTTCTGGATGTATTTAGTGATTTATTTGGCAAGCACTTCTACCTGCTGCAATGAGCCAGAGTATGAGGAGGCAGACTTGGGATGCCTGTGCTTTATTATCAGGTGATGGACAAGATCTCTGCTTTCTTTGTGTTCTGTGGTTGGGAATGTGTCAGCTCATGGTGGGAGAGGTGCCATCAGCACTGCTCCAGGCAGAAAAAAGCAAGCATAAGCAGCTGAATTTCAAGGGTGGGAGCTCATTTCCAAAGGAAGTTTTTGTGGGAATGCTAATTTTCTAGATTTTACAAATATCCTCGCGCTCTGGATTTCATTCTGGAGCCTGCCGTGGGTCTGGACCTGGGTTCAGCCAAGGCTTTCTGCTGTTTCACTGCTGGTGCATCACCCTGCACCATGCTGGAGGTACTTGCTGCTGGCAGTTTGAAGTCTTTAAGATGTGACTTTTCACAGTGTACAAACCAAACTGGTGGAGACGGATCTCATTTTCAACTCTTGCATAGTTTTTAAACATTTACATTGCAGTAGAGTATTAATGATCCAGTGGCTGTTCAAAGTCCTCCAGGCTACTGAATTTTGTATGGAGGCAGGTTGAGCAGATCTTTAATTGAGCTCACAGGAAAAGCAGGAGAGCATGGTGTGGCTTTTGGAGGGGAACTGCATTCTGAGCTTTGTGTCCGTGGAAAATGGAAACACAGTCAGTAGCCTCATTTCTCTGGTGGTGTTGTCACTGCAGGATAGGACTTGTATCAATGAGTAGGCAAAGAAAGGTGTTTGCAAAGCCTGGTGTGATATTTAGTTTTACCTTTTCCCGAGGTTTATCTTTAACTATATTTATTTGCATGTGGAGGAAATAGTGATATCAGGATATGCAAGAAGTGTTGGTGCTCTGCAGGGTCCTGCCACAGGAGTGGTACGTGGCTGTTACCCAGTTCCTGTGATCAGCTGCTTGGATGATGATAAAATACACCCTTTTCCTGATACCCAGTAGCATCATTTGAGGTTTCTGTAGTTAATATGTACCTGCAGGCTCTGAAATTATCTTGGGGAGCAGAAGGTGAAGGGGATGTCTCTTGGTGTGCTTTCAGCAGCCTGTGCCCTGGAATTCTTTTATCAGTAGCTCAGACCTGTTGCATTTACTTGGTTCAGGAGATGTTGACATGGGACTCTGTTGTTCAGGCTGTTACATGTCTTACTGATGCCAGACACGTCTAGGTAATTTAATGATTTTGACTATTTCAACTTCTTAAAAACCAAACAAAAACCTTCTTACCCAAAAAGCCCTTCAACACCTACGTCAAAAGAATATGTTTTGTGAAGAGGATCTCTTGGAAATCCCTCAGTTCTACAGTTTAAACAACCCAGTATTTCATAGTCATAGAGTATCCTGAGTTGGAGGGAACCCACAGGGATCATCCAGCCCAGCTCCTCGCCCTGCACAGACACCCCAACAATCCCACCCTGTCCCTCAGAGCATTGTCCAAACCCTCCTGGAGCTCTGGCAGCCTTGGGGCTGTGCCCACTGCCCTGGGGAGCCTGATCAGTGCCAACCACCCTCTGGGGGAAGAACCTTTTCCTGAGATCCATCTTAAACCTCCCCTGACACAGCTTCATGCCACTCCCTCAGGTCACCAGAGAGAATTTGTTGATTCTGTGTGTCCCTTCTGTTTGGATAGCACTCAGTAAATGGTGTACAGTGTTATACCAGCTTCTGAGGTCATCAGGAATAATCCAGAGCATCCTCTGAATGATCCAGATCCTCCTTGAATCTCTGCCTTCTCACTGCACACCAGCCATCTTGTTTACAGAACTCAGGTGTTCCAGTGACATGAGTGTAAATCCACACCTGCCCTGCCAACAGAACTTCTTACCGGATCAGGCAGAGATTGACAAGACTTTTCCCATTTGTTCTGCATCACTTGCTGCTTCCCATCAAACCAGTGAGCTGAAGGAGGCTGAGGTCCTGCAGGAAAAGGAGCATGTGATCTCTTAAAGACTGAATAGCAGTGCATGTACACAGAGGACAGCACTGCACTGCTCAAGTGAGCTCTGCTTAGATGCTGTCAGATGTGGAGTCTTTAAACTTGGACTTATTTTACATGGAATTCTTCAGGGTTTTTGAAGAGAAGGGGGAAAAAAACCTGCTCTCTTGCGGAGCTCTGTGCTAGACAGCAAAAAAGCTGCTGTGTTTTAATAAGAAGCTGCTCCCTTTCTTCTCTGCCTCATAGAGTATGCTCGTCTCGTGTTGATTGAGCCGTAACTCTCCTGGGCACCTTTGCAAATACCTCTTGTTCCACAGGAATTATTCTGAGCTTCCTCTCGTCCCCATCCGCTCACCTTCCTCGGCATCATGTGGGCACAGGAAATGGTGCCTGGGCCAGGGGCCCACCTGCTTGGGCCACTTCAGTTGTGGGTGCGAGGCACGATGTGTCTGCAGGGGTGGGATCCGCAGAGCAAGCCAGGGACTCACCTTCTGTTATTCTGCAGAATCTGGAAGGTAGGACCTGCTGTTTCATGTTTTGGAAAACCCAGGCTTCCCAGTGTAAAGGTGTTGACTCTGATTTCCAAGATGTAAATGTTCATGGCATAGCTGGGTTTCAGAATGAGCCGGGATTAAAATTTGAGGCTAATGAAAACTTTCCATCCTGTTCCTCACCCCAGGCTCCAGGATTTTTTTGAGCTTGGCTGCTCTGATCTCAGCCCATCATGTGTTCAGGGCACTTCAGCTGATGGAGGATTTGGTGAACACTGCACATGTAAATCCCATCACTAGTCCCTGGGTGCACAGGAGAATGGATTAGGGGATGGAACACTGGTGAATAGCTGTGGTGAGATGGAAGCTGCTCATTCCACTGGCACACAGGATGCTTACAAACAAAGGGTCGCCCCCAAAGTTTCAAGCATCGCTGTGTAATCTCCTCCCCGTTGAACTGAATTGCTCCCGTGGTCTCTGGTGGGTGTTGTGTGGCTCACTCCCCTGCACTGGGCTTTGAGGAGCAAGCAGGGGTTAATATTAAAGCAGAGCCTGCTGCTTTAGAATTGGGGAAAAGTAGATGCAAATTACTGTGAATGCTAATTGTTTCTATTTGAAAATTCTTGTAGTGTTTTTCTGAAAACACTCCCATTAAGTAAGCATTAGGTGGATGGCTGAACTGTGTGCAGAAAATCTCCTCAGCCATGTGCAGAGGGGCATGGTTGCATAAGAAGATGAAAAATGCATATGGAGCCTTCTGGTGTCTTAAATACCCTTCCTTGGGAGCTTGGAGCTGTGCCTGTCACTCAGGGATCAGAGTGGACTTGAGGCATTTGTGTAAAACAGGGGAGGGAACAGATTCCTAAAAATGTGTGGGGATCTGAAATCCTGGTGTGGGAAGAGAGCATCTGGGACAGAGCAGGGGCAAGGAAACAAGGCTCCTGTTCATACAAGGCACAGGCAGGTGTCTGTATCCGAGACAGCCTTCCCAGGCACTGCTGGTCTTGTTGGCATCACTGTGGCTTTTTGTGCAACAAGGGCCTTATCCCACCCTATTAAATAAATGAGGATCTCCTCATTGATTGCAGCATCCGAAGGTGCCAGCCCTGAGCAATGAGCGTGAGCTCTGGGATCAGTCATCCAGGTGGGAAGGGTCGGCAGGGCTGCAAACAGCTCTGCCAGTCCCCTCGTGCTGGGTTGTAATTGGATCAGAAGTTGGGTCCCATCAAATTAACTGGGAGCTGCCACAGCCTTTTCCCACTCCCGGGCCCCCCCTCTTCCCTCCTACGTGTGCTCAGGTGAATCCAGTAATTGGACTGAAAGGCAAGCGGGGTAGATGCTTGTGTGTCATGCTTGAAACCTTTCATCTGGATGGAGCCTTGGCAGCTGTGCTGAACATATGAAAGGTAAGAGGGCAGCTGGCAAGGCTTGCTGGGAGAGAGTGGGAGGAAGGAAAACACGGCTGGTTCCTCCCCATGTTCTGATGCCTGTCAGGACCGTGTGTATACATGTGTGTTCATGTGTGTCTGTGTGTGTGCACCTGTCCCTGCTCACCTGCCAGCATGTGCAGAAGCCCAGGGGCACTTTTCCTGCCAAACACAAAGTCCATGTTTCTGAGGCAGAGGCCGGTGATGCCGTAAAACGCTGACTTGAGAAGGGCTCCGGGCACAGGACTGGCTCAGGGATCAGCCCCTCATTCCCAGAGACTGGGGGGGTTGCAGTCTCAGGGATCAGCCCCTCTCTCCCAGAGACTGGGGGGGTTGCAGTCTCAGGGATCAGCCCCTCATTCCCAGAGACTGGGGGGGTTGCACTCTCAGGGATCACCCCCTCTCTCCCAGGGATGGGGTTGCAGTCTCAGGGATCAGCCCCTCATTCCCAGGGATGGGGTTGCAGTCTCAGGGATCAGCCCCTCTCCCAGGGATGTGGTTGCAGTCTCAGGGATCAGCCCCTCTCTCCCAGGGATGGGGTTGCAGTCTCAGGGATCAGCCCCTCTCTCCCAGGGATGGGGGTTGCAGTCTCAGGGATCAGCCCCTCTCTCCCAGGGATGGGGTTGCAGCTGCAGTCTCGGGGCTGCTCTGCCCACTGCGAGGGCTCTGAAGGAGTGTTTCAGCTTTGGCCTGTTCACACGAGTAAAGCTGCCCAAATGAAAGGGGGATTTGAATGCCACTGTGTGTCTGCCTTCAGCTACATTGTGATTTAGTGGTGAGTTGTTTTTTTTCCTGCTGCTTGAATGTGATAAAGGAAGAGAAGTTTCCTCTGGAAGAGGAAAGTTCCTGACTTGTATCCCTATGGTTGCTGCTGGATTGGAATGGTGCAGTCTTTTAGCTGCTGCCATACACTTAGACCCTGGTTATCTTAAACTATAAGCACTACTTTGTTTAAAGCAAGAATTTTACAATCAGTAACTTTTTATTTGATCCTCAGGTTCCTTAATCTCCCTGCCATAGTCTCAGATTAACATGAGAATTACGTTTCAGGGACTGATGGGTTTGCTTGTATTTATCCTTTTGTTTGTGTTGACAGATAATCCCATTACTGCTCTTCTTAGTAGTTTGGTGACTTTGATTGCTTTTATTACTGATGTCTCCCTTTAAACCTCATAAGCTTATCTGAATGCTTGATTATACCTTTGGCACTGAATACCTACCCACCCTCCTGAGGAGTGGACGGAATGAGTGTGAATATTCTTGACTTAAATACTTGTAAAGAAGAAAATAACAAAAAAAAAAAGAAAAGAAAAAAAAAAAGAAAAACTCGAAGGCATGCAGTTATGTGGTTTCAGGGAAATACTCGCTCTGACTTAGAGGATTTCAGATTACTAAAAATTGTATATGAAATGTTTGGAGCTCCTGGCAGTGTGTCCTTTTAGTGAACTCTGCCTTGTTCTGAGTATTAAGAGGTGTAAACCAAAGCATAAAATGATGAAAAGAAGCTCTGGCCTGTTGGGTTGTTTCTGCTTTCTCACTACAAGAAAGACATTGAGATGCTGGAGCATGTCCAGAGAAGGACAATGTAAGGCATATGAGGAGTGGCTGAGGGAGCTGGGGGGGCTCAGCCTGGAGAAAAGGAGGCTCAGGGGGGACCTTCTGGCTCTGCAACCCCCTGACAGGAGGGGGGAGCTTGGGGGAGTCAAGCTCTGCTCCCAGGGAACAAGGGACAGGATGAGAGGAAACAGACTCAAGTTGTACCAGGGGAAGTTTAGATTGGATGTTATAGAAAATATCTTCACAGAAGGGGTTGTCCAGCCCTGGAACAGGCTGCCTAAGGCAGTGGTGGAGTCACCATCCCTGGAAGTGTTCAAAAAGCAAGTGGATGGGACACTTGAGCACATGATTTAGTGGTGAACACGGTGGTGGTGCTGGGTTGACAGTTGGCCTTGATGATCCTAAAGGTTTTTCCCAACTCTGATGATTCTGTGATTCTATGATTCGTTGCCTCTGCAAGGATTAGTTTTGGACAAGAGCTTTCAGTTCACTGTCTTAGCTTTGCAGTTGGTAAAACAGAGCTGATGATGCCAAACTCCCTGGTCCTGCTGTGCATCTGCACCAACAGACGAGGAGCTGGGCAGTGTTGTTATCCATGAGTTGTGCATGGGAATATGGCTCATGCCAAGGGCCATGGATGTTGAGATCTCTTGTCTCTGGAAGCTGACCCTTTAACCAAGCAACCTGCATGTGGCTTTGGGATTTGGCATGGTATTAACCTGGGAAAACAGTAGATTGTATCATCTGCAGAGGGGTCTATCTCCCAGGCAACTGAGCCTCTCCAGCTTTCCATTCCTGGTGTGCCCTCACCATGCTCCACCCTGCCCTGTTTTGCTCTTCTTGGCTTGAATTATGTGTCGCCCCCATTGAGGCTTTATTTTGGCCATTGGTTTTAATTCTTTATGTTGGAAATATGTAAGTCATGTATGATCAGCTAATGCTTAGAATGATCCCTGCAAGGGGACCGGTCATGAATAAACCAGTTACTGCAGCTCACCCAAACCCCAGTAGCCCGTGGCCACCACCCTGGTGCACAGCTCTGCTCTGGGCACCTGGAGCAGCCTGAATTACCCTGGGAAGCCTTTGCCACTGGGAACTGCCACCTGTTCTCCAGGACAAGGAGATGGCTGTCTGTCCATCCATCCCTCTGGTGGGACTGGGACCAGTGCTCAGCTGTGGGTCCTTCATCAGGACGTGAGGCTGCACCAGTTTTCCTCTCCACTGTGGAGATTTGGGAAGAGCTGATCCTGCCCCTGCCTGGCTGGCGAGCCAGGCTTGGCTCGTGCAGCAGGAATGGCAGGGAACCTCTGTAACGTCAGCAGGAGTATATAAATGTGCCCTGCGGGATTGCAGCAGGCACCTGCTTCTCAATTAAATTAAATTAAAATGAGGGAAAAAATGTTTTCAGTGCAGGTTTGCAAATACAGGTCAGTGCAAGGCGAGTAAGCAGCTTTCTGGCTGAATATTGGTGAGTACTGAAAGGTATTTTTGAGGAGTTTCCCTCTTCCCCCAGCAAAGCAAACTGGATAGTGCTGTTTGTGTGTGGATGGGCAGGGGATGAGGCAGTGGGCTGGTTCTTACAAGCCTTTCAATGCACAGCATGACTGATTTTGAGCTGTGATACTGTTGCACCTGTAAAAATGGAGCTTTAAACAGTATTAAAAAATTCAAGATATTGCCTTTAAATGAGTTGTAAACCTTCCTGAGGTGTACCAACCAAAAAGGTGGTTTGTCTGCAGGTGGGTCCCTCCAGCACATGTCAGCCCAGCTCAGGTGCCCCTCCTGTGGGAGGGGGATGGGACCTGGGCAGAGCTCCCCCTGACGGGGCACCTGCTCTAAGACCACATGGCTGAGCCAGGCTGGGGCTGTCCCAGAGCCTGACCCCAGTGGGCACAGGGAGATCCATGTATTTGTGTGGATCTTTGTACTTCCCCGATGTTTTTCCACTGCTGGCAGCTGTAGAGGTCTTTGGAAGGGTGGCGTGAGTTTGTGTGAAGTATTCAGAGGGTAAAAATCTGAATTTGGCTGGTGCAGAGCCCTGGGGAAGGGAGGCTCTTTCAGTCATCTGCTGTCCCTGGGAGCTTTTAAAAACAAACCCAAGAAAAACCTGGTCTTGATGCTGGTGAAACACTTGTCAATGGAGAAGCTGCTTGTTGTGCTGGACTTCCACTCAGGGTTGATGCAGTGAAGCTTCTTCTCTCTGCTTGGGGTTGGTTCTGTTCTGTCAGTCCTACCTGGAATCATGCAGAAGCTTAATTGCAACTTCTGTGAGTTTTTTACTCATTATTATATTTAATAACAAGGATTTGGAGGTGCCTTTAGACAAAAAATTATGCAAAATGATCTTCCTCCTCCCAGCCTTCTCAAAGGTTAGAAGCAAATGGGTCAGGAGCAAACAACTTACTTTGCTTTTGACCCATGGTGCTCTAGTGTGATGCAAACAAATAGTCTTACACTTGTCCTCAATCAGCCTTTTGTCTTCAGAACCTGCATTTAAATATTAATTTGTTTTAATTTGTAGTTGTTCAGAAACATACTCCATCAGTTTAAACCAGTGAATTTTCTTTCTTCTTCTATTTATTCTGTTTTAAAGACATCAAGAGGAGAACTACAGTTTTGCCTTTATGTACCTGCTGTGGCTTCACCCAAAATTTAGGCTTACTGTGATTTAAAGAAATTAGCAAGTTTTTTTAACTAGCCAATGTTTTTGACAGCTCTTTTTTGTATAAAATTTTTATTTTCCTGAATAGTCAGTAGGGTTTTTTATTCCCTTCTAAACAGCTCTTATAAAAATCAAAAGAGTCATAAAAGCCCTAGTAAATTTTTTTGTATGGATTTAGGAAAAATAAACCCAGGACTTTTACTGAGAGGGTCATTTTGGAGGATGGTTTTGGTTTGGCTGTTTTTTATAGGAGCATTCTTAAAGGAGCCAGGTTGAGGCACCCAAATCTCATGGAGATGTTTGTTCTGTTCTGCTGATCCAGCTGGAATTAGTCAAAACAGTGTGACCTGCATCCCCAAAATATATAAATGCATCCTGCAGCCTGGGAAGGTTCCTGCTCCAGCAGCCTCTGCACTTGGGATCTGAGACCTGAGATAAGGAAAGGGAGAGAAGAAAGGAGTGGAGTTATTTAGGTGGCTCTTGGATGACTTGTTTCTCAGATTGGTTAATTTTAATTTTTGACGTAATATTTGACATTTCCTTGTTTCATCCCTTTGGATAATGTAGTGTAAAGTTTCAGAGACTGGGTTTTCAGGAGGATTTGTAAGAAAGTGATGGCCACAGAGATATGTCACCAAGGAAATACAGCTGTCATTTCTCAACAGAAAGCAAGTGGCATTTGCTATTGCACCTCTCCCCAGAACACTCCTTGTTCTGTCATTGACACCATTCCCGAGGTTTTCACAGAAATCTTCTTGGGAAGTTTGTCTGTACAGCTTTCATTAAGTGTGGAGGAGATGGGACTTCTTTAAAAGCCTGTGAGTGGATAGATGAGGATGGCGTTTTGGGGGGAATGGAGTGGGTTGGGATAGATGGGGTGTGACAGGAGGTGATCCTTCTCCTTCCTGAAGAATAACGTGCATGTTATGGATTATTGATCCTGTCAGAAGGCGATTTGTTAATGATTACAGCGTATTTATTTATCTACCAGTGTATTTATCTAGGGCTTACCCAACAAAAATGGAAGTTTCAAACATGATTTGAGGTGATCGTTTGAGAAAGAAAAAAATCCTGTTCCAATGTTTTGGGTTAAAGGAACCTTAAAGCCCATCTCATTCCACCCCCTGCCATGGGCAGGGACACCTCCCACCAGCCCAGGTTGCTCCAAGCCCCGTCCAACCTGGCCTTGGACACTTCCAGGGATCCAGGGGCAGCCACAGCTTCTCTGGGCAACCTGTGCCAGGGCCTCCCCACCCTCACAGCCAAGAATTTCTTCCCAGTCTCTAATCCAGCTCCATTCTCTGTCAGTGGGAAGCCATTCCCCCTGGTCCTGGCACTCCATGCCCTTGTCAGAAGTCCCTGCAACCAACCTGTGCCGACCACATTTTAGCATAGATTTAGTTTTCCAGCCCTACACTGTGCTTTGGGCTGTTTTCCATCTTTCTCATCTTTGACCAATGTCACATGTCAGTGTGAGGATGGTGCAGGTGCCAAATCCATGTCTGCTTGTTAGAACTCTTTTGGTTTTTTGTTTGGTTTTTTTTCCCCCCCTTTTTAATGGACTAATGCAAAAAGAACATAATTAATGTATTTTTATTTGCTCATATCCCATGCTGCTTTATTAAACTAGGCACACTGAAAACACCCCTTCTTTAAAACAGGGAGCAGCAGCCAGTTTTGCATAATTTCTAAATCCTCTGGACACAAGTGACTTCAAAAGAAACCCACAACAAAACCATCCAAAACCCCACTATAAAAGTAAAAGGCAAATTGAGATACCAGACTACAAAAGTATTCTGAATAATTGGGGATTATCCTTTAATTTCTTGAATTGAGGAAGAACTAAATCTTTTTCTTTTTGTGCAAGTTCTGTATTTCACCCCTGATGATGATTGCTGGGATTGGGGATTAAATGCTGAGAATTTCTTTTTAAAACTCGACTGTGGTACCTGTGGCCTTGTACAAAATCACAGAAGCCAGGTGGGAGCTGCTCTTGGTGCTTGGCTGGGAAGCCACGAGGGGGGTTTGGGCTCCTTTGGCTGGGAGTTACCGTATCCTGGCCCTGGGAATGCTGGGGAGAAGCAGGTTCTCAGAAATGAGTTGCAGTTGTTTTGTTTGTGATTTTTTCCTGCTGCAGTGTTGTGTGGCCAGGATGCATTGTGTGGGTGCAGGAGGGTTTGGAGAGGCAGGAACGTGGATGAGGAGTGAGGTCACTGGGAATGTCTTGCACCGAAAGTATTTTGTGTATTTTTCATCCTTAATGGCATTCGGGCTTGTTATAGGAATTAAGTTCTGAGAGTTAAAATAACAAATCTGCACTATGCTTTGCTGGGTTTTAAATCAAAATGGCATTCTTTTTTCATGAGCCCATAATCCTTTCTTTTATACAGTTTGATGCTAGCCAGCTCTTGCTTCCTGAGGCAGAACCATTAGATATCAAAACTATAATTGCTCTCTATATGAGTGCTCCTTTGTAGCCCAGCCCTTTCATGTTTTGAGGCTGCAGCACTTTTATTTCTTTAAAAATATTCTATTAAGTTCTTCTGAATTGTGTATCCCAGCCTCCACAGGTACAAGGTCAATGCCTTGTTGGGAATCAGTGGAGAAGTGGAGGTTCATGGTTTGGATTTGCTGTTGGTGTGGCAGTTCAGCTGGAAATAGCGAAATCCAGAGACAGGCGACTGTAATTATCCCATCAGTGCCAGTTGGGAGTTAATTAATCTATAGTTCCCCACCTGGCATCCAAAGTGGAAAGTGTTTTGGGTGAGGGAGAGAATAGTAATGGCTTATCTTGCACTTGCTTGAGTGCGAGAGGTTTGGAATACACAGATGCTGAAATATATATGCCACATTCATTAGTGTATTACAGGAGAGTTGCTTTGCCTCATTCCACACAAAAATATGTGGAGGTGTCTTGTTTGTATGGACAGGTGTTTTAAAACCCCAGGGAGTCTTTTATTCTTGCTTCTTTCCATTCTGTATCTGTAATTAAAAGCACTGCAGCGACCTGCAAAGCAAACCCCCCGCCCATCCTTCTGTCCCCTGGGAATTTCCTGGCCCTGGATGAGGAGAGGGAAGGATGCAGGAAGTTCAGCTGACCTGTGCTGGACACCAGCAATTGCTCCTGTCTTGCTGAAGGTTAGAATTATAAAAGCCCAAGTACACAGAAATTTCCTTTAATAATACAAACCCGTTTTCTCTAGTCTGCCAGAATTTGGAGCGTCTGGTGGTTTCCATGGAGAAGGATATTTCTTACAAGGCCCAGCTATTTTTGCAGACTATTTTGTAATGTATTTGAACTTGCAGTCTTGTGCCATTTCTGTTCTCCTGCTCCACGGGCAGTGCAGGGAAATACAGCCAAATTCCTCTTAAGCTCTGGGGAAGGAGCAGCCAAGGGCCTGTCCCCCTGATGGTTTTGAGGGTCAATGCACTCTCTTTGTGCTGTCCCCTGTGTTTTGAAGGTGAATCCCCATGCAGGTGGGAGAGGTGAGGCTTCTGCTTTGCACCACCACAAGGATGCTGCTCAGACCCCACGAAGTGTTGCTTTGGGAAAGGTAATTTCTCTGCTGCTGTTTCTCGTTCTGAATTTTACGTGGTCTGAGTTTGTTTTCTAATTGACAGTTTGGCGTTCTCCAGTTTCATAATGATAGATAAAATTTTGTCTGTAAAGCGCCATTTCTTCTTCCATAATTGTCTAATTAGGACTTAAACTGTGTTACTGGTCCTTCACTGCTTTCTTCTCGTGACTGTGAGAAGAGAAACCTCAGGAAAACGTGCCTAGACAACATCTTCTCTTTGCAGCTAGTCTCCTATTGCTTCAGTGTTGTCCACTACAAGTTTAATTACTGTGTGAGAAATACTTTTTTCAAGTGGAGCCAAAATCTAGGATTTAAGCCAAAGTAAATTAACAGTTCTCAGAAAACCTGGAGTCCCATAGCCAAGAATTTCAAGGCTTTTAGGCATCTCTCTGTTATTGGCAGGCATCTCGTGATGTCATGTGGTAGAACAAATGGACACCCAAAAGCTGAAGTCAACGTTGTGCCAGTTTAGCAGGGAAGATTAAAACTGATTTAATTTAGGGAGGCCAAACTGAAAATAATGATTATACACAGAAACGGTGGGGTTATTTCATAAGCTGTATCCGTTCTTTTCCATTAGTGGCAAATTTCCAAGCTTCATTCTCAGTTCCTAAATTTGCACTCAAGTTTTGCTTTTTCTTTTTTATTTTGGGGGCAGAGGGGACTGCTTATTGTTAAGTTTTATTTGACTAATTGTATTTCCAAATGTGTTAAATGTACTGTTCTCTCTTTCCTTTTTTTTTTCCTCCTTTTTTTTCCTAAATTGCCATACTGCTCAGTCCAAACATTGCATTTTGCATAAAATAACCAGTCTTCAAGGATTAAGAAGGAAATTTCTGCTGATTGATGGAGTGGGGTTAATATGACGTTTGAAGAAAATTCACGATGCTTCATCTTCCCTTGTGGGTGCAGTCAGGAGGACTCTGTGTGTGTGTCCAGTGCAGAGTAGGTAATGAGTCCCTCTTCCTGTCTGGTTCTTGCAAACAAAGCCCTGAGACAGACAGGCAGTTGTGTTCTTGGGCTGTGGTGGTTCCTTTCTCTCAGGTGGCCAGATCAGATCCTGCAGAGCATTTGACGTGTCTTGGGGGAGCAGGAGATCTGGTTTCTCCATATCTGGGTGCTGTGAGAGCTGCTGGGACCTGTGTGGGTCTTTTTGCTGGCAATCTTCATGGAATCATAGAATGGTTTGTGTTGAAAGGGACCTTAAGGTTCATCCAGTTCCACCCCCTGCCATGGGCAGGGACACCTTCCACTAGCCCAGGTTGCTCAGAGCCCCTTCCAACCTGGCTGAAAGGGACAAAGACAGCAGGGCTGGATTCTCCCTCTTGCTGGTGCCACACCCTGACTTAAGCCTGCTCTTCCTTGCTGACCACTGTCTCTCCTGCATCACAGCCCTGAGGGGAGGGAGGTGTGGGGGCTTCTCTTGCACCTCTGCACATCCTTTCCTCCTCCCCAGCATCTCGGGTGTCTGCTCAGTTGTCACCTGCCACGGCTTTGCTGCTTAACACTTCATTGTGTTCTTTGCTAAAGATACACAGTGACTGGAGAGGCTTCAGAGATCGTGCATGTGCTCTGCCTGGTGGGATGGGCAGTGGGAGAGCTGCCAGGGCCGGTAAGGTGCTTCCCTGTGCTCACCCAGGCCCCGAGCAGGCAGCTGGGCATGTGCCACCTGTGTCCCTGTGTGAGCTGTGCAGCCCCTGCACGTCTGGCTGGGCTTATCCTGCCCTGGCTCTGCGTGGGCACGTGTTCGTGGGGTGGGTGTGGACAGGTGTGGCCTTACAGTGACAAGAATTAAAAAGAAGGGGAATTCTGTTTCTAAATTTGTTCGTAAAGGTCTGTATCCAGTGGAAGTGTTCAAGGAAGGAGATGCAAAGTCCTGCTATATCGGTTTTGCCTCCTGGGTGCTGGGAGGGAGTGACCCAGCAGGCAGGTGAGATGGCAGCACTTTGTACCAGCTCTGTCTGGGCTGGCAGGTGCTCCAGGTCACTGTAGCATCTTGTACCATCCCTTCCTGGGCTGGCAGGTGCTTCAGGTGTGGGTAACATTCTATCCCAGCCCTGCCTGGCTGGCAGGAGCTCCAGGTCTCGCCAGGAGGGACAGGCTGTGGTGCTGTTTGTCTCCTGCACCGACAGCACCTCGCTGCCATCGCTGGCGTGTCCGTGCACATCAGAGCTGCAGGATTTACTGCAGCTGGGGGGAAGTGGTGTAGTGTGTGAGAGCAAGGAGAGGAGGCACTCCATGGTACTGGAACGCCGAGGGCAGGGAGCTTTGTGTTTGGTCAATACTAAGAAAAAAAATATTTGCCCTGTTCTTTTATTATTTATTTTGTACAAATAAATATTCAATAGGTGTATGTGTGTTGTCACAAAATGCCTTTGCAGGAAAGCGAGGTGGGCTGAGAATGAGCCCCCACAAAGTGGACATGCGTGCTTGTATATGTGTACTAATAGCATAAAAGGTGCTGCTGAAGGAGTTTGCTGGGTGTATCTGTGACAGAATCCACAGAGAAAAGAGGAATTATGTATTACAACCAATGCGACTGACTGAATTCCTTGTTTTGATGTTTGCTGTGGGTGTCAAGGATGTATAAATGCAAACAGCACATTCATAAATTATTTTGGGTTGCTGGTAGGTTTCTGAAGAAAATAATTTGTAATGAGCTTCATTTATGCACCAGAAATAAAGATGGGATTAGGCGAATATTGAACTGTAAATGCACTGGTGATTTTTGGCTTTTGTGCGTAGCACAGGGAATCTCATCATCTATCTCCGCTCTGATCTTGAATATGCAGAGCTGGCTGTGCCTTTTATGCAGCAGCTATTTTGGTGTGCAGCAGTCTGGTGGGGCGGTGCAGGGAGCGTGGCAGCAGCGGTGCCTCCCCAGCCTCTCCCCCGGCTCCGGGGCTTTGCCGAGCTTTTGGCACAGCGGGACCCACCCAGGCCCTGCCCTGCCCGGGGCAGGGCTCAGCTCTGACGTGCTTCTGGTGGCACGGCCTGGTTTACCCACTCTGGGCTGGGGATGTGGCTTCACTCTCCAGCTTCGTGGAGGCTGGAGGAGGCTCAGGGGTGAGAGGACTCCTGCTGGTGTGATGGGTGGGGTTGAGCAGGAGCTGCTGAGCTACTCCAGCTCGGGGAGTCTCTGCAGGAGGAGGAGGTACCATACCTGGAGACTTTGCTTTCCAGATCTCCTGCTGGGATTGTAGTGCTGTGAAGATCCATCCAAGCCTTGCCAAGGCTACGTTGAGTCTTTCACTTGCACTTTTTTAAGGGTGAGGGTTTTAGACAAACTGAAAGGCTCACGTGTGATGAGCTGGACTGTCAGGGACAGTGTGGATGTATGTGAAGAACACGTCTATCTGAGGTGATTTACTGTATGAAAAAACTGAAAATATGCTTTAGCACCTCTGGAACGGGGTGTGTGGCCAGTGCTCACATGGGGCAGGGCCTCATTTACTGAAATCTCAGTTTAGGGTGCACACAGGGCCCCATATTGACAAGCCCTTGTTTTGCTGTGAAGGAAGGGTGCATCAGCTCCTCCTTGGACTCGTGTTAGATTGGGAAATGTGCTCTTTGCTGTTGCATTTTAACAGGGCTGCTGAACCCTTCAGTGATTAGTGTATTGGTGCCACAGCGTGCACGGTGCTGAGAGCACTTAGAGCCGCGATCTCAATTTCACACAGGTGCAGACAGCAAATATTTTTTCTTAGCAATTTCAGGCTCATACACTTAAAACGAACTTAGATACCTTTTTCATTTGCCTGTTTGCATGTGCTGTGCACACTGGTTGCGGTCAGTGGCAAGCCATGTGTTTTGGGGTGACACACTGTGTTGCTCCGCTGTGAGCTGGACCAGGTGTGTTCAGGTAAATCAGATTCACTGAGGAAGCAGCTTCTTAAACTCTACCCCTACCTTTGACCATTGAATGTGTTGGTTTCACCTGGCTGGTGTAGTGTTGCCAGTTACGGTACGGGAGCGTTCCGCCTGGAGAAGAGAAGGCTCTGGGGACACCTTAGAGCCCTTCCAGGGCCTAAAGGGGCTTCAGGAGAGCTGGAAAGGGGCTTTGGACAAGGGCTGGAGTGACAGGACAAGGGGCAATGGGTTTCCACTGCCGGAGGGCAGGGTTAGATGGGGTATTGGGAAGGAATTCTTGGCTGTGAGGGTGCTGAGGCCCTGGCACAGGTTGCCCAGAGAAGCTGTGGCTGCCCCATCCCTGGAAGTGTCCAAGGCCAGGTTGGATGGACCAGGTTGCTTGGAGCAACCCGGGCTAGTGGGAGGTGTCCCTGCCCATGGCAGGGGGTGCAGTGAGACCATCTTCAGGGTCCCTTCCAACCCAACCCATTCTGTGATTCTGATTCCGTGTTACCAAGACATTCTCAGAGCATCATGGGTGGTGGTGTGGCTTTTTTTGTGGTGGCTTTTTTTCATTATTGTTGTGGCTTTTTTGGGTTTCTTTGGTGAGCTGATTCTTTAGCTTGAAGGTCTGCTTCATCTTACTTAGCCTTTTAGATGTTGCAAAACAGTCTTGCCCCTTGTTGGGCTCTCTGGAACTGTACTTTCACTTGAATTTAGTCACCTTGAAAGGGGACTGCCAAAAACAAAGGCAGGATTCAGTGATACGGATCAGCTTACACCAAATCAGCATTGTTGCCTGAGAATATCTCTTGCAGTGAGAGAAGCTTGAAACCTGCAGGGTGTCTTTTTATGAAAAAAGCAAAATATATACTTATTTGTATGCATAGACCACCTAGGGGAGTTTCTTTTGAATTTTGCAGTGTTTTAAACACTCATTGATGTGAGTACTTATTGCAAAAGCAAGGACAAATAAGATGTACAGTAGCTAAAGGGCCGTTTTTGTCTGGAGGCACACAGGAGCGGAGTAAACAGGATTCCTTAGAATAAGAGCAAGGAGGAACAGCTGTGGGAACATGTCACCTGCCACTGCAGTGGTCCAGGACCTCGAGGTCAGAGCAGTGTTGTCTTACACTTTTTAACAGATGCCAGATCTCCTGTGTAAGGTGTTTCCTGAGCTACCCAGTGTAGAGGGTGGTAAGTGTGAGTTTATAAATACGTCTGTATTTATTAGAAGATAAATATCTGATAGTTTCTCTTTGTCCTCCTTCCCCTCATCATCCAGCTCTTGGGTGTTCCTCGCTCGTCCTTTCACAGACAGCTAATAACAGTTCCTTCTAGGCTTGACCAGCCTTCCTGACACTGGAGAGGCAGTTGCACAGCCATGATGTCTCGTTGGATTGACCTTTAGGGTTATTTTTGTAGTGGAGGAATCACTGTTTCTTTGTGATGTTCACAGGGACCCCTGAAACGTGATCAGAACCAATGACAGTAATGAAATCTGGATTCTGATGCATTTTATTGCACGGAAAGTACGTACTGTATAGCTTTTGTGCTAAGTTTTGTGTCTCAAATTGTGCAGTGTAAGAGTACAATTGTTTTACAGAAGTCTCATTGAGAGGAAGTGGAGCTACAAGAGTCTCTGAAGACGAGGTATTGGGTACAACTTCTAGAAATGAGATGGGAGGTACCTGTAGGCCTTTTAGGGCCTACTAGGACCTTGGAGTACTTAATTTTATTTTCTCAGTGCCAGTCCAGTAAAGTGTAAAATTTAGGCAGAACTTTCTCTCTTGAGGGCTCAGAGGGCGTTGCAAGGTTTCTGTGCCCAGCACACTGAACTGAAGCCGACTCAAGGGGGGGTTGCAACAGGCTTTTAAGACTTGATCAGTAGCTCAAAAGTCATTTGATATATATTCAAAAGCAGCAGGGGGAAATGTTAGTTCAGCAAATTATGGGCACTAATGTGGTGTGAAAAGGTCAGTCTGCAACCCACCCAGATCTCCCAGCACCGCTCAGCAGCTTGGTGGGGAACTGCCAAGGTAACCCGAAAGTTTTGGTAAATTTTATGAATATCCGTTAACAAAAATATCACAAGAGCTGGGAGGTTGCTGTGTGCCCAGCTGCCCTCCCTCACTGTGTGTTTGAATTTCGAATTTTATTATCTTCCCGTGCAGATTCCTGCTAATGAGTTTGAGAGCAGCTGTAAGCCTTTCCCGCAGGTGGAAGCTTCCCTTCCCCGCGCCCTCCCCTCCTCTCTGAATCAGTCATTCAGCCTCAGATTTGGAATCCTTGGATTCTTCTGAAAGCGGGTTGAGAGGAACGCTGCCGTGGTGTGGGATGGGTTTGCTTTAATCCTGAGGGGGAGGCTTGTAGGCTGGATACATCTTTATATCAGCTACCAGTCAGTGTTGACATCCCTTGCTTCCAAAGCATTATTTCTGCCTTTTCTCCTTCCCTTTCCTGCTCTTTCCAAGGCCCTGCAGGGGTAATGGCCCTGCACCATTCCCTCAGGCCACTTAGCGAGAGCAAGCCCTGGGTCTGCGTTCCTCACCCTGAGGTTGTCTAGAGGAAAATGCTCCCGGGAATACCAAGAAACCTTGCAGGAAGCAGCAGTGTCTGGGGGCAAACAGGGATGGGGCCAGATGTGCTGCAGCAAGGATGATCTCGTGGCTATCAGGTGCTTTAGGGAGTGGTTCTTTGAATTGCTGTGAAAGGTTTGATTGTTTTTGTTGTATTTTAAATGCCCTCAATCACCGTGCTTTGATTCCTTGCTGTCTTTCCCCAGAAGGTGCCATCACACCTGAATAGACCTTTCAAATTCAGCTCCCTTGAAAATAATGGAATTAGTCTGTGGTGGTGTTCCCATTAAGGAAATCAATCCTCTTTTGAAAACTCCCTGCTTTTAGGAAGAGCAGAACCTAACGGAGGGATCTACCTTTCCTGCTAGGCAGAATTCCCCTGGAGACATCTGCTCTTGGTGGGCATCCCTTGATGTTCGCCTTCCTGTTTGGGGGAGATTTGCTGCGATTTTGGAACTGCCATTCCCTTGAGTAGTTTTGTGCTGTTGCTTCTGTTAGTATTTAATGTTGATCTCCTTCCACTCCTCCTTTATCTTTTATGACATTGGTGTCAGGTCGTGGACAAACAGCGACGTGCTCCGCGGTTTTATTTTGGGCAGCGTTATCCTGGCGGAGCACAACCAGCAGCCTGTATTTCAAATTCCTCTCCTGCTTTTCCTGTGCCAGAGCTGTTAACTGCTCCTCTCTGTTCATTCAGAAGAGCTTATTACTGCTGCTGGGTCTTTCATGGCCTCTTTCCAGAGCTTCTTAGTCCTTTTAGAGCCAATTCTTTGCTTCCCCTTTTTGGACACTGAGTCGTGGGGATGTCCTCGATGATTTGTTGACTGAGGCTGTGGATCTGTGGAATCCATGGATTTCTTCTTGACAGTCCTGAGTAGTGCAATATTGTGTTGGCTGCTTTGCTTTTCTAATTTCCCTATCTGTTCTTATGTATATATAAATTATATATATATAAAATAAACAAGGAAGCTTCTGCAGAAAATACATCATTGTTGAGAGGGGGCAAAATGACACTAAATTGGCAGCTTTACGGAAGGTATGATGCCTTTGATTGATTAATTGTCAAAGAAATATAATGTACTAAGCGTGATGAAGATTAAGGATGTGAAGATGGTTAAAATTCAAGTTGCATAAGTGTTTGGTGCTAGGTTTATAGCCTCTTCCAGAATTTTAATTTTGAAAATGCAAAGTATTTGTTTTATGCTACTCCTTAGGAGCCCTCTAGATGTTTTGAAAATTTGAGTTCTTAGAAAAAGAACAACAACAAACAAAGCACAATCTGAAAGTAGTTAGTATTCACAGTTCATGAATTAGGTAGAGAGACATTATTTTTTTTGAGATAATAATGAGCTGCTGAGATGCATTAGACACTAGACAGAGAAACTGAGCACCAGAAATAAGAGTAGCATTATCCTGAACCTCGTAATTACTCTCAGGGTCTGATTTTACATTGTGTTTGATGTTCCTTGAATAATAACAGTGTATTTTGGAGAGGGGCTTTTCAAAAGGACATGTAGTGGCAGGACAAGGGGGAATGGCTTCCCACTGACACAAGGCAGGGTTAGATAGGATATTGGGAAGGAATTCCTGGCTGTGAGGATGGGGAGGCCCTGGCACAGGTTGCCCAGAGAAGCTGTGGCTGCCCCATCCCTGGAAGTGTCCAAGGCCAGGTTGGAGGGGCTTGGAGCAACCTGGGCTAGTGGAAGGTGTCCCTGCCCATGGCAGGGGGTGAGACTGGATGGTCTTTAAGGTCCCTTCCAACCCAAACCATTGTATGATTCTTTGATTTTTTAGCAAATGATTATTTAGGTCTTTCAATAGGCACAGCACAAAATATTAGTTAAACAAACAATGTCTTTTCTCTCTTTCTTTTGTAACCACACCCTCCTCTCCCACTGTCATTGCTCCTTCTAGGAGGTAGGAGTTGACAGAAACACATCCTTGGGCTTTATATGGAATCCCAGTTGGAGTGTCCCCAATGATCTGCATAAGTAACCTTTCAGGGCCTTTTATTGCTCTTACCTCCCACTCGGGGGATGCCTGGTTTGGCCTCCATCTGCTCCACTTCCTTCTTTCCAAGTGCTGATAATCCTAGTTTACTTAACAAAAAGGAGAAGAAAGGAGCCTGCAGCAATCCCAAAGGCTGCTTGCTACCCTGAGCAGTTCTGCCCATGGTAGGGATCCATCAGGTGTCCTTCTCCAGGAGAACACAAACCATTCCTTGCTTGGCCTGGGTGACGTGCAGCAGTGGACACAGAGCACCAGCTACCTCTGCACCTTCTTCCCTTAGGTAGGGAGAAGAGAAGGCTCCAGGGAGACCCGAGAGCCCCTTCCAGGACCTAAAGGGGCTCCAAGAGAGGTGGAGAGGGACTTTGGACAAGGGCTGGAGTGACAGAACAAGGAGGAATGGCTTCCTACTGCCACAGGGTTAGATGGGATATTGGGAAGGAATTCTTGTCTGTGAGGGTGGGGAGGCCCTGGCACAGGTTGCCCAGAGAAGCTGTGGCTGCCCCATCCCTGGAAGTGTCCAAGGCCGGGTTGGACGAGGCTTGGAGCAACCTGGGATAGTGGAAGGTGTCCCTGCCCATGGCAGGGGGTGGAACTGGATGATCTTTAGGGTCTCTTCCAGCCCAACCATTCTGTGATTGTAACAAGAACCATCCTCGAGCTTGTGCTTCCATTGCTCCTTTCCTAAAACACTCAAATAAACATCTTGCTTTCTGTCCTGGGAGACTTCTCTCCACGTCTGCACGGGCACCGTGATGTCGTTGGGAATCATCTCGGACACTGTGATGCTGAAGTAGCAAAAAAAATGAAATGCCCCAAACCTGTCAACAGTTCAGCTGGTGACAAATGACTGTCATAGTGACCAGTGTAGTCTGCTTGTTCCTATTTCCCCTCTCCCTTAAGAGTCATATCAAGTTGGGCTGTGAGCTGAAATTGTCTCAGTGTTCAGTGCTTGTTTGGCACCAGTAGCTGGGGCTCTGTCATCACCACCATGAGCTTCACTTCTAGGAGAGACCAAGGAATGTTTTTTCAGATGTTCTGGCAAGTGATAGGGACCTTCAGGCTTGTCTGACCATGGTCATTTGTC
Organism: Pseudopipra pipra; assembly: GCF_036250125.1. NCBI lineage: Eukaryota > Metazoa > Chordata > Aves > Passeriformes > Pipridae > Pseudopipra > Pseudopipra pipra. Next base: position 18,890,189 of record NC_087561.1, on the reverse strand, counting down.
AAAAACTGCCTGCTTCAGTGGGACTTTGCTTTTGAAAGCTGCCCTGGGTTAGCGAAGGTGAGGTGATGACAGCTCTTGTTTTCCTCACAAAGACAAACTGAGAAGTTTTAGGCAGGGATTTTATTGTTAGGTCCTGCCAATGCAACAGGGTTTTGAGTTGTCCACGGGCACTTTTTGCTGTGAAAACATGCCAGATGAACTTTAAACTTGGCACCCAGGTTTGCTGTGGATATGTTTTGCTGTTCTCTTCTGAGTGTGGAGGAATGAGGTTTTATCTGCAAAACCCCCAGCAGCCCTCTCCTGCTCGGGTGCTTCATGTGCTGCAGACCTCTCTCACAGGGAGGAGGGAACTGAGGAGAAGGTTGGCTGTGGGTGGAGGACCCTGTCCATGGGCCCTGCTCCCACCTGTGTCTCCCACTGCTGTGTATCCAACTCAGTTCTCTCTGCCCTCTTTTTTTCTGTCTTTTGCCTTTGAAGTTTCTTGGATGATGATTGTCTCTATTGCTTGTGTGGTGCACCCCTGGTGGACCCGTACTGACACCAAAGCCCTTCCACACCCCCTGAGGGTGTTCTACACCTGCAGTCAGACAGTGATGGCCTTTCACCATCATGCTGGGGCAGAATGAGCCAACTTCTGCATCTGCTGCTGCTCCAGCATGTGATTTGTAGGCAGCCCTTACCACTGTGCTGGTGGAAGTGGCATCAGGACAATGGAAACCTCCTCGTTTGGAATGAGTTTGTCACGTCTTGGTGAAGAGGAAAGAGGCCCCGTGACTTGCAAGCAGAGCAGACTTGACATGAAAGTCCCTAAACTACAATAAATGGGGAACTCCAAGGTATTCATTTAAGAGCATGGCAGCTCTTTAAACTGATTTTAGTAATGAATAATTAAAGCATAAAATACAAGAAAAGTAAATATTTCATTAAAATACTAGACAGAAACTACAAAAGCTGTTGAAGACAAAGGAAGCTTTATTTTTTCTTCTCCTTTCCTCCCCAGCTTCTCCTTATCCTCCTGCATGGAGAGGCCTGGTCTGGGCAGGAGGAAGCAGGGGGGTGTGCGACTGTCCAGCCACTGTTGGAGGTTAGAAATTCCTCCTTACTTTTTAACCACTCTCTTCTGAATCATCCTCCATTGATTAACTTCTGGAGATAATGATTTAGGGAATATCATATGTGTTCCTCTCCCGGAAATGTTTGTGGACCTTGTAAACACAGAGGTTGGGAAGTTTCATAGCTGTTCTAGTGAGAAAAAACTGTGTCTAAGCTCCAGTCAGAAGTTGTTTAACAGGAGTTAATTAGGGACTAAAGCAGATGAATATATGGACTTGTGTTGAGTGTTTGCTGTTAAAATTAATAAAACCTTACCCAGAAAACGACTGATGAAGAATTGAATGATACTAGACAGTAATTTTTCCCCCTCCCCATGTTCTGGACTCTTACAAAATGTAAGATTATTTTTTAGGTCCCAGTGGTTAGAAGTCAAATTTGATATTGGTTGAGGCCGTGTTTATTAATCAAGACCAGTAATTACAAAGGGCTGTTCTTTTCCAAGAGGTGTTCAAGCCATCCTGCCTAAAGCCCAGCAAGGATGCATAGATAATATGTGTAACCAGTAGATCATGAGCGAGCATTCCAGGTTGATGAAGATCTAATTTCCATTTAAAAATGAAACCAAATCTGATCTGAGGCATTAGAAACAATGAGTGATGTGTTAAAGGGTATTTATAGGCAGTGTTGATCTTTCTTCCTGCACTGGAGTGTCCCAGGTCCCCGGGTCAGGGGGACCTGCCTCGTACCTCGGCAGATGATGGCAGAGGCAGATCCCACTGTCACTGCTTCCATGGACTCTCTGTCCCTGACAGACTTACCTGTGAGGTGCCTTTTCCAACACTGCTTTTCCTGTATTTCTTGTATTTGAACAAAAAACCACTAAGTGATTACACAGTCATCACTTTGCCATCCCTCCCAGGGATCCATGTGGGTAATGGGCACCAGGCCAGGCTTCCCCAGGACTGAAATCCTGAGATTGTTTCCTGTCTTTTTTTCCTCATGATTGTACTGATTGTTGACCAAAGACACTCACTGACAGTTGCTGGATTAGTCACCATGGCTCTGATGTTGGAGGTCGCTTGGGATTAAATTTAATAAAAGACTTGGCTGCTGCAGCACCATATTTTGAAGTGCTTGGGTCCCTGAGTGGAGCCCCAAATCTGAGTTAAATACAGAGGGCATAGAAGAGTTTGGCACTGGACAGGGTGATTATTTAAAGCCTGGAGGACCCGGAGCACCTTCCAGAGTTGTCCAGAGAGGACAATTCTTTCTTTACAGTCAGAGGGATGATGGGAACAGATTTGGGGAGATGGGAAGGGAAGCTTCGGGCTCAGTGCTGTAGGGAAGGTGGCTGTGAGCTCAGGGACCTGCAGATTTAGGGGGCTGCTACACATGTGGACTTCTTGGACCAGAGTTCTCGACTCAGAAGCCTGATATTGGCCCAAGCCCCATTTTAGGCACCGAGACCCTCTCCATGTTCAGCCTCCAAACGTGAGCCCTCCAGTTGCTCCTTCAGAGCAGCCACCAGGGAGTTCTGGGTATTGGCTGGTGCTTGTCAAGCATTTGAGGATTAAATATGCTGTGTTGTGAACAAGGTTTTGCTTTTCTTGTATTGAACTTGGATACTGAGGTGATCGGCATGGTTTAAGTATATTGAAAGAGAAATGCTGAGCAGAATAATTTTTATTGATCTCAAAAGCTAAAAGACTGTTCTACAACTATCTGTTTTCTTGGTGTCTGATTACTCATTTATGGCCACATAATAGTGCAATTATTATTTCAGCAGAAGAATCGGGAGGAGGAGATTATGATTCCAGTAAACTGTAATTCCTGAAATAATAATTAATTTGCTTTAAGGTGAAAACAAATGGTGGATAACTTTGTGTGGGATTAACATATTGCATGTGTTTTGAGCACTCCTAGGCTCTGCAGGAACAGTGGTTTACAGGCTAATGCTTTGTTTTATTTATGATAAACCTCTGCTTAGAAGACCTTTTAGAGTTTGTTTTTGGTTTGGTGGTTTGGTTTTTTTTAAAGACTTGACATTATTACAAAAACGGTCAAAAAACAATGGCCCCTTATCCTTGAGATAAGCTTTTTATAAACGTGATTTTTTTTCCCTACACAAACAAAGCCCCCTAATTATAAAGGATTGCAGCTCTCTGATAGCATTGGTATGATTTAATTTGCCACTTGCTATCATTATCTGAGTCATTCCCAGGGAAGAAAACACGAAGAGTTCTATTAGAGATGCTGCGGGAGGACTGATACTGGGGCACTATGGTAGTGATTCCTTGAAGGGTTTGTCCCTTATATGTTAAGAACATGTAATTCCTTAAATGTTAAGAACATGTGAGCCCTTTCAGTTTAAGATATGTGAACAGTTCTACAGTTATTAGTCCTCTTGCTAATTTTTATTTATTTTCTTAATCTGTCACTATCTGAAGTGTTGAACCAGTTCTGGAAATGTTTTGAACTGGCTTGATTAAATGGTCTTTTCTTTCCAGAGCCTTTTGATGAGCTGAAATACAATATTACAGAGCTGTTCCCACTCTGCTCTGAGAAATGGTCAGGATTGGATTTCCTGGGATAAGTTTGGCCGTGGGATGGGGATTTCCAGCCCTGTGTGGGACGGACATACACACTTACTAAGGAGATTACTATTAAATATCTTGAAAATACTGATGAGTAGTTGATGTTACTCACAGAGACACTTTGTCTTGTGTTGGGAGAGCAGTTGCTGAGCAGCTGTGCTCAGATTCCTTTCAACACAGTTGTGTCTCAGCTCTGCCAGAGGCAACCAGATGATGCTCCACGGCTTGACAAGGCCCTGTCCCAGAGGGATGGAGTTTGGTGAGTGAACTGACAGAGGTTCTAGTTCACAAAATGGGCTGGAATTATTAATTCTGGTAGCAAGAGTGTAAAATACAGAATCTCTGTTTCTGTGGAGAAAAAGGAGGGGCCACCATGTTGAACAAGCCCTTGTCCCTCCCGAGTTGGCTCCAGGAGGAGCAGTGCATTTTCATTTTGAATTTTTTTTTGGTATATGCTCAAATTATTTAAATATTGCATGTGAGGCAAAAAACCAACCCTACCAAAAAACCACGATTAAAACATTAATTATTAGTGCTGGGAGTATTTTGAGTCATTTTTGCATTCAATCAGCTGTAATTAAATACTCAGTGAACACAAAATTAGGTCATATATTATGTAAATAGGATGAGACATCCACTAGCTCCAGCAACAAATGTGGTGGAGTCCTTTAGGGTACAATTCAAGATTGGACTCTTGGAGTCTAATTGGTTCTGTCTGACCCTGATTTCCTGCTCTGTCACATGCCCACCTGAACGTGGAGCAGATCCCGTGGAGGACGTGGGTTGAGATCCACGATAGGTCACCTGCTGCTTCCAGCTGTGGCCAGCAAAGCCTCCACTGTGCCTGATGTTCTCAGCCAGGTTGTGATGAGGCAGAATGAATTTGGGTATATTAAAAGAAATAAATTAATAGACGCTTGATCGTTACGCTGAGCGATGCTCGGAGCACTCGCCGCTGCCCAGGGTCAAGCCCTCTATTCTCTTAACCTGACACTTGATAACTCCTGGTTTAGCTTTCATAATTACAAATGCCAAACCTGATTTTGTTCCCTTTGGGGATAGTGGAAGCAGTAACAGGTCCATTATTATTAGTCAGAACAATTATGTGGCTCTTAAAGAAAGAAATAACAAATACAAAATCACGCTGCTGGATTCTGCTCTCTTGTGACAGGGACTTGCTGGGGGATGGAGCATCTCTCAGCATTCTGAAGCTGCTCCATCCCTATGTCCTCCACTCACTGCAGTCATTGTTCCCATCTCCAGAAGTGGCTCTTGGGGCCCCCTCATCCTTCCCTGATCCTTTCTTCCCAGCTCTCCAAGTTCTCACTTTTAAATCCAAACACCAGCCTCCAAATGTCCGTGGCACATGGAAAACAAGAGCGTGTCAGGAGGTGCTGAGCAGAGAAGCAAGAAGGAAAGATTACAGGTAGCTATCTTCCAAACCTTTCCTGGTCCTCCAACACCCATTTTTTTCCCATTGGAACAGGCTGCCCAGGGCAGTGGTGGAATCACTGTGCCTGAAAGTGTTAAAAAAAGAAAAGTGTAGATGTGGTGCTTACGGACATGGGTGGCCTTGGCAGTGCTGGGGGAGTGGTTGGACTCAATGATCTTAGAGGGCTTTTCCAACCTTAATGATTCTATGATTCCATTTTGTTCCTAGTGGAAGAGGCTGCAATTCAGAGCTGAGTTGGTGTTGTATATCAAATATTCTGTTGGAGTCCTCCAGGTATTTGTTTCCTGGAGTGTGTGCAGTTTGATGCTCTTTGAATTCTCCAGCTTATGGAAGAAATAGATTTTAGTCCATTGTATTTTGACTTTTTAGAGATCGTGCCTTTTCTGGCCTCCCCCGTTCTTCTGCAGCCCCCCCAACCAAAGAATCTTTATTTTACAGAATTTCTTTCCTTAAGCCCACAGCTGATTCCTCGTAGATGCCTGACAAAAAGCAGAAGAGGTTTAAATCAGTAAAAAGAGATCAGCCTTGTCATTGGAGTGAGGGTAATCCATGGGAGGTGCAGTGGGAACTACGCTGCTCCTGAACCCTGATGTGGGGGACCACAATTAACCTGTCAAAGGGAAATCACGGAGGATATAACTCTGAGGGAGATGGCATGTGGGTTTTATACCTGCACAGCTTTCTCCTTAACTCTCCACGATGTAGGAAGGAACTTGTCTGGTCTGTGCATCTGGGATTGACATGTCTGGAGCTGTAAGGAAAGGATGGCAGTGTTTGGGCTCTCGGCAGCAGAGCTCATGCTGGGAAAGGGACTTGTGCCTCAGGCACTTCTCTCACCTCTTGTAGCTCTGAATGCCAAGTTATACAGTTGCCTCCCTCTTTGCCTTGCCATTTTTACCTCTGGAATTGGGATATAATACGTGGTGTGTGCACTCCAGTATTTACAAGTGGACAGCTTATTTATCTGGCTCAGCTGCAATAAACCCACGTAGACCTTCAAGGCTGATAATTGCTGCATTGCAAATGTGGGCAACTTGCAGGAGCTGGTGGTATGACCCTGGAATGGGATGTTGGAGACTGTGTGCTCTTGGTGATAGCAGCTGCTGGGGAAAAATGAAGCAAAGTGAGCACTCTGAGGACCTGATATTTCACTTTCAAACTTCCTTCTGGCTGGGTGGGTCAGGCTTGACTGCCTTCAGCTCCGTACTGTCAGGAGGCATGGATTTGGCTTATCAGGCAGTGCTGGGCTCACTAAGTGGTTGGCAGACATTATAGAAAAGCGAGATGCTATTCATGCTGCAGTGGATAAGGAGTTGGAAAGCTTTGGTTTGAGATTGCAAGAGGCTGAGAGGAAAATTGAAGTCATGGAGATAATGATCATTGGACCTAATGCTGCTCTTGCTGAGAATGCCAAAGGCCAGGTTGTAAGGCGTGCAGAAGTCCAGTTGATCATCTGGAAAATAAGTGCAGATTGAGTATTATCATCTTGGTGGGAGAATCTTGTGAATATATTGAGGGAGAAGCAGGGATTCGTGTGCTGGTTGCACGGTGCTGGTCGAGTGGCAGAAGTATGAGGTGAAATTTTTTAAGTGCTTCAGGATGTCATAAGGGCATCGTGTTAGTGAAATGTCATGCTCCTAAGCACTGATTTCCCGGGACAATAAAACAAGGAATATTATTAAGTGGCACAGTGACTTGAAACTGGTGCATATGAATGCAACTCCAATAACAACAACAACAACAACAACAAAAATCTTGTGGTTTTTTCACTAGACGTTGGGGGATTGTTCAGTCTAAAATCTCAGGGTAATTTTAATGCTCTGTGGCTTCTGCATGTCATTTGGATTTGGCTTTTTCTCATATATATTAAAAAAAAGTTTAATTTGGTGTCACTGAAAAGCATCCAGAGTACTCTGCCTTCTTATTGCCAAGAGGTTATCATTTAATAAAACACTTGCTATGTATATACAAATCAGCAGTGAGAGACATCTGGACTGGAGCTGCTGCCATGGGCCTACAGCTTTTCTTTCCTTCTTTTTTTAAAGAGGAGAATGAGATTTGAGGTTAAACTGTTTTTACCCAGCACATTGTGCACCGATAGGTAGTGAATAGATACCATCTCCTCAGGTGTGCTCACAATCAGATTTTATCCTCCAGCACTGGAGCTTCTCTGTGCAGCTGCTGACAGAAGATTTTATTTGCCTGACAAAGGTCCCTGTGGACAGACAAATTGTTCCCCATTGACAGGAGTGGTCCTTCAGCATATTTTTGAACTGTCTTCCTTCAGAATTGTTCCTTCTTAAAGGTCCACTGATTTCCTCCAAATCATTAAACATTCTCTATTAAAAAAATAAAATAGTTGTGCTACAGGTAATATGAAAATTATCATTCTGACCTTTTCCTCTGTATTTCTTCAGTTGCCTTGACCTGCTTTCCTCTCTCTGGGATGCCAGTGCTGTGTCCCACAGCCCCGGGCTGGGAGCCAGCTGGGAGGGCAGACACGACGCTGAGGGTTGTGCCTGCCTGTGGTTCCACGCTTGCTTGGGAGGGGTATAAAAAGCAGCAAGTGGATGAACCATTCAATTTTCTCTTTTAAGCTTGTGTGGCAGATCTGTGGTATGCCTGGTGCTGGTCATTCCTTGCAGAAGTGCTGTGGTATCTCCATCGTTGTGGCTGCATTGGGTCCATTTCCTTTGCAAGGAAACAGGAATTGCTTCCCTTCCTTCTGTTCAAAGGCAGTTGTGCATGACAAAAGCATGTTGTGTTAATTGGTCCTATTTTCTCAGATTGTCTGTGATTTCAAACTTTTTCCTAATCTGTAAATAGAGGGATGCTGGGAATTTTCCTTTGGCCAGTAGCTTTTCATAGTAAAAGAGAATTTGGAAACCAAGAGTTATATTCTAGGCAAAGGGTAACTTAATGTAAAGTAACATCGATCTAAACCTTTCCTGGTCCAAACTGTTCTTATATTTTACTTTTCCCTGAAATCCCCATGAAGTGGATGGAGTTTGTTGCTTATGGAGGTCTGGTCTTTTTGACTCCTCTGTGTGCACAACCTGGGTCTGATTCTGAGGGAATCTCTGTTGCATTGATGTGTCTTGGTTTACTCCGGCATTGAGAGCCATCAGTGGTGTCCCTCTGTGCTGCTGTTTGTTGATACCTGTACCATGGTTAGGCACTGTACAGGTGTGCAGTGAGAGGGGGCACGTGGGCTGCTGGACTGGCTCCTCTCCTGGCCAGGGAGGTGCTTTGGACCATGAAGTGTCCATGGTGTTTTTATGAGCTGGTTGGTGACGCCCTCACTGTTCATTGTGGACACGTGCTTGGCCGTGTGGGAAACTGGACAGTCTGGCCAAACAGCCAGGAGATGGGAGGAACAGGAGCAAAAGGAAACAGGGCAATTAACTCATCTCTAAAAGGACAAAACATTTGTTGTGTTACAAATCCTCAGCCACAGTGCTGATCCTGCATTTCGTGGCAGTGGCACAGACCTCTTTCAAGATGATGAATGGGAGGGGCAGTGGTGCAGCTCTGCTTGGAGAAAGGTGGTGGCCAAAAGTGTGCCAGGAGTCCATGGATCACAAAATATGCTGATTTGGAAGGGACCCACAAGAACCATCGAGTCCAACCCCTGGTCCTGCACAGGCCCAGCCCCAAGAGTCACCCCCTGTGCCCCAGAGGATCATCCAAACCCTCCTGGAGCTCTGGCAGCCTTGGTGCTGTGCCCACTGCCCTGGGGAGCCTGGTCAGTGCCCAACCAGCCTCTGGGGGAAGAACCTTTCCCTGAGATCCAACCTGAGCCTGCCCTGACACAGCTCCAGCCATTCCCTGGGTGCTGTCCCTGGTCCCCCCAGAGCAGAGCTCAGTCCCTGCCCCTCCTCTGCCCCTCCCAAGACCTGGTGAACATCTGCAAGGTGGGATCTCAACAGTGCAGTGCTGGGGCTGTCACTGCAGGGAAGGCCAGGGGGGGTGACTTCAGCATGGGAGTCACCCCATTTTTGGAAGGCTGAGGAGATGTTGTTTCACTGGGGAAACGTGAAGAGTTCAAGGACATGTGTTGTCTGTTGGTGCCCATCACCCCGATCTGTGGGATGCTGTGAACTCCATAAATTGGACACAGACATGTGTAGTGTGCAAAGGCTGCTGTCCAGCCTCTGAGTATTTTTATTTTTCAAACAGCTGTTTGTAGGGCCAAAGGAGTTGTGGGGGAACATCCCATGTGGCTCCCCACCTCCTGGCCAGTGGTTTGTCTGTTCCAAAAGCTCTGCTTGCAGCAAAGTTTCATATTTTTCTGCTATGTATGACTTTTGGTTTAACTCCTGTGCATTTCTGGACTGTACCAACAAGTGTGGGAATACATTTCCACGTGCTGGTTAAAATGTGATTTTTGAGTACCTGGGAGATTGCCTAGGAAATCTCTGTGCTTTGTTGCACTGCACATGCTCTGAACACATTTACAAGCAAGCCACACACTGGGACAGAACTAGGTCACTGGTAGACTCCTTACTGGACAGATGTTTAGTTTTCCTGATTCATCCCCTATATTAAGCTACATAATTGGGATTTTAAGGGTAGCTGAGTCTTGCTGACCATAGCTAATTTTCATTGTGGGTCCATCAGAAGGTTGAATTTTGGAGGCACAAAATGAGAGTTTTTGGTACATGGGAGAAAGCGGGATATTTTGTCTTTGACTCACAGTGGGAGGTCACAGCCTTTTGTGCTGGCAGCTCTGAAACCAGCACAAACTGGGGTGATTAGCTCCCTTTTCTAATGAGTACACAAAGCTGACTGTGAATGAGCCAGTGGGTTCATTGTGCACCCTTGGCCTGCGTTTAATCCTTTATGTGAGACCCCCTTTTACACAGGGACAGCAATTGGAATCCAATTTACACTGGGCTCGGCACTAAATCTCCTTACGCTGGCGATGCTGCTAATCAATGGAATTGAAATTCCGGTGCCGTCAGGAGTCTCCTCCCTTCAGCTCTGCCACTCTTTCTGCTACGCCCGCGTTTTAGGAGAGATGAAACCCTTAAGTGGGAAACACTTTGTCTTCCTAATACAAGAATAAACAATGTCTGGCTTCTTGGCAAAACACATCGCAGCGCTGTGTAACAAGCAGCAGAGATCTTAAAAGTCCATCAAGAGACGTTATGGTAATTTTGCAAGAACGACCACCTTGCTTTTAGTGAGAATTATCTAAATATGAAGATAAAAGGAAGAAGAAAGGGAGCTTGACGTGTAGAGAGACACATGAAAGGTTTCGGGAGAGGCTTTTGGTGCTGCACAGAGATATTTGCAGCTGAGTTTTCTGGCAAGCACCTGAATAGCAAGAAGAGTTTCTGCCTGTTTAGTTTTCACTTTTACAAGCAGGACTTGTTAAATCAGTTTGGGGGGCATCAGAGATCAGTAGATGACAAAGAGGAGACCTCAGTCAGGACCTCTCAGCAATCTTAGAAACGATGGAATTATAACTGAAGGAACTTCCTCCATGTTGCAGTTGAGGAGCTGAGACACAGAAAGATAAAACCAGTTTTTTAGGAGCATCAGTGTTTGTGCACCCATGTGTGATGGGGAGGAATTACTTTGGAAGTGCTGAATGCCCATCCTCTGGAAACCAAGCAGATGGAGTATCTCACCTGAACAGGTCATAAATGGGGATGCCATGAACCGTGACTTGCTCTTGGAAATTTTGGCGAGTCGTGGCTTTAAACAGCCAGCCCACTTTGTGCCTTGGAACCACTCAGGTCAGGAGCTGCTCCATTCTCATCCCTGTCTATTACTCTTGCTGCTGCAAACCCTTGAAATATTTATTGTGCCTTTTATTCCTCAGTGCTGTTTAGTACCCCCGGCACAACAGTGATCTGGAAGGTTTGTATTCTGTTACAGTCATTGTTTTGGGACAAGCTGGTATCTGGAAAGCTGACACCGGGCTGGAAATTAATGAGTGTATATTCCCACTGCAACCCACATGCCAGGTGTATTTATTGAAAAAATCATGAAGTAGCCTCCCCAAAAATCAGGTGATACTTTTTACACAACTACCTGAGTTTGCTTTTTAGTTCTCCTCTAGTTTCTGAGCTGTGGGATGCATGGTGGTTGCTTTTGGGGTTCCAAGGCTGATAGATCCTGTCGGTGTGTTCAGGTACCTCCTTCCTTTGGCTGTATATCAGTGCCCTTTCCTCTCTGTGCTGTCTGGATTGAGCTGTTGCAGAGTTTTCTGAACAAGGTGAGGCTGAAAGGCCGCTGAGAGGTTAGAGTTGGGACACAAGGGCATCACACTTGATCCTGGTGTGATGGTCATTGGTGTTGTTGACTTGATCTTCAGCCGTACACACTTACTTCCACATGCAAGTGCAAAATAAATTTAAAAATACCCCACGCCAGACCCCCACAATTATTGCTTCAATCTGCTGCTCCCATTTCAGAGATGCCAGTTATCCTTCCAGAAGCCACTGAGGAAGATGATGATTACCAGGAATGATGGTGAGGTAATTGCTGCATATATAATACCCCCAATTTGGAAACCACTGGGATTTTTCAGTGGGCAGAATCTTAACTTTGCCATTGATTCAGTCAGGAAAAGGCTGGTTGACTTTTCAGGCAAAGCTGATCTGACAGTATTTAGGGTGAGGGTATCTTATGTTTTATTCTGTATAAATTCAGCAGTCTGAATTGAGAACAAATCCTCTGAAGTGTGCAAAGGAGCCTGTTTGATAACTGAAATATTTTGGGGCCATTTGATTTTGTGAGCTCTTTTTCAGTGAGGAGGCTGAGCTCCAGTGTTTTGCAGGGAGCATTATTTTGTGGAGAGAGAACACTGATCTTATTTGGCAGAAATAAATGGATGTTTGTGTTATGACGCCTATTCAAGTACTTTCTCTTCTGTATGTGCAGGATGCTCTGTCCTGAAATCAGATCTCGTCTGTCTGATACATTTTAAGCAGGATGATTCTGACTCTTTCACAACTTTCAAGTGTAAATGTGTTAATGTTTTGCCCAGCACATTATTTCTAACAGGCTGAACTTTCATTGTGTTTTCGCAGCTTGGGTTTAGGTTTAACTTGAGTCTTTCATAGCTATTTAATTCTTCATAATTTTTGACATCCTGGGAGCCTCACGACTCCCCCAAGATTGCAAAAAGACAAACACCCAGCCTCCCTGGCTTTGTTTTTTAAAGATCTTCCTTTCCCTCCCCAACCTCCAAGCTCCCAAATCTGAGCCCCAGGGGAAAATCGGAAGTTGCTTCCTCAGACCTGTCAACTCTTGTGCTTTCAGGGTGAGCCTAATGATGTTGAGCCCTATATGATTCTTTCACACTTGTCTACTTCAATCTCACACCGCAAGACAAGTAGTGGCTGTGCAGAGGGAGGGATGAAAGTCCTGCTACGGTGGAAATCTGCAAAACATACGCACTGGCTGTGAAGGAAATTCGGGATCAGATGCAAATCCTGTGTGTAGCATAGCTGGTTGGGTTGTGGGTTTTTTTCCCCTGCAGTTTAATATGATTTTTGTCTTGCTGCATAAGAAATCAAATCAGGTTTTGGAGGGACACGGGGAGGGATAAAAGTGAAGAATTATGCTGAGTGTTTCCCATCTGCCTGATGGTATGTAGGTGGAAATAAATAGCAGGATTTGACTGTGGAGAGAAGAGAAATAGTGCTGAAATTGAGTACAGAGGTGGCCACAGGCCTAATGTTTCACAGATTGACCCTCTCTGCCTTTTTTAACCAATTATGAGACCACTTGTCCTCAGGACATTCTGTGCCTGGAGGCTCCATATAAAAATATTGGGCTTGCATCAAGAGACTCATATAGTCCTCTGGAGCCACTGCATGCAGCCCACCATGTCCCCTGTGATTTTTCTCATTGAAGATGGATAATAAATGCTACCAGGGTAAATTTGGGAAGCAGCTGGTGTGCAGCATTACTGGACTGCCCAGACTCCATAGCATGAAGTCATCCCTTTTTTCTCTGTGTTTGCTTTTCAGCTTAATCTCTGAGCAGTTTCCTCTCCTTCTATTTTTCTGGTGAGTCACAGAGGAGCAGAGAAACAGGCTAAACACAGATGGAAATGAAATATCTGGATCCCTGAGCCTGCTGCCTCAGTTTCTCTCCAGAGTGCACTCTTTGCAGATAGTGTTTGGAAAATCCTGTGTAGATGCTACAAACACCCCAAAATTACGTGGAGACAGAGCTTGCTTTGCTCTTAGATTGATTTTATACACCATATAGATCAGATTTTTGTTGTGTGTGAGCAGTGGCTGCCTCTTTTCTAACTGTTATCCAGTGGTTTTTTGCTCCTGGTGGGTATTTACAAGCTCATTTTGTACAGGGCTCTGTTTTTGGTGTGCCAGAACAGTATCTGAAGCCATGTAGGCAGTTGCTGAACATCTGTTCCCCTACAAGAGTATGTGAGACTGTGATGGAGATCCCTTCCTTGTGCAGGACTGAGTGACAGTCCCTGCTCTGGAGGAGCCACCGGTGAATGAAACAGGTGGAAAGAAACGGGATGGAAGGAGAGAAAAAAGAGGTGGAGTATTGCACATCTTATTAAATTTTTACTGCTCTATCCGTACCTTCTCATTTCTAAATAGATCTGGGTCTTTTTTACTTATCATTTGTTTGTAGTAGGGTCCTCTGTCAAAACCCAGGACCCTCAAGGCTCTGCAGAATTGCACCTTTGCACGTGCACATGCAGCTGCAGCACACCAGTACTCGGGCTTTTTTTGGTGACTATTTTGCCAGCAAAGGCTGATGTCTGATCTCTGGGTAGTTAAAGAGCAAATTCAAGCAGCCTGTTGTGGAGAACCTGTGAAAGTGCTGCCTCCAGCCAGGCTCTCAGGGAAAGCTGGACCTTTCCCAGCAGTCACACGGGTGATTTACTGTGTGCTTTTCCCCACTGCTATGCAGTAGCCAGAACTGTTGTGTGGAGTTTGGAGTCGTTGGATTTGTGAGTTTCTTTGTGTTGTGCCAGATGACCAGTGTTAAAAATGACAGTATGTGGCTGTAGATCCAAAGGTTGTGGTAGGAAAAGAGAATTCCGGCATCAGAAATTGGGCTTTGCAAGAGGCAGATGAATAAAATCGAGGGTGAGGGAATTAAGTGGGCACTTTTGTGGGGCTCTGCGATGGGTATGATGGTGTTCAGCTTCTTGACTGAAGTTCCTGAGGGGTCAGGATGCATGGGCAGTGAAGGAGGAGAGCATGTACTCAGGAACAGTGCTAAAGTGCTATTTGAAGGACATGGACCTGTTGGAGCAAGTCCAGAGGAGTCTGCAAAGATGATTAGAGGGATAGAGCACCTCTCCTATGAGGAAAGACTGAGAAATTGGGATCGTTCAACCTGGAGAAAAGAGAAGGCTCTGGAGTGACCTAATTGTGGCCTTCCAGGACCTGAAGGGAGCTGCAAGAAATATGGACAGTGATAGGACAAGAGGGAATGGCTTTAAACTGACAGAGGACAGGTTTAGGTTAAATCAAAGGAATTCTTGGCTGTGAGGGTGGGGAGGCCCTGGCACAGGTTGCCCAGAGAAGCTGTGGCTGCTCCATCCCTGCAAGTGTCCAAGGCCAGGCTGGAGGGGCTTGGAGCAACCTGGGATAGTGGAAGGTGTCCCTGCCCATGGCAGGGAGTGGAATGAGATGATCTCTCAGATCCCTTCCAACCCAACCATTCTGTGGTTGTCAGCTGTGGGGGTACAGTGGTATGATGATCTGGGCTGGATGGTGCCAGTGACCCTGCTGACCCTCCTGGCTGGATGTCTGCTCCCCTGTCTGAAATCAGGATCAGCAAGTCCTCAAGTCAGAGGCCTTTGCATTCAGTTCTTGGTTCTTGAGATGTTTGACTGCTCTCCCTGTGCTGTTTGTGACCCAGCTGTGGTCTCAGGGTGGGACCTGTGGTGATGTGGAGCCTGCTCAGACAGGGTGGGCTGTGCCACTGTCTGCAGCAGACAGGAGCCCATGGACCAGGTGGCTGTTGGTGTGTGGTCTGGATCTGGCATCAGTTCTCACCCTCTGCAGTGACCTAGCAGGGCTGTGTCCCGCTGTCTGGAATGACACTGATCCCGTCCACCTGTATTTGTGCCCCAGGACTGCTCACCCTTACAGGCTTCATCCTTCAGGGCTTCATCCTGCTGCCTTCGTGCAGCAGACACTTCAACTGCAACTGGGCTAAACTGAAGATTTACCAGTCTTTTAGAGTCAAAATGCATATCAGTCACTCTCTTTGTTTCCTCATTTCTTTTAGCAGCCCCTCTTTAGGCATTGAAAGCTGCAAGTGTTCTCCATTTCAAAATACTCTTCCCAGCTGGACAGTGAGAACCAAACAAATCACTGCTTCCTCTTGGAGCTGAGAGACCTCCTTAAGAGACACATCAGGCTTGTATTTGTGAAAACAGGGTAGAAGCAGCGTGTTGAAAAATGTTGGCATTAATATGCTGTCCTGAAGACTTCCCAAAAGCTCCACCCAGGGCAGTTCTCCCCAGGCAGGGCTGTGTCGTTACCCTGGGAGGTGGTGGGGCACCCCAGAGGTGTTCAGAGATGCCTAATTTAGAGATGTCAGGCCTGGTCTCTCCCTGTGTTAAACCAATATTGTGTTAGCACATACCTACACCGGTGACTGTGCTTTTAATCAATATGCACTATGCTAAACAGCAAATCTAGATAAATCCCCCAGGGACGTTTTCTGACTGCTCCGAAATCCTATTCAAGCACATTCAAGTTAGTCATCCAACATCTGCTTGCTTTTCGTTCCTATCAACAACCATTCAGAGGTAAACTTTTAGGGATAACCTTTGCCAGAGCTCCCCCAAGCACTCAGTAACACACAGGGAGCACAGGAGCGTGCTCGGATGGTTTCAATGCAATCCAGCCACGGCAGGATGCAGCTGCCACCTGCAGACCAGCGTTTGCAGGGTGACCCTGACGTTTGGGCTGTGCCTAAAAGGTTCTCTGTGAACCCTAACAAATGGGTTCACTGATTTTTTATTACTATTATTTTAAAATTTTTTTTATCCTTTTAATCCTTCACGTGCAACAGCTTGATTTTAGGGCTGGTGGCACTGGAGGAAGGGACAGTGGGTGAGAAAGGAGGGTGGACGTGGCTGGCGCTGTCGGAGGCTGTGGTGGGGCTGGGCACGGGGGGGCAAGGCCTTGGAGCTGGCATCACTCAGCAGCATCTTTCATGAGGTTCAGCACAGCAGCCATGAGAAAAGAGACTGCTCTGTCGTTCAGATCATCATTTCCTTGTCCTTCTACACCTTCGCTCTCTTGGGTTTATATTCGGAGAATTGCTTTGGCAGACTCCCTTGCTTCATTAGACAGTTATCCCTGTTTGCCCTGGTTAGTCACTGTAAACCAGCTGCTGTGTTTGATTCTAACCTGGTGCTAATCTGCTACTCATTTTAACAATATTAGTCACAACAAATGAATGCTCTGCTTGTCTAAATGGCCCTTGCATCCTGCTGTGCTTTCCTGAAGATTGATTTGTAGCCTTTCGTTTCTGTCCCAGTGCAGCCCTTCCCCAGGATTTGAAAGGACAGGTGGTTGTTGTTGGCATAAATTTGGCAAGTTTTAGTGTGAAGAACAAGGAAATGCAGTAGGGTAGGTGGAAGGGAACACATGGGCTCTTTTTTTAGGTGACCCATTGTTTCCAGCTAGTGCCTTTGCTTTCAGTGATGGTAGATGTAAATTTAAAAACTAAAAAAAGGAAAAATCTCCAAACAGCAGAGACATTTGGAGTGAAATAAAAAAAAACAAACACACCTTTATTTTGCTTTGTTAATATACTGTTGGTGTTATTTTTAGTGCTTTCTTAAGCAGTGGGTTATATGGTGACAAACTCAGTCTATGGATTGTATCAACTGCTGTAGCAGAGGACTCTGGTGCTGGAGCAACACTTCCAGTCTTGCAGATCACTGGTAAACAAGCCAGAGCAGATTTTCCTCTGTTGCATCGTGACCATCTGTGTTTAGTGCCTGTTCCCCCTTTGATCCCAGGCTGGCTCTGATAGCAAAGAATCGTAGAATCATCCCATAGAATGGTTTGGGTTGGAAGGGACCTTGAAGATCATCCAGTTCCAGCCCCTGCCATGAACAGGGACACCTTCCACTAGCCCAGGTTGCTCCAGCCTGGCCTTGGACACTTCCAGGGATGGGGCAGCGACAGCTTCTCTGGGCAACCTGTGCCAGGGCCTCCCCACCCTCACAGGGAGGAATTCCTTCCCAATATCCCATCTAACCCTGCCTTCTGGCAGTCTGAATCCATTCCCCCCGGTCCTGTCCCTCCATCCCTTGTCCCAGATCCCTCTCCAGCTCTCTTTGGAGCCCCTTTAGTCCCTGGAAGGGGCTCTCAGCTCTCCCTGGAGCCTTCTCTTCTCTAGGTGAACCCCCCCCAGCTCTCCCAGCCTGGTTCCAGATCAGAGGAGCTCCTGCCCTGGAGCATCTCTGTGGCCTCCTCTGGACCTGCTCCAGCAGTTCCATGTCCTTTGTAACAATTCAGCAGCAGTGAGAGGAGCACCTCTGCACCTCTGCTTTCAGTTGATGCCCAGGAGCCTTTGGTCTGACGTGTAGGGGAGGGCACAATTTGCCCTGTGTTTCAGTGGTCGTTAATGTTGAAATTAATTCTTATTATGTGTCCTTTGTTCTTGGTCACCATGATGTGATTATTTTTTTTCCATTGCAAATTAAACACGAGACCTTGTGGTGGGTTGCAGACTCAAGGGATTAATTCTGCAATTTTCAGCCTGATGTTCTTTTGTCCTGGAATGAAAATGGTCGTCTTAGGTAATGGCTATTTTTATACAACCATTTGTTCACTGAGAACTGGGTTGAGACCTCCAGTAGTGTATCATTGACTGCTAAACAGCCACCGTGCAGTGCAGATCACTTCTGGGCTTGGCTACGCCCTTGGCAGAGATGGAAAAGCGGGTTAAAAAACCTACCTCATATGGTCTTACTAACCCCACTCAAGGCCCTCTTCAATTCTGTTCTTTTTTCCTTTTTTTTTTTTTTTTGGTGGGACTCAGGAAACCTTCATGTTAGGTGACAGGTAGAAATACTGACATACAAGTAAGAAATCTCCTATTGTTTTGCAACGAAAAGAAAAATGTAAAACGTTGCTGTGGTATCTTGAGGTTTGCTGGAGGGACTGCAGTGTTTGGGAGCTTGGGGTGGGGTGTTGACAGAAGCTGGGTGGCTTCTCTTTTCCAGCAGCACAGTTTTTCTAGGAGGGCATGGCATCAGGTGTTCCGAGGCAGCCCTGGGAAGGGATGCTTGGATAGCTCGTGTGTAGATGTGGGCTTGGACCGAGGGCACCTCTGAGCTGGTTCCAACAGCCGAGGTGACGTGTCCCTGCTGCGCTCCTGGCTGGGGGGGCCTTCTTCCTTCAGTCTCCCTTAAGTCATCACTGAGCCCTAAAAAAGCTGCTTGAAGAATTCTGAAGATGCTTCTGCATCTTATTGTCTTTGATGAAGGGAAAAATCAAAGAAACACCTGATCCCCGTCTCCTCCCAGCCGAGTGGTTTTGGTCAGGAGCCTGGGGGAAGGTGCCAGTGAGAGCTGCCAGGGCTGTGCCAGGCTCCTCTGCCAGTGGCCTGTGGGCTCCTGGTCCTCTGGGTGAGGAGTGGATGGGCTTGTGCTTCCTGACAGAAAGTGAGATTGCACGTCTTGTGAGTGTTGAAGACACTTCCCAAGTGTTTTTGTGGTTAATCCCAAACCCAGGGTATTGCCTTTACCTTAGGGAGAAGGAAACTGAGGCAGAGACTCACTGAGTGCCATTTACAGCCCTCATGGTTAACTGTGCAATCAGCTTGGTGGACCGAGCTCCTTCTAAATTAAGCTATTAAAAAGCTAGTAGTGAAAATTCTGAGGCAAGCCAAGCTCAAAATGCAGAGTGAAGAGTAGAATACTGTAAACTATCAGTATGGTTTTAGTCCCCATACAGTGGAGATGTATACAGTTATTTCTCAGGAATTATTTTATTTAGTTAATGCTAAATAAATGCTATTGTTGCTTTTTCAAGGCTTGTTTTTTTTTTTTTTTTTTTTTTTTTTTTTAATAAGCCCAGCAATCAGCTTGGACATTGCCCTGGTGCTGAATTGGCTCATGGATCACTGTGCTGGGAAGTTTGTATTAATCAGCACTCTGCAGTCAGTGTATTGTTGCTTCATTAACCTACTTGTTTTTAAGTATCTGTAAATCACAAAGAGGGGAAGTCCTGCTGCTTGCTGAGAAAGCAGCCCAGTTTGCAGCATCTCTCCTCTCTGAAGCACATTTCTGGTTCGTACTTGGGGTTTATTTTCTATCTTTTCTACCTGTGAAATTTGTGGTATAGCCTAGAAGGACGTTTCAGATGTGTATATCCAAAATTGCAAGTGCTGTTGCTTTTAACATCCAAGCTCCCTGGGGATATTTGCTTCTGGAATACATCTATTCTCCGAGTGTTATTTCACTGCTCACAATGTCACAGCTAAGGTCTTGTTGTTCAGTAGGTACATTTTATTTGTCAGGATGCTGTATCTTCCTAAAGAGGCAGGAAACTGCAATAAAAAATGATTTATTTTCTTTTTTAAGTGAATCATTACAGGAGTTGTTAAAGGACACTCATAAATGTTGTTATTAGAGAGCTGGTTATGGGGTCTAGAGGAGGAGAGGAGGTTGGTGTCAGGTTGTACAGTCTAACAGTGATTATTTGTTAATATTTCTCTGGCTAACAGTGATGCTGTTCAGTGGTCGTGTCCTGTGCTTCTGATGATGACTTTGAGGGGATGGGAAGAAATAGGAAAGGGTTTTTCTTACTCTTGGTACTGAACTTTGTACATTGGTGACTGCAAATCAGTGAAATCCTTTACTGGTGGAATGGACCTGTAACTCGTTACCATGTTAGCTTTTAATTGTGGAATCCCAGAATGGTTTGGACTGAAAGGGAGTTTAAGGATTATCCAGTTCCACTCCCTGCCATGGGCAGGGACACCTCCCACCAGCCCAGGTTGCTCCAATCCCTGTCCAACCTGTCCTTGGACACTTCCAGGGATCCAGGGGCAGCCACAGCTTCTCTGGGCAACCTGTGCCAGGGCCTCCCCACCCTCACAGGGAGGAATTCCTTCCCAGTTTCCCATCTAACCCTGCCCTCTAACAGTCTGAATCCATTCCCCCTTGTGCTGCCCCTCCAGGCCCTTGTCCCAAATCCCTTTCCAGCTCTCCTGGAGCCCCTTTAGGCCCTGGAAGGAGCTCTAAGGTGTCCCCAGAGCCTTCTCTTCTCCGGGTGAACCCCCCCAGCTCTCCAAGCCTGCTCCAGACAGAGGAGCTCCATCTTATCCTTAATTGGTGACATCTAAGTGTCTGTTTGGCCCATTAGTGTGGCCAGAACCAGGGGTGGCAGCTGGTGCCACTTGCATGGCCTGTGTTACACACCCTGATTTGGAGTTAAGGGCGAGCGACCGGGGAGCTGCTTCTGATTTTTCCACTGTTTATTTCTTGGAATTACAATGTCAAGATATAACAAGGAGAAGAAGATGTTTTCTGTTCCTCTATCAAGTATTCTGTGGTGTCTCTTTTGTTGTTGTTGTCAGTGCCAGGGCTGTTGAAAACTCTATTGTTTAAACTTTGTAACTCAGAGTTAGGGCAAAAGGCAGCTCTGTGTAGCCGACCCCCAAACATGACTCATGTTGGTAATTTGGAATCGCAGGCACTGAGGGTGCAACTTGCTTTCCTTTGCCACCCGGTCTCTTATGCAACAGGAGCTGACAAGTACATTTTTGAACATTTTCACTGACTCCACATAAGCATCAGTTGTGAAATTTGGAGAGCTTCCTAATTGAGTGATATTCTCTAGGAGAATCAAATACATATTAACAAAATTTTTTAAACATAACAACGAATAATTGAACTTCAATAATATCTGATTACATTTGATGTGTTTCAAAAATCCATTTATTTTCTTACTGATTTCAATTGCAATTGCATTTCTGTATTTGTATTTTTGTGCCTTGTGGAAAGTACCTCTTGCAGTATTGGCACTGCAGTGCCTGACTTCTGCATGAAGGACGTATTCAAAGTAAATCCGGATGGTTTCAGTAAGGTGCTGGCCAAGGATAATCATCATTTTTGTTGCTGTTTACCAGCCTGTCCTACCTGTTGAGAAATGGAACATAATCTGTAAACACACACTTCAGGCTTTAAAGTTCTCTTCCCCAAACTCCTAAAGCATGTGAAACTTCCTCTGGATTAATATTTAGACCAAATTTATTAAATGAGTGTGATTTTTCTAGCATGAAATCTTTTAAATTAATTTATCAGTCTCTTGCCTCGTGCTGCTAAAAGAGACAAAAGCGAATCTGTCTCTCGTATTTAGATTTATTTTACAGAAATATTTTTCCATTTGTGTGGATAAATGCCAGTCTGACTTCAGCACCATTTTTAGATGTTCTGCAACGCCGAACACAAAATATGAGCTGTCCTTTTTAGAAATTGTGCTCCAAACACTCTGTACTCGTAACCCATTTGTACAGCCCAAAGCCTTCAGCCTGACCTAGTTGAGGAGAAGCTGTGGAGTCCTGGCAGTGCCCACAGGTTCCATGGACTCAGAGAGGGACACAAGCGCTGGATGAGCATCCAGGAGATGGACCTGGCTCCCTGCAGGTTGATACTGGTGTTGTGAGCGTAGACTGGGCTGTTCTTCCCTGCCAGTGTTACCTGTGGTAGGCCTGGAGCTGCTGACACACGTGGCTGGACATGGTGGGAAACCCAGCCCAGGCTCGTGTCCTCCATGGCCGGGTCCCCACTCCTCTGCTCGGGTGCCCCTCTCTGCTCAGGTGGCTCCTTGCCCTGTTTTCCCAGGTTTTTACCCCCTCAGTGAGATTTCATCCCTCCTGGGGAACCCTTGCACATGGTCTTCCCCACCAGTGAGCTGCAGGGAGAGGTGCTTTGAAAGCATGAATGGAGGCATGCTCTGAGTTCTGGGTGTGTTTGTATTTGCTGAGCTGAGAATGGGGGAGAGCTTCATTTATGCTTTTTAAAGGGAAGAGTGACCCCAGTGCAGGAGCCCGTTCTGGCTCAATGGCCCCACTTTCCATGTGCCCTGGGTCAATCCACGTGTTGCTGAGCCCCAAAGAAGTTGTTTTGGTGGGGTTGATTCATAAAATATTCATTAACTTGCGGTTAATCCCACAATTCCAAATAGACATAACAATTTATATGTTGCCTTTTGTTGTTGCTACTTAAAAATAAACAAGCAGCATCCCCTGCACCCCAAACCCTGTGGAACTGGGGACAAAATGCATTTAACACTTGGGCTGTTCAGCTTGAACTGTCTGCCTGGAGATGCTGTGACTCCTGCCCTGCTGCACCAGCCCTTCTGAGGCTGAGACCAAACACCCTGCCCTGGGAATGTGCTGGGAGCTCAGAGGCATCAGGGCTGCTTTTGCTGGTTCAGCCCTCAGAGGGCACAGGCTCTGATTTGTCAAAAAGGGGACAGCTCATCATTAGCCCGTTTGGTCACAGGGTGAATGATGTTTGATCGAGTGAAGCTCAAGGTAAGACGGGAAGAAACACGTTGTAAAGCGCGTTTTGTTAATGCAAAACATCGAGGTGGCTCCTGGAATCTAATGCAAACATCTAATAGCTCCTATTTTATCCTCATCTCCTGAAATGTGCTAAGCTTAAGTGGAAGCAGCTGCCTCCTGCACAGAGAAAGGGAGGCAGACCTTCCTCTCAGCCCCCCCCAGCCCCTGCCTTCAATTAGCTGCTGGTTTGCCTGCGAGTGCTGCAGTGTGACCACTCCTACTGTCAGAGCCAGGAGGAAAAATGCAGCACAGTAATGAATTTGTAACTAGAGAGTGGGGCTAACGAGTGTCCTCAGCTCAGGAATGCAGTGGGGATATATTAAGCCAGGTGTATGGGGGGAGGGAAAAAAACCCCCAGCATCTCCAGGCTGGATTTTATAATTAGGGCACATGGTGTAACTCTTTTGTTTTGCAGAAGCCAGCTTTATTAATTGATGTAGAAGGTTGCTGTGTGCTATTCATTGTTTGATTAAAATGCCTGTATAAATAATTAGGCTTCTTCTGTTTGTTTTATTTTTGCACCCAATTTACATTTTCCTACAGAATAAAAATGAATTGGCAAATGCGTTTATTTTCCAAATATTTTAACCCGTAGCTGCTCTCCCCCGGTCACCAGCACTGCAGTAATGAGGTGACCTTTGTGCCGTGGTGGTTCAGACCTCAGGAACTCCGTTCTCTTTGGAGAAGCCGTGGTGGTCCTCCCTCCTTTGTGTGTGTCCTGCGGGGGGCTGCGGGCTCGGAATCCCTCTGGAAAACAGAAATAAACGCGGATATTCAGTCACCGCTGGAAGCATCAGGTCAGCGCTGTATCTGGTGGCATTTTGCTGAAGAAAGGAGGTTTCAGGCAGACTGAATTTGTGCCTGTCTCCTTCCAGGGCTGTGGAAGTGGCTGAAAATGCTGCTGTTTGTGCAGCAGCTGGAGAAGCTGCTGTACATCTGGAGCCAGGGTTGTGAAGCGCCTTTTGGAAGTGCCAGGAATTGTGTTATTGTTATCAGGGACTGCCTTTCTGTGGTAATATGTGAAAAATCTGCCTGTCTGCAGTACCTCTGAGCAGTCTGCATGTCAGTAGGAAATCTTGATCCTGGGATGAAGTTGCTTTGAGCTGTGAACTGGTGCTGGTAATTTCTGCTCATCATTTGTTTTTTCCTTGAGAAAACTGTTGAGGGGCAATGCCAAACTTGGTCGTCGTGATTCCCTCCCTGGACCGTGGTGGGCAGCTGTGGTCTCCCCCTGCCCCTCTGGAGCCCAGCCAAGCCAGGAGCTTCATGGAGATGGCTCACATGAGGCAATTCCATGGATGTGAGGGTGCTCTCTTGGCAGCATTTGCAGTGTCCTGAGAAGGGAAATAGTAATGCCTGTGGACACCTTAAAAATGTCCATAGCAGCCTAAGGTCTGAAATCAACAGCCTAAACCCTGATCTCCTGTATTTGCCTGTTTGTAAAGACAAAAGTAAGTAGAAAATTGGTGTAGACTCTTGGTTCATGAGGAGTGGTTCATGATGTGGTTGTGCGTGGCCGAGCCATCACACCCAAAATGATCCCTGCACAGTGCAGGTAGAAAATGAGAACTTGTTGTTTCACCCACTTTTCCACCCCTTCCATCTCTCTGTGGTCTGCAGGTCGCGTGACCTGTCCCATGGTGTAGGAAAAGGGTCAAAGGAGCTTTCCTCTGGCAGGACATGGAAGATCCTTCTCCTAGCAGGGCTCAACCAGGAGCGTGTGCTTCCTGAAGTTTTTTCAGGTGTGGATCGATCGGTGAGCACAGTTTATAACAGCGGCTGCAACAACAACAAGAGAGAGAGAGAGAGCGAGCTCCGTGCGGCTGATCCCCGGGGAGAGGTGGAGAATTGTCGCTGTAATAAGAGAGACTCAGTCAGGAGTGAGTCTCTCTCCCCAGGAAAGGAAGAAGCAGGGACTGTCTGGCTCAGGTAGAGTTATAAAGTGCTGCTCTTCATCCGGCAGTTCTCCAGCCAGGCTTTGGTGCATTCCCCCATTGTTACTTCCCACTTTGCTGGGAATGGTGGTGGCATCTCTGCAGTTGCCTCTGTACAAAGAAAATAATGGAGCCAGAGGCTCCTGCCAGGAGGTTGCAGTGCTGGTGGCACTAACGTGACACTCATGTGAGTCCCTTTGCAGTCACACTGCTGGGATTCACCCCACTGCTCTGTGCCCTGCCTGTGTGGGGGGAGCAGGTTGATTTGGGGCTGAGCTCAGTACAGCCCCTCAGCTTTCCTCATCCTTCTCCTCATCTGCCTCGATACACCCACCCTTCTTACAATCCCAGAATGGTTTGGGTTGGAAGGGACCTTAAACCCCACCTTGTTCCACCCCCCTGCCATGGGTAGGGACACCTTCCACTAGCCCAGGTTGCTCCAAGTCCTGTCCAACCTGGCCTGGGACACATCAGGGATGGGGCAGCCACAACTTTGCTGGGCAACCTGTGTCAGGGCCTCACCAGCCTCACAGGGAAGAATTTCTTCCCAATACCCCATCTAACCCTGCCCTCTGGCAGTGGGAAGCCATTCCCCTTGTTCTGTCACAGTCTTCTCTGATTTGTTTTGTGCTCTGGGTGGTAGGTGTGCTCTGGTGATGTGACTGCATCTGGCAGCCCTGCTGCACCTGGGAGAGGTGATAAATCCCTCCTTCTGCCAGTGAGGGTGGATTTCAACCAAAAAATACAGCTTTTTGCCTTTAGGTGAGGTTTGCTACTGCTGCTGGTGTGCTTGCCCGTGTTGTAGGGCTGTGGTGTGCACAAAGCCCCGCAGAAACACACCTGTAGAGTGTTGGCTGAGCTTTGCTCATCTCTCCTGTGCTCTAGGAGATACCACAGTGTTTTCTCTCTTCCTTGTTGCTAAAAAGTTGTGTGTCTTTGCTTAAATTTGCTCAGTGAATATGAGAAGTCCTTGGGGTGGTCTGTTAGTGGGGTGTCTGAGTCTGAGCTGTGCAGAGCAAGGCTGCATATGGGAGCCAGGGTTAGGAACTGGCTTCAGGCTGCTGGGAGAGACTGGCAAAGTTCAAACACTTGTAACTACTGCTTAATTTTGTGTGAGTTTAATTTGCAATAATATTCTAGTAAAGTTATTATTTGGAACGAAGATACTATTTTTTTTCTCCAGCCTAAATGCTGCATCCTCTATTTATTCCTTTTGCCTTCCCTGCCAAACACAGAGCAGTCAATGGGTGGAATTTTTTGCAAGAAATTCAGACTTTTCAATTTTTAAAAAAGTTGAGAACATGGCATAGAGACTGTGCATGTGCCAGTGAGCAAGTTGTAATGCACACAGCCAAGTCCAAATGAGCCCACCCGCGCTTTTCCTGTCGTTTACATCCAACCAGCCAGAGGGACTCAGCCCAGCAGAACATCTCTAGCAAAGGAAAGCAAAAGTGCTTGGGATTTTGTGTAGTGTCAGGTCCAGTGTCATTGTTTCAGGGAGGCTGGAAGGACTGGTTGCTCGAATATCTGTGTTTGAGTCCTGACGGTGCAATTCTGCACTGTTTTTGGTGAATGACTGAATGCCCATCCACACAACAAAGTGGGTTGTGCTCATCTGATTTGGGGGTTGAATGTTTAAAATAATGTATAATGTGTTTTAACATAGAATCATGGAATCATTTAGATTGGAAAAGATCTTTAAGATCGTCAAGTCCAACCATTCCCTTGGCACTGCCAGGGCCACCACTAACCTGTGTCCCCAGGTGCCACATCTGTACGACTTTTAAACCCCTGCAGGGGTGGGGACTCCCCCCCGTCCTGAGCAGCTGTGCTAGGGTTGGACAACCCTCTCAGTGAAGAAATTTTCCCTAATATCCAACCTAAACCTCCCCATGCCATTTCCTCTTATCTTGTCCCTTGTTCCCTGGGAGCAGAGCCCGACCCCCCCTGGCTCCCCCCTCCTGTCAGGGAGTTGCAGAGCCAGAAGGTCCCCCCTGAGCCTCCTTTTCTCCAGGCTGAACCCCCCCAGCTCCCTCAGCTGTTCCTGGTGCTCCAGCTCCATTCCCTTCCCTGCACACGCTCCAGGCCCTCAATGTCCTTCTTGGAGCGAGGGGCCCAGAGCTGACCCCACATTCAGGGTGCCTCAGCAGTGCCAGCACAGAGGAGATACTCCTGCTGAAAAGTTGTTATAAGTATGGTCCATGTTCATTTTTCTATATATGCATATTTTGCATAAAATTGTATATGAACAGTTTTGCTATTTTCAAAAAATTCTCAAATGTATAACTTCGATGGCAAAAGCTTTCTTGTTTAGGCTCTGGCTGAGAGGGAGAGGAAACCAGCTGGAAAGTCTGACTCAAACAGTGTTGCAAGCTGAAAGCAAGGAAACGTATCCATTTGAAAGAAAAATTGTATTATTTTTGCAGGGTTTTTAAGAAGTCCAAAGTATAAAACTTGAAACTGTTGAAATCATTATTTTCACTTTCAGTTTAGTTTGGGCTGTAAGCAATGAACAATTTGCTGTAGTGCAGTGATATGGCTGTAGGTTTCAGGCCACTGGAACATGTAAGGTATTCCCCCTTTTTTAGACCAAATTACACTTTTACTGCCTTTGTATCTGAAAATATTGTGATTTGGTGTTGCAGAAAAATAAGATGCTGGAGGCTTTGCTGTGTTGGAGTAGGGCATGGGTACTTTTAGTCTCAGTGTAGTTGGGCTTTTTGTTTTAATAGATAAACAACATCCTTTTAAAGCAATTTGAAATGACAAAGCGTACCTTGTGTGTCATTGCCCTCGTTACAGTCACGTGCCTGTGTTGTCCATGTAAAGGACCAGCAGGGGTTGAGTTGCTGCCTGATGCTTCCCCTGCTCGTGGAGTGCCTGTCTCCAGTCTGTGCTGCTGGGGTGGGTGCCCACAAATATTCCCTGTGGAGTCCTAGGATAACGCAGACAGTTGAAGAATAAGTGCAGGGAATTGAACAAGGTGTTTCAGTCCTGTTCTGTGTTGCTTTTAGGAGCTTCTGAGGCTGCCACCATATAGGGCTTTCCTTTCTCTGCTCCCTGATCCGATCTGTTCATACTGGGGAGGAGGAACTCTGAGAGGTTCCCACCCAGAGCATCCCTGCACAGCCTGGAGCCATCTTTGGCACACACAGAACATGGCTAATGGACAGCACAGCTCCAGGCTCAGCGGGAAACTGGAGGGGGAAGGAGTTGGAGTTGGTTGGAAAGATGCTTGTTAATTTTATTCCTTGTCATTTCAGACACGGCTCCGTGCTAGTCCTTATGATCTTTAGCCATGCATTAATCTCAGTGCTGCTGAGTTTCACACCACTGCTCTTCCACCATTATAGTGCAAGGTTTCTGTGCATTCCAATTGGAAATAAATTTCTTTATTACACATTCTTTGACCTTGGCATGTTTGTAACCCTGGCGATTGTTAGAGGGGAAAAAGGAGGACTTCTGGGAATAATTGCCTTGTTTGTTCTTTATCTCTGAAGCATTGATACCTGCAGTTCTGGGCTGAGATAATTAAATCTTAGAATCACAACCACACTGAGAGAATCTCTCTGTTTCTGCAGGCAACGTTTTATTTTTTTCTGTAGGTATAAAAGTGCAGTTTCCATTTGCAAACTCTCCTCAGTGACTTTTGGAAACGGGTCATCCTGGATGTCCAGCTGGAACTGCTTTGCTTTGAATTGGAAGTCTGTGCAATAGATGCTCAAGTCACCTTAAAAATAAACATGTGCAGGAGAGGGGAGTCAGAAATCAGGTGGCGTTTCTTGGTATCCATAGTGAAAACAATTTTAGAAACCACTCCTCTCATAAATACTGCATTTTTGGGATAGCTCTTCTTGTATTCTCTATTGCCAAGTGCATTGGCATGAAAGCAGCTTTCCTCAAAAATTAATCCATGCCTGCTGTCTTTTCCCGATGGGGTGACAAGCACTGCTGTAAGCGGAGCTGGTGAAGCTCCAGGAGAAATTTAGGGCAAAAATTTATTAAGAACTCAAAACCAAAATGTTCAGATATGTTGAACAAAATAAATCAACTGAAATGGCCTCTTCCCATGGCAGCTTGAGTTACGTGGGGGGTGAGTGGCTGCACAGCCGCAGCCTGGATTTCATGTTCCTCCTTCCACATCCCGGGTCGCTCCATCTGCAGGGCATCCCTGCACAGCTCAGCTCTGCCTTGGGCCTGGCACTGGCACAGGTTGCCCGGAGAAGCCGTGGCTGCCCCATCCCTGGAAGTGTCCAAGGCCAGGTGGGACAGGGTTTGGAGCAGCCTGGGCTAGTGGGAGGTGTCCCTGCCTGTGGCAGGGGTGGGATGAGATTAAGGTCCCTTCCAACCTAAACCATTCCATGATCCTTTTCTGTGGCTTTGCTGGTGATCTGTTGAGTAGGAGAGCGAAGCTGCTCACTGGAGTCACCTTCTTCCTCTGTGAACTTGCACAAAAGTGTTTTTTTTTCTTTTAAACATTGCCCCAGTGTAGGAGTAGGTTTACACAGGAGCCAGTACAATTTTTTTTAAAATGTGTTTTCTCTGCTCTCTCCTTTCCCTAAGGACACAGTAGGATATTCTTTCAGTGTAATCAAAGTCATTTCAACACCTTGTTTTCTAGCACCTACAGTTTATACAGCAAAACTTGGTTGTGCTGTGCAGAACATCTAGAAAAATAAAATAAAAGCAGTAAGAGTCTTGTTAGCAGCTGGGGCAGACTTGTTGTACTTGTCAGGATGTTGGCTGTGTTCACATGGAGGCACGAGCCTGGCTGGGGGTGAGAAGCAGCCTCAGGAGACAAGACCTTGCCGGTGGTGGTGGTGTCACCCCCAGCCTGACTGTGACAGCAGGTACCTGCCCCTGCTGGGCTCAGCCGAGCTGGGAGAGGAGCATCCAAGGAGAGCAGCATCCAGGGCTGCCTGCCCACTCTGTGGGTACCCAGACCCAGTCACAGAAACCCCCTGCAAAATCCTCCTTCACCCAGGTGGAGGGTCTTGTAGGATCCTGAAATAACTCTGGCAAGAAGCACATGTATCATGTGTAACGGAGCCTTTTCCAGCTCAGGAATGTCTCTGTGGAACCTGTTTGACAGGAGGCAAAACTTTAGGCAGTTGGGTGTCCAGAGAGGCCATGGGACCTTCTGAAGCACAGCTGGACATGGCTGTGGAGATCTTCAGCCTCAGGATCCGTGTGTTTGCTTTCCTGCTGAAATCCCATTTGGTGCAGATCCTACTTTGTGAGTCTAGAGGTTTGAAGGTGTTGGCTGAAGTTTCTTCCAAATTAGCCCAGCTGAAAGAACCTGCCTCGACTTCAGGGCTGGAGGGACAGTCAGAACTGCAGTGCCTGCCTGTTGGCTGCAGATTGATGCAGTTTAACCAGACTCATCCAACCCACAAAACCCCTGAGGCTCAGGACAGCGGCCACTTAAGCATGATCATCTCACGTGGTGTTACCTTCCCAACAAAGATAATGCAGATCTGTTCTCACTTCAGCAGGAATATGCCCTCCAAAGGCTCCCTGAGTTTTCCTGCCAACCACAGCACTTGATTCTTGCTGGCTCTGTCTTTAGGTTGGGCTCTGTCTTTAGGTTAGTAGAATGTCCATGTTTTCAGTGCAGATTAGCCCATGGTGTCATAATACAGCTACCAAAATCCTCTTCTTTTTCAGGACTGTCTTCTCTGTTGCACTGTTCTCACTCCATTGTGTCCTGTTTCCCTTGCTGTTCTTTACAGGCTGGGTTTTGGGGCAGTCCTGGACAGGGATGGTGCAGGGAACAGCGTGGTGGGGTGTTCAGTTGATCATTCTGTGTTGGGAGCTAAATGCTTTCCTCTGGAAGCTTTCACAGCTATGCATCTGTGGTGATTGACATATCTGTGTCTGTGTTATTGCAGCGTCTGGGACGTGCTTTCCAGAGGAGAACACTGTTCCCCTTAAATTTGAAGGTGTGAAACAAGCTGCTTGGCTCAGGCTCGCTGTAAATCTTGCCTCAGCAAGCAACAAACATTGACATTTTCACGTGGTAAAATCTTGCCAGCTCTCCTTGTAGTGTTTTGGGAAGGGCAAAATTGATGAAGAAGTTCATGTCCTTATTGTGAGCTACCACAGGGACTGCAGACACGGGACTATGGCAGTGCTGGGAGAATCCTGGAGATGAAAAGACAGTTCCATGAGAAACTGCGAAGGGTCCTAAATGTATTTGCTGCTGTTCCTCTGCCTGAGTAAACAGGATATCAGGAGCTGGAGATGCTCACTGCCAGGTTTTCAGTGGGATTCGAGAAGGGAGCCTTGGTTTGCTGAGGGATGTTCAGACCTCCCTTTGTCATGGTAATGAGGCAGTGCCTGGGCAGCACCCGCTGCTGATCTGTGCAGAGGTTCCTCTTGTTCTCCTTCAGAATGTTTGGAGAAAAAGAGAGACACCCTGGGCACTGAGTGTGCAGTGACCCAGGCTGAGACACATCACCAAGCTGTGAACACAGCCCTGTGCAGGCACCAGAGAGAGCCATTACATGACCTGTCGTGCAGATTTTTCTTCTTTTACAGTTCAACCTTTTGTTGAAGTTCCTAGGAATACAAAAAAAGGGAAATAGGAAGTAAGAGGTGTTTTATGGCTCCATGTCTGTCTGAGGCTTGGTTTAGTCCAGGATCCTGGTTCTCAGGTTTGCAGGTTGGATGAGGAGCTGGTGTCTGTCATCCTTTAGGGAGGAGGAACACATATCATGTTGTCAGTGCTCTTGACTGCAGAAACACATGCCAAGGACAGCCTGGCAGCACAATTTGGTGATGGGAGGGTATTGCCTGGGTGAGAGTTGTTGCTGGAGCAGAGAGGGGAGGATGACATTAGGCTTTCTTGGTATGGGTCTTCCTATCAAGTTGGATATTTTATTTATGTTTTGGTTTGGGTTTTTTTCCCCTGCTCACCACTCTGAAAGACCCTTCCTTAAAGAAAATTTCGTGGTTTAGTCCTTCATCCTGCTGGTTGGGGCACAGCTACCAAGTGTCCATCTGACTTTACTGACAGGAGTCATTAAAAGATGCTGTAGGCTTGCATCTGGCCTAATGTAATTTTTTAATTATCTTCTTTCAATATAAGGTTGATTTCAATCAGGTGGTACACTGTGTGGTGAGCAGAAGAGGAGGAATATGTTGATATTGAACATGTTGTGATACAAAGGCTTAATCTGACCTGGCAGGATTTCCTTGGGCAAAATCTGATGGACTTGAAGACAGTGTTTGTTTGGGAAATGTTTGTGGCACTGGCAGGGGTGAGTGTAAGAGCAGTTTGGGTTGTTTAAAGCAGGTCTAACACAATTTTTCCCCCATTTCATCTGTCTTCGCAGTGTAAAGGAATGAGTCCTTTAGTTTTCATCTGGTTTGGGGGAGCAATGCAAATACACCTTTTCTTTGTTTTACTATGTTGGTGCAGATCCTTAAATAAGGTACTTATGTGAAAATCTACAGCTGGATTTTATATCAGTACCTAACATAAGAGGAGAAGCAGCTGTCAGAGATCAGCAGTGCAGGTTCCCAACCCCAGTGCCTGGTGTGCAGTTATCCAAGCTGTGCAGTTATTAAGGTTTGTCCACTCTGGTTCTCACAAACCTTGACTGCATCCCTCGAGACTGACTAATAGGGCAACAAGATTTTCATCTTAAGTTTTCCTTTTTTATAATTTGATTCCATTTTTCCTCCTAATAGCCCCCCATGCTGGTTTTTCTGCTTGATGTTTACACCTTTCAAACACATATCGATACACATCTTGTCTGACTAAGCTGTGCTTGCTCAGAGCTGGACGTCTTCAAATCTTTTGATCTGCCCATAGAAATCTTTCCTTTCAAACCCTTAAAAACATTTTTGTTGTTTTCTTTGTACTCTGCTCAATTTGTCAATGTCTTTCTGGTAATGAGGTGTCCAGAAGTGAATACATTATTCCATTTATGGATTAATTACATCTGGAGAGAGGAGACAGGAACATCCTGCTTTGTGATACGTGTTTCTGCGTGTTCTGTCTCTGAAACCAAACTGTCCTTTTAGCTGCCACATCCTTCTGCAATGTCATCTCGAGCTGCTTGCCCTGTGCCTTCCCAGGTCCCTGTTTCATGTATGCATTCCCAGCAGCTCCCTCTGGGAGCATGGCTGTGGTTTGGTGATCAATCACTTCAGCATCGGTTTTATTTTTTCCAAATGGAAAAATCTTCCTCTGATTTTTACATCTCCTTTCAGATCTGGCAGATTTGGGAAGGCCTCCTGCAGAGGACAGGGACATTTCTTCTTTGAATGCTGTTGACAAGGTGATCCTGAGTGAAGTGAGGCGCCTTCCCGAATTTATGATGTCCCAGTCCATCAAAGCAATACTTCCTTTGTATGTGTTGATTTTTCCTGTCAAGTCCTGCTAAACATTTCACTACATAGTAAATGAAACTTAATAAACTGCATTCTTTCCTCTCCTACACCATTAACAAAGCTGTTAAAATTAAATCTAACACAGATCCACATGATTCCTTGGCTGTTTCACCCAACTCCTTTGTTTCCAGTTGGCCTTGCAGGTGCTAAATCCTAATCCCTTCTAAAGTTGGGAGAATCGAGGCTGCTCAGATTTTTGCAGGATTATTGCTTTTAATTTTAGGATTGACTCTGTGAAATGCTCCTTTAATCCACGTGGCATTTCCTTTCTTCTTTTCCCTAAATAAATAGTTTTTGCTAACAAATTGACTGTGCCTAACAAGGCGTTCTCTGCAAGGCTCTACTTGCAGCTTGCTGAGCTGCTTTCTGCAAAAGATACTTTTTCCAGAATGTTTTTCCCATTCTTTTGCTAGGAATAGAACTTAATTGCATCCATCCATTTAAGTGATTTCCAGAATTAGGTATTAGACTTACGTTTTGAAGGAATTTGCTAAATTTCCCTTTTAAAAAATAATTCTTCACAAATAACAACCCTTGATTTCGTTGGTTAATTGCACAGATTGAGTGATTTGGCACTTGTCTGCATTCTCCAGATACTCCCTTTTTCCCTCCTTCAGTGGAAGCTATTTTTATAAACTCGCCATCACTCTGGTAGCACAGGCATCTTTTCTTAATTTACTTTTGAAGACAAATTTAATAAAGGAATTCCCCTTCTTAGCCATATTGGAATCATTCTTTTTATCTCTTATTAATTCCCCTACTTCTTCTTAACCAGGTTTTTGTTTGTATGTTTATAAATAAGTCCTCCCTCATTCCTTAATCCTTTTGTCCAGCCTTAACTCAGACTGTATTTTATTGTTACCATTAATTCAGTCTGGAGGAATTAAATGTGCTCCTTGCTTTTTCTCATCCTTGTACACAGTAGCATTTTCCTTATTACTCAGCTCTTAGGAAGACAGTGGATGCTTAAATGCTGTGGGGCCCAGGGGAGGTTCTGCTTGTAGGGTTTTGAGGTTGTTTGGGTTTTGTATTTTTTTGTTTCTGGTTTTGATTTAGCAATGTTATATTAATCATGGTATTCCAAAGTTGCCAACTGGCCCATTTTCAGCACAGGTGGAATTTATGGTCTCCCTTTCATTGTCCTTATGGATGGTGGAGGTGCCTCATCTGGAAAGACACTAAGAAACAGAGCTGGAGTTTCCTCCATGGCTTTACAGCACAAAGGAAGCAAATAGCCTGACTTACCTGAATTGACATTGTTTGTGGCCACTGGTCCCAAATTTTAGTAAGCCTGTGATGAAAAGTTAAGATCCACTTGATCTCTCCAACAGCTGTGATGCCAAATTATATCAAAGATAAATTCAGCCTAACGTGGAACTGCTCTCAATCACTTAAAATCCTCTGCAATGGGTTGGGCTGGGAATTTTTTTTTTTATTTTATTTCTCATTATTTTTCAATCTACCTTTGGATTTGCAGCCAAAGGCTACAGCCTCTTGCAGTTGATTTTTCAGTGCTGATAACTCAACACAATAATTTAGTCAACCTGATCTTCCCTGTTGAATTTCAGCTTATTGGCATTATAATTAATTTTGACATGTAACACCACCCCTCCAACTTTCACTCCCAAATCTATTAATGCGTAATGATGAAGACTGTGTGCGATGCATAATATTGTTTGGGAGTTATGGATCTTACATCCTTCTTGTCGGAGAGTAAAGGAGCATTAATGCATTAATTCCTGCTGGTTGTAGTTTGCTAACGACCAAAAATGATGTGAAGTTCCTTAGTTTGTGGTGACAACTTCTCTCAGTCTAAACCAGGAAGGTAGTGATGAATCTTATTAAAACTTCACAGAATTGTGGAGTGGTTTGGGTTGGAAGGGACCCTAAAGACCATCCAGTCCCACCCCCTGCCATGGGCAGGGACACCTTCCACTGTCCCAGGTTGCTCCAAGCCCGGTCCAACCTGGCCTTGGACACTTCCAGGGATGGGGCAGCTGCAGCTTCTCTGGGCAACCTGTGCCAACTTGAGCTCAAGTATTTCAGTTCAGAGTCTTTCCATTGTACTTTTGAATGTGCTATAAATAAGAAATTATAATATTGCAAAATTATAAAATAATTATAAAATGCTGGACTGCATGACATCACATCCAGCCTGGCTGCTTCCTGGTATTTATGGGACTGCAGCTTCTTCTGCTCCGTTTTCATCAATTTACACATTTTGATGACGTTCATTGGTCACAAAAAACTCAATCCCCCCCCCAAAAAACAACCCTTGTTCATTTGTTCCAGAGGCTGTGAGCAGTTACATCACCAACGTGTGGTTAGATTGCGTTTTCCTGCTGTACTTAGCACCACTCTGGAGGGAATGCCCAGGAGGAATTAAGCTATAAAGACGCTGGCGGAGGAAGTACGTTAAAAGCAATTAGCAGAAATTTAACAAAGTAGATGAAAATCAAATCTCAGCGCTCAGAATTTCCGACCCGGTGCTCCGCGGTCCCGGTGGTGGCGTTTGCAGGAGGAGGTGCCGGGAAAGGGGGAGCTGTGCTGCCAACAGCTCACAGGGCCTTGTCCTCGCTCCTGAGTGTTGGGAGCAGGCAAGGAAAGCTGGAGAGAGACTTTAGACAAGGACATGGAGTGACAGGACAATGGGGAATGGCTTCAAACTGCCAGAGGGCAGGGTTAGATGGGATACTGGGGAGAAATCCCTCCCTGTGAGGGTGGTGAGGCCCTGGCACAGGCTGCCCAGAGAAGCTGTGGCTGCCCCATCCCTGGAAGTGTCCAAGGCCAGGTTGGAGGGGCTTGGAGCAACCTGGGCTGGTGGAAGGTGTCCCTGCCCATGGCAGGGGTGGAAAGGGATGATCTTTGAGGTCCCTTCCTACCCAACACATTCTATAATTTTATGAACTGCTGCAGACTCGGGAGATGGGAAATGCATGTTTTCATGTTGATTTTATTTTTGATGTTACTGTCATGCCAGTGTGTTCGATGGAGGTGCCAGTTCCTGACTGTCCTTGGTTTTGTGTTTTGGGGTTTTTTGTTTGCTTGTTTCCCTCCCTCCTCTCTTTTATTCTTATTAAAGGGGAATGGGCAGATTGTTCTGCCTGGGGAGCAAAACTGAACAGCTGGTGTGGTTTGAGATCAGGAGGGAAGAAAGCAAGAGCAAAGGAGTGCTTGAAGAGAGAGAGGGAGCAAACATTTAGGGGAAAACCCGTTTCACTTTATTCTGCAAACAAAATGGAAGCATTAGCAAAAGCAGAGCGACTGATCCGCTGAGGGTTGGGGTGATGGGCTCAGTGCTTTTCAAAATATCCATTTAGAGTGTGCCCTGTTCCTGGTATGCAGTGAAGTACCACTCCAGCTTCCACGGGCTCCAGGAGACGCTGAGGTGGAGGAGACTCTCGTTATTTCTTCTGACAGCAATATATTATAACCCTATTGTTATCAGCAGTGCTGAACTGGAACACTCATTGAAAGGGAACTGAGATGGAAAAGGACAAAGATGCAGCAAAATGCTTTGGTTTGGTGTGCCCATGTCTGAATAGGGAGCTGCAGATGGGTGCTGTACATCCTCTGCAGACCCACAGGAGCCTTGGGGAAGGGATGGCTGAGAAGCAGAACCTGCTCAGGTGGATTCTCTCCCACCCCTGCCGTGGAGTGGCCAGGCTGCAGGAGGCGGTGGGATGGATTTCGGTGGCTGGTGATTATGCAGCTCAACTGACACAGAGGAGAGACGAGTGGGATCTCTGCTGGTGGGATTGTTCCTGAGATAGGGTTGATCCCCACTCCAGTGGATCCACTCAGTGTTAGTGATGGGTTGAGTCTTTCAGTCTGTGACAGTTCTGAAGAAATTGAGACCCTTGGGCAGATGTAGTGGCGAGGCACCAAGGTCACTTTAGGAAACAACTGGGAGGAGGAGGAGGAGGAGGAGGGGGGAGTTATGGAGGTGAAGGGGTGCCTTTGCACAGACTTGGAGCTTGGGCAGATGTGGTTCATGTCCCTCCTCCTTTGCTGTGCCAGTGGACAGGGTGGGTGCCACTGTGTGGGCTGTGCTGGGAACCTGCTCCAGCTGCAGGATCCCTGGGAGCTGCCCACAGCCCCTGTTCCCTGTCCCCCTGCGCCACTGCAGGCGAGGAGATACAGAAATTAGGAGTGAAGTTGAGCCTGGGAAGAAGGGGGAGGTGAGGGAAAGGTGTTTTTAAGGTCTAGTTTTTATTTCTCATTATCCTGATTTAATTGGTAGTAAGTGAATTTCCCCAAGTCGAGTGTGTTTTGCCCATGACGGTGATTGCTGGGTCATCTCTCCCTGTCCTTACCTCAACCCATGAGCCTTTCCTTATATTTTCTCTCCCATGTCCAGCCAAGGAGGGCAGGGGTGGAGCAGCTTTGATGGGCACCTGGTGTCCAGCTGGTGCCAGCCCAGCACAGTGGGCCAGTGCTCCTTCCTCTCCCTACAAACTTTGGAGACGAGAAATAAAAATTCATTTTGGAAATGGTTTTCCAAATGGTCCCACTTGACTGACATCAGGGTTCTCAGCCTGGCTGGGAGCTGCTGCTGCTGAGCAGCCTTTCTCCAAAAACTCCCGAATTATGCGTATTGTGAGTTTAATGTAAAGGTGTCAGGTATCT
Organism: Pseudopipra pipra; assembly: GCF_036250125.1. Lineage (NCBI taxonomy): Eukaryota > Metazoa > Chordata > Aves > Passeriformes > Pipridae > Pseudopipra > Pseudopipra pipra. The sequence goes on along the minus strand of NC_087561.1, from coordinate 18,852,570 downwards.
CTGAAGAGAAATTAAGAGAGTGTCAAAGGTAAAAACTAAACAAAAGGGCAGACACAAAAAGGCTGTAAATGAGGTGGAAATTGCAGGCAAATAGACAATAGAAGAAAGTTTAAGTAGCAATTTGTTCTCCTTTGCACAAGGAAATGCACTTCATTTTTAAATAAAAAAAAAAATCTTTGAGGAAGCTGCACTTCTAAATACAGAACTAAATATACCCCGGAAAAACCGAAACTGGTTATTGTGCAGCCCCTCCAAACACTCGCACAGCAAAACAAAAGTGAGAAGTGATTGACAGAGTTAATCTGTTCTTAATAAATGTTTTATTTAAATATTCATTTTTCTCATTTGCATTAATTCCTTGCTTCAGGCCAGCTCTCGGTACAGTACCTCTTCCTGGGCCCTCATCCGTGAGGAGCGGTGGGCCAGGATCTCCGGAGTGTCCTGGGTCTGTGGCAGCCAGTGGCTCCCAGAGGGATCCTTCCTGTGAGCCTGGAAGGTGGGAGAGATGTGGAGTTCTCAGTGAGAAGATAATTTTCTTCTTGAAATAACAGCCCACCATTTTCCTTCTAACTTCATTTGAGATAAAAGCAATGGAACAAAAAGCTTGTGAGGTGAGAGGTGCTGCTGTGCACTGAAGGTTCTTGATGAGGATGAGAGAGGGGAAGAGAGACAAATGCATGTTGAGGCAGCATTTCCAAAATATTCCTCCACAGTTTTTCAGGAAAAAAAGACTTTTTTTTTTTTTTTCTGGCTGTACTGTTGTGATCATGCAAGTTCTCTGCTGGTTGTGAAATCCTGGAATTGGGCTGGGAGCCCTGGCTGGAGCTGAGGCAGCTCATCTGCACCTTGGGGACCTGCTGACTGTCTCGCTGTGACTGGTGCTCCATGGGAGTTAACTCAGCACCCACAGAAATCCACCGAAATCCATAATCCTCCAAGTGGGGCTAAGGTGGTTGTTTTTCATGCAAAGAATTGCTGGATTAGATGAAATGCCCATCAAAACTGCTGCTGCCGGGGATTTGGAGGGTGTTACTAATTAAGAGATGTTTGTATTTGGTTCACATGTCAGCGGGAGAAGGAGGAACAATTTCTTCCTTCCTTTTCCCCTTCCCTAATCCCTGGCTGAGGCACACCAGGACGGGTTCCATGCTCCTGGGGACGGGCTCTGGTGGCACGTGCCGGCTCACAGGCTCACAGCAGAGCTGCTGTGCTTGGGAGACCCATCCCTGCAGAGCCTGGGGGGCTCCTTCCTGGGGTGCCTGAGCCAGCAGAGCACCGTGGTGCTGGGATGTGCCACTGGCCAGCTGAGAAGGAAGCAGGATTTTTCCAGGTGGCTTAGGAGGATGCAAAGCCAGCAATGGCTGGCTGCCATGGGGGCTTCCAGGGACACTAGAATAAAAGAGGATGTGTTGATGAGTGAAGAACTTTGCCCACTTTTTCTCAAACATCTCACAGTGGTTGTCTGGGATCTGGGCTTGGCCAGGGCTTTCCCAGTTTTTGCATCCCGGGGCACAGCGTGAGTCTGACGCTGCCTCTCACCAACCCCGCCTGCACTGTTCTCTGTATGAATTCCTTTAATTTCTCATTGCTCCCAGCTTTAAAACATTCCTTGGGATAATGTCTGTGACGTGAGGCCTTCCTCCATGTCTTCTGTTTCTGTGGCTCCAGACCTCCCTAAATATGTCCCTGGGACAAGTCCTCATCTTTCCACAGGGATTTTATAGGGTAGATTTGGTGGAGCTGGGAACTGTGGAGAGACACAAAACATTTCCGTGCAGTAGCACAGAGATCTTCTTGATTTAGGTGAGAAATAAGTAGCATAAACAAGGCTAACTGTTGCATTAAAAAGCAAGCCAGGGAAAATGTCAATATCCTCCTTCTAAAAGAAAACAAAATGAACCCCCCCCAAACTCTACCTCATCTATGTAACCGCAGGAGCTGGAATATGCAAAATTTCTTCTGTGCCTGTGTAGAGCTTCGGGTGCTCTTTAAAGCTCAGATTGCTTGTTCATATGTGAATTAGTGATAGGATTTCTGTGCTGCTTGTAAGGAATGATGTGGAATTTGTTTCAAAGATCTAATGAGTGCTGGGCTGTCAGTAGCACCGAGCAGCTCTGTCCCACCTGGAATCAGACTCTGTCAAGTATGGCTGTGTTTTGCTTCAAAAGATGCTGTAACCATCAAAGATACTCACTATAAATGATCTGAACGTGTGGATTTTTTTGCTTTACAGCTATTTCTGCATATCCAGTGTATTAAAGGGAATGTGTTTTCCTTGAAGGGGGTAATTTGTGGGTTGGAGGTCTTAGGACGTGTGCAAGAGCACTTTTGCTTTATCTCAGTGTATCTTATTTTGCCCATTTGTGTTTGTTTACTTTTTTTTTTTAAATCAAGTTTAATGCTAAAAGCCATTTATAGAATGGGAATAGTGCAATGCTGAATCCCGAATGATGATAAATACTTGGAGGAGAAAGGATCTCATGTTTCTGCCATGAGTAGCTGTCCACACTGAGCAGGACAGCTGGACAGTGGTACCTGAGAAGCTGTGTGTGACCCGGATGCTCCCTGTTCTCCTCCAGATGAAAATCCCATCTTAGTGGAGAGCAGATGCATTCAGTGAAATGCAGCTTATTAAACTGTGGGTTTGTTTGGTTCATCACTTTATGTGTGTTAACAGAGGCTCTGTCCTTTTCAGAATTCAGCAGGTTCCTTTCTGCTGCTGGAGAAGTGAGTCAGTACAGTTCCTGCTTTGATTTACAAAATTGGATTTTAATCTCTTTGAAACCATTATGCTAAATCAATTTTTAACATAGCAGAGCAAGGAGGTACAAAGCCTCCCTTGTTCTCTAGTTGTGAACTCTTTGGATGAGCGAGCACCATATAAACAAGACTTAACTGGTGTGTCAGTGGAAGAGCTTTGCCAGGATAGAATCACAGAATGGTTTGGTTTGGAAGGGACCTTAAAGATGTTCCACCCCCTTTCACCCCCCACACTTTTCACTGTCCCAAATTGCTCCAAGCCCCGTCCAACCTGGCCTTGGACACTTCCAGGGATGGGGCAGCAACAGCTTCTCTGGGCAACCTGTGCCAGGGCCTCACCATTCTCACAGGGAAGAACGTCTTCCTAATATCCAACCTAAATTTCCCTTCTTTTAGTCTGAATCTGTTCCCCCTTCTCCTGTCACTCCAGTTCCTGATGAACGGTCCCTCTCTGGCTTCTCTGTAGCCTCTTCAGATACTTGAAGGTGCTGTGAGGTCTCCACACAACCTTCTCTCCTCCAGGCTGAACAGCCTGAACTTTCTCAGCCTGTCTTCATATCACAGAATCCCAGAATATGCTGAGCTGGAAGGGACCCACAAGGATATTGGAGCTCAACCCTCAGCCCTTCACAGTCCCATCCCCAAGAGTCACCCCCTGTGCCCCAGAGGATCATCCAAACCCTCCTGGAGCTCTGGCAGCCTTGGGGCTGTGCCCACTGCCCTGGGGAGCCTGGGCAGTGCCCAACCAGCCTCTGGGGGAAGAACCTTTTCCTGAGATCCAACCTGAGCCTGCCCTGGCACAGCTCCAGCCATTCCCTGGGTGCTGCCCCTGGTCCCCCCAGAGCAGAGCTCAGTCCCTGCCCCTCCTCTGCCCCTGCCCAGGCAGTTGGAACTGCACTGAGGTCTCCCCTCAGTCTCCTCTGCTCCAGCTGAACACACCAAGTGCCCTCAGTGTCCTCACACGACTTCGAATCCAGGCCCTTCCCCATCCTCGTTGCCTCCTTTGGACACTCTCTAATGGCTTCAGATACTTATGGAATGAATGGGAGTACAGTTTTGCTCTGCTATGACAATTAGCTCCTGAGGTGCTGACAAAAGTAATAAAGTAAAGGTGTGTTTGCTGCTGCTCCTGGGAGAGCCATTCTTTGGTCATGGAGTGCCCAGGACAGGGGCAGCTGGAAGTGATGACCCTGCCTGTGTTAGTGGTGTCAGTGGCTCTGGCAGGATTTGAGAGGACTCCATCCTGGTGTTTGGTTTTTTGGGTCCTCCCCCACCCCAGCCCAGCTCCCGAGCTGTCAAGGCATCAGATGAATCACCCCTCTGATGTTTTGGATTTCTGGCAACAGTAGCAATTGGGCAATCCTCCAAATCCAGCAAGAGCACTCATAGTAATGAATGGGAAGCTGACATAATTTCACATGGAAAGCAAGGCAGGAAGAGTTTTAAGATGACTCTGTGTGTAGACATGTCTGCATTTGTCCTTTATTCTCTTCTTCCTTTCCGAAATCTGTGCTATCCCACTGTCTAGCTTGTAAATCAGTCTTGCTGCTGGCAGGGGACAAACCCTATACAAAACACTATGTGTGGATTCCAGCCACAGTAGTTGAGGCTGCTCAAAACTGCACAAAATTCAAGGTTTTTCAGACCCATCCTTCTTGATGCCCATTTTGAGATGCCAATTGCACGTCCTGTTTGTAATCCTCACCCAGGAGCTTCTGCCCTAAACTCTTCGGGTAAGAAAACCTGGAATAGAACATTTATAGGCTTTATGACTTTTAATTAAAACTTGGAGCATGAGACCTTTCAGAAGACTTCACTGACACCTTTTAACAGTCATGTCATTGAGCCTGACCTCATAGTTTTCCCCCTCTCCTGGAAATTTTCCTTTTCTGGAAGATTTAGTCTGTTTTACTCAATTCTCCAGTGAAAAAGGGCATGTGGCATGTTATATTTTACTGAATTCACTTCTGTAAAACCCAAAAATAAGCATAAAAGTTAGTTGCAAGATAACTAGAGTTAGGGAGGAAGATGAAATTTCCTACTCCTTTAAAATCTCCCTTAGGATAAAAAAAAAGCCTCTTTCAAGATTTGGGTGATTTGCTGCATAACAAATCTCATTGCCTGAAAGCTGAGGATATTACTGAAACAATAATCCAGAAATGAAGTAGTTGTGTTTTCCATATGTCATGGGTTAAATCCATGGAAGGCCAGCATGAGCTCCCAGTTTGTGGGATCTCAGTGTGCCTTGAGTTAGGATCTCAGTTAGCCTTGGCTGCGAGCAGAGAGCGTGAGCAAGTACAGCCTCCCTGGGCACTTTCTTTTCTCTGCTTTGCCACTGCAATTAAAAGGGAAATTGCTTTAATTAATCAATTAATTAATGACAAGAAGGCCAATGGCATCTTGGCTTGTATCAGCAGTAGTGTGGCCACAGGCCCAAGGCAGTGACCACTTCTGTGTGCCGGGCACGGCTGAGGTACCTCCATTCCTGGGGTCACTTTGGGGCCCCTCACTCCAAGAAGGACATGGAGGGGCTGGAGCGTGTCCAGGAAAGGGAATGGAGCTGGGGAAGGGGCTGGAGCAGCTGAGGGAGCTGGGGGGGCTCAGCCTGGAGAAAAGGAGGCTCAAGGGGGACCTTCTGGCTCTGCAACTCCCTGACAGGAGGGGGGAACTGGGGGGGGTCGGGCTCTGCTTCCAGGACAGGACAAGGACAAGGAGAAACGGCCTCCAGGTGTGGCAGGGGAGGGTCAGGTTGGATATTGGGGAAAATTTCTTTGTGGTAGGGGCTGTCCAGCCCTGGCACAGCTGCCCAGGGCAGTGGTGGAGTACCCATCCCTGGAGGTATTTAAAAGACATGGAGATGTGGCACTTGGGGACACGGGTTAGTGGTGGCTTTGGCAGCGCTGGGGAACGGTCAGATCCGATGATCTTTGGATCATGGGCTCACCAAATCGTTTAGGTTGGGAAATCCCTCCAAGAACCCCAGGGTCAGGACTGTGCTTGTCCTGTCCGTGCTCTGGCACCAGTGCTGGACATTTCTGGTTGGTCTTTATTTCTCATCCTTGGGCTGTTCCTGCCTCTGCAGACCTGCTCTCTTTTTGAATAGTCCAATAACTGAGGTCCTGGGGGCTTTTGCTTTGTTGAAAAAATGTGGTTCTGCTCCCCATTTTAGTTCAAAATGGCAAATTCCACTCCTTTCTAATCCCCATCTAATTTGAGGTGGAACACCTGAATTTGCTAATAATCTCTGATTATTTCATGCTAATCTTGCTGTTCTGGAGAGTGGTTCTGGTTGACATTGAACAGATGACTTATTAATTATTTTCCTTTATATCATTTGTCCTCCAGGCAACACCTTTTGGTCCATGTTTGTTAACTGCACTGTTCAACACTGGTTAGTTCTCTATGCTTTCCTTGCCTGTTGTAGGTAAGATTGTTCAGCATCCCCCAAAAATGTCATTTTCTTTTACTTGGGTAGTGGTTTTACCACATAAATCATCAGTGTCTGGTTGTTTTGCAGGCTGGGGGATGTGTGATGCCCTTTGGAGTAGGCAGCCCAGGCTAAATCCCAGGATAAGGCTTGACGTAGGACTAGCACAAAAGCTCAGGTGGAAGTCACTGGAACCTCACAGTGTTGCCAGTGCTGAAATATAAAAAAAAATATTGAAAATGCTGCACTGAACTACTTAGTTATGAGCCAGGATCCCAAAATAACCACCTTTCAGTTGGTAAAATAAATTATCAAAGTCTTTCAGATCCAAATGTAATGCTTGGGCAAATTAATCCATTGTTGTATTGTTATAGTGCTCTAATCATATTTTTATATAACCCAGGAGTTGGAACTAAGAAGCATTTTGCTGTCAGTGCAAACACAATAATAAGAATAGTCTTAACAAAGTGACGTGCACTTAGTTGACTTTCTGAAATACATTTCAGCGGAAATTACAGATGCTTTTTACTTTTCATTATCATTAAGGTACAAATAACTTCCTTGTATTGAAACCCAGGCTTACTTTATCTGCTTTAATAATTATATTGAGGCTCATTATGGACACCTTGTTTGTAATTCTGGCTTTTCTTATTGAATTCTGAATGTGTTATTACAAAAGTATGTACTTTACCAGATGGAGTATATTATGGCAGCGTTTAGTTCCAGTTGATCTTTTCTAAAGAACACACTGAATGATCTCGGGCTAAATAGAACCGAGACAACATCGAGCTGGATTTTTTTCCTTAAAGCACTTTTCAGGCTGCTTGGAGGGAAGCAGAAGCCAAGAAATGCTGTCGGATTGAGGAGGGCAGCTGGAAGAGGTGGGATGATGAAGACCTGGTGATGAGGAAGAGGTGTGGAAGCTGCATCGCAGGCGGGGGAGACTTTTCCAAGAAAATATCGTAGTTGATGTCAAGGTTGTCTCATTTGCCAGTGGGATATTGCTTTAATGGTGTTCTTTTTTCCTCTCCAGTTTACATAATGAGATCAAGCTAATTAAACCATGTCTAGCTCTGGGAAAAGATCAAAATGTGAGCTTTTTTTATTTCTTTTTATTAAAACCTTCACCCTGTAATGGAAGATTATAGGAAGTACTTCACTACCAGTGTATCTTGCTCATCCCTGAGAAATACAGCTCCTCTTTTTAACCAATACCTCCTTGGTTTTAATAGTTTTTTTCTCCTAGTTGATCACGTTTCAGGAATTTGCAGAAGGTGCACACTTGCTGTGGTTGAGTAGACTAGGCAGGGGAACAATAATAAGTAGATGCAGTGAGGTGTTTAATGCAAAAGCCACTGACGATAAAAGCTATTGAAAAGTGTCTTTTTCTGTGAAGTTGTGGAGGAGTCACTTAGGCCAGTTCATTCAACATGTTTCTTGTTCCACACAGCTGACTGACCATGGGGAGACTCAGGGGTCTCCTTGGACCTGAGAATGTTTTTTTTTTTACAGCCTCCTTGAATTTGAAGATGTTTTTTCCTATCCAGTTTTACTTTCCTAAATAAAACAACAAGGGAAGGGGAGGGGAATGAAAGTATAGGGATTTTTGTTGAGGTCGAATGCAAATAAGGACCCATTGTACTTTAAGAAAATGACTGTCACACCTCATGCTGTGCCAGCAGTCGCAGGTGTCGTGCTGTGTCGGTGCTGGGTGACCACACCGGTGGTCGATGTCTCCTGGAGGTACCACGACTCAGCACTGGCAATCCAGCTGCTGGATTTTCCCCACTGCAAGGTCAGAGATCCGAGTCCCCTCCTGATGTCAGTACCTGTATGTTGGTGGCATCATTGTCATCGTGCCATTGCCTGGAGCGACCGCGAGTCTCGATTACGAGAGGCTTTCCGGGCTGGTATCGGGGCGAGGAGCTATTGCCAACGTTAATATATTAATGTATTAGATCATCCTAATTATATTTTAAGCTGGAATGACTTCAGAAGGATTGAGAGGCAGTGAGGGCTCTCCCATGCCTTCTCCCCCTCGCAGAGGAGACAAGGTTCAAGTATTATTTTCTCTTCCATAGGGGAGGACCAGCTGCGTCAGGGCTGGGGAGGAAGTTTCTCCTGATTGAGTTGAATCGCAGAGTGGCTTTGAGGTTCCATTCAAATCACTGCAATTTCACTTCCCCCTGTGACAGAGCAAGGAGCTCTCCACTTTGATCCTTCTGTGTAGGCTTGGAGGGAAAGAGGGGGGAAAGAGAGAAGGAAAGCTTTTGTTTCGTGCATGTTGTGCTGTCCCCAGCTGACAGGGTGTCGGTGTAGCTGTGCTGTGCCAGCCTTACACACCCTGCCAGAGCCCCCGTGGAGCGTGACGGGGCTGGGATGTGCGGGGGGACCGGGCTGTGTCTCCTCTATGATTTCCCTGCATCAGTGACTGTGCCATCTCCTGATGAATAAATTGGCTCCGTGTGGAAGCAGAGCTCGATCCACAGCTCGCAGGGTGCAGCACGAGCCTCTCTTTGCCTTGATGGGCTTTAGATGAGGCCCTGTAAAAAAGCTGATTGTGGGTTGGGTTTTTTTTTAATCTGCGTGAGATCTTAAAATATATTAGGGTTAATGAAATCAGTGAAATTGGGAAGCGCTGCCTGTGATGGACAGATGGCCAAAAGCACTTGGAAGTACAAGTGGTTTTGCAGCAGAAGGAGAGCCGGGATGTGGCTGATGGATCCGCGTGCCGTGGGCATGGACCGGTGATGCAGGAGGAGGGAGTGCCCCGAGCTCCCACCCTGCTGAGGTGATGCTGTTTTGCTTCACCTCAAGGTCCCATTCCTGCCCTCCTCCCATCGTAATAAATTCCATCCCATCCTTGGAGGCAGCATTCGAGCTCCCAAGCAAAATTTATTCTTTGAAATGAAGCACTCCTTGTCATAATTGAGCTTGTATGTGTACTTTCCTTTCCTGTACAACTCCAGCAGCCACCGAACACACTTAATAATGTTTTTCGCAGTATTTCAGTGATATGAATGTACATGGAAATTACAGCAAAGGCATCATTTTTTTAACAGCTGTGTTTAGTTGAATAACAGATTTAGAAAGTGCAGACTTTAATTAATCTGTGTTTTCTGCTGGGATTTCAGCACCATCTGATTTACTTTTCATGGCTGAAAAGTGTAATTGTAGTTTTTCCCTTTAGCTGCAAGTTTATCCTCCCAAGAAATCGATTTGATTCTTCTTTTTCTTAAAGCAAACTCAATATCAAACTGATGGTACCTGGAATGCAATACAGGTAATGCACTGGCTCGGGCTGCCGTGGGGTGGAGAACAAATATCTGTCAAATATTTTGCTGGGAAATGCTGCTTTTCCTCCTCCCTGCCTTGCTGTATATCACAGCAAGCATCCAAATCCCATCCTGTACTCTAGAGCCGGGGACAGTTGGGTACTGGAAGGTAAGGACTGGTATTCCTGAAGAAACCTCTGAGCAGGAAGGATTTTTGTCACCTTTGATGTAATCTTTTTAGTTGGAATTATGACAGGAAGACTCTCCCTCTCTGTGCTTGCTCCTCATTATAAAACATGTTTGTGTGAGACAGTTCTTCAGATGTTCCTCAAAAAATCCTCCCTTGGAGGTGCTGGTGGATGCCTGGGGATCATGCACAGTGGTGGCAGTGGAGTCAGGGGCTGGAGAACCTCGATGATAAATGGCATTTTCTCATGCACTCGTGACCACTCATTGCTCTGTCTCTGTCAGGATCAAAGTGAGTGTTGCAAACATGCAGAGCTTCAGTGCCTCTGGTTTGGGATTTTTCTTTAAAAAATTAGGCTGTTGTGGAAAGGTATCCTTATCCCACCCCTGCTTTTGCCCTGGGACAAGGTTCCCTAAGCTGAGGATGAGGACTTTTGCCTGCAGCCCAGCATGGGGTGGTTGGAGTTGCTCAATCAAGTTGCTCCTCTTGGTGTCTGCCAGAGAATCTGCAGGGAAATGAATGTTGTTATTCTGGAAACCCTTGTGTGAACCAGCCCTTTCTTCCCTGTGAGGTGGGAAGGCACTGGCACAGGTTGCCCAGAGAAGCTGTGGCTGCCCCATCCCTGGAAGGGATGGGGCTTGGAGCAACCTGGGCTAGTGGAAGGTGTCCCTGCCCATGGCAGGTTTGGAATGAGATGAGCTTTAAAGTCCCTTCCAATCCAAACCATTCCATGATTCCACAAAGAAGAAAAGCTGCTTGGACCCTCCATGAATCGCAGAGTGCTTCCATGTTGCTCGTTCTGAGCTGGGTTGGGGGAAGGAAGTTTTTACAAAATAAGGGCATTACTTGCATTCTTGGAGGCAGTCCGTGTAATTTTAGTTACTGTCAGATGTACTTTCCCCCCATTTTTATTTTATTATGTTGGTGTGGGGTTTGATGTCTTAAGGGCTTTGTGTGCGAAGCCCACAGCAGCTGAGGGGAAGCATTGCGTTTGGATTCTGAGTGGAATCTTAGGATGCTAATCTGAGTAAGATAAAAAAAAAATCTTGATGGGTTTTAAAACTTATTTTAATTAAGGTTTTTCCTTTCATCTCACCAAAGCCCTGAATTAGCTCCTTCATTCTCCCACAAATACAAGCAGTCCCTGCTGGTACAGACACTCACGCATGGAGGGCTTCAGCCGAAGGGTCAAACCCAGACTGGGAAACACCATGTGCCCAAAATGCTGGGGGAATTAAAGCAGGGTTTGGGCAAAGTTAAAAAAGGCCACACTAACCAGCTACCTGGAGGATGCTGGGGCTCCCCAGTACAGTCTTGAGCTCTCCAGCTTTGTTGAAGAGCGTGGGACTGGGGTAGCTGTTGTTACCAGCCCGAGGAGCTGCGGATGAGTCACGGTGGTTTGTTGCTCTGTAGTGGCTTGTCCAGACACTTGTGTCTTTTTGTGGTGCTCCACAAGAACCCCTGGATGGTTTTGCTTCACTCCCTTGAATGGTTTTGCTCCTCTTGTTTTGCCCCATGGGCTTTGCCCTGGGAGGGGTGGGGGACCTGATGCGTGGTGGGAACTGGAGACAGCAGGGACTTGGACCCAGGTTTTCCTGCCTGGGAGATGACGCTTGTGAGCTGCTCCGGGTGCCGGGGGTTTCCAAGACATTCCTGGTGAGATTTCTGCTAAAACTGGCACATTCTGACACAACATTTTGGCCTTGATGAACTGGGGGACAGATTCAACACGACTTTTTTTAGTAGCTCCACTCTACAGCACCTGTGCACTCTCCTTGCCATGCATGGTTTTGGCTGGGGCATCACTCAATGGATGATGGTGAGGAGCCCTCCCTGGAGGGGCAGTTGTGACCACGGGTCCCATCCACCACGAGGTGATCCGGGCTGCAGCTGTGCCTCCCTGCTCAGGCCCTACATTCCCTTCCCGCGGGCGTGGGGGCTCCGAGAGGCTGTTTGGAGAGGCTGGTTGGTGGGGTGAGCCGCTCGCTGCAAAGTTTGACCCAGGCACGGTGCCAGCCCGAAGGAAGGCTGACAAGTAATCAGGAATCAAAGGAGCCACCTGCACACCACGGGGAGCCGCTCACCGGGTGGCGAGCGAGCGGTGCCAGCGCTCATCGCCGAGCCTTGTTCTCCAGCCCCGCTTCCCAGGGAGGCAGCACGGGAGGGGGTTGCTCCCTCCCTGGCCTCACCCTGCCCCCAGTGGGGATTTGGAGAGGGATGCGAGGTGGGATCGCGGCTGTGTGGATATGCCAGGACACTGCTTCATGTGGGGAGAATCAAGGGGGAATGTTGGGAGTGATGGGGCTGGGCTGGAGCATCTTGGGGATGCTGATGCTGCAGCAGAGGAGAGGGGACAGCCTTGCTGAGCTGAACCTGTCACCGTGTGAAATTCCCACTCCTTTGGCCGTGTGAACCCACAGGCTGCATCGCCAACAAACAGCCAGGGAGGAAAATAAGGTCTTTTAAAGAGCACTTTTTTATCCTCTGCGGGTTTGTAAGAATGGCCCCGGCGAGGGCGGGAGGGAGGGAGGGAGGGAGGCAGAGGGGTGGTGTGATATGCAGATGTCTGTGTCACTGCACACGCACCAGCTGCACTCCCGGGCTGGGCTCACCCAGCTCCCAGGCTGGCAGCTCAATTCCTACTTCAGGGGGCACATAGGATTTGTTTTGGAGAGAGAGATAGCAGGAGATGTGCGTGTGGCCGTGTGCGAGCGCGTAGTTACTTGGGTTTTACGTCTGAGGAAGACATGGAAATTAGCACTGTCCTCCAGCCCCGCAGCCCCACACTGCCCCACACCTGCCACCTGGAGAAGGATCTATCCCAGTATATTGAAGTTTTGGTTCCTTATTAGGGACATTACAGGATAGGCCTTGATAGGGTCTCTTTTAAACAGCTGGCAAGGGAAATTCGCTCCTGTCTTTCTTCCAAGGGTGCACTGGTGGACTGGGAGCAACCCCTGCCCTCTCCCCGCTGTGCTGACTGGAAGGGAAGGGAAAGCCGGTCTCCAAAGCATGAGCGAAGTGCTGGGAAAGGAAACTCACTTTTGCGAAGCTGGGCCAAAAATGAAGGATTTTTATAGCATACAAATGTTACCTACAGCTATTTATACACCCTCCTCAAAGGCTATTTATACCCTCTCCCTGCTTTTGTGCTGCTGGCTGGAGAATATCCTTGTATTAGATGTTTTCAGCAGCGTGGGATGTTCTTCAGCCGTCGCCCGACTGCAGGGCCATATGTTTCCAACACTGTTCCTGGAAGAAGAGGGCAATTCATGGACTGCAACCACTGCCACAGCTGTGAAAGCTGGGTTTGCGTCGTGGATGCCAGTCCGAGTTGCTGCAGTTATGGGGAGAAGGAGATGAACATGCCTGACCACAGTAGTGTTAATGAAAGCAATCAGTTCCTACAAGCTGGAGGAGGTGGCTCGTTGCATCAAGGGTCAGGAGTAAGTTTTCCCCCATTTCCCACATTGTGCAGTCGATCAGGAGCAGTGTAAGGTTATTTTATTGTTTCCAGGAGCGCCGGACCCAGGCTCCCTGCGGGAGGTCGCATGCTTGGCTTGCTGCATCATTGATCCAGCCTGCCAGAGAAATTCTTTATTCCTCTTAAATGTGGACTTGCACTTAAAAAGCAAACAATCCTTTAACATTTCTGAGGCTGAAAGCAGCAGAACGAGTGGCTTTTGTCATCAGGGATGCTGTCTTTTCTGATCGCTCTGGGAATCCAAGGGAATGTGCTACCCAACAAAGAGCAATTTTGTTAAAAAAACGGGGAAAAGAGAAGGGATTGGAGCTTCCTGTGCTCTGGATAATTGGGGCTGTCTCCTCTGCAGCTACATGGCACATTGTGACTGGGTTTGGAAGCTGAATGGTTTTCAGGTTTCCCTGATTCACACCATGAAGCTTGCAGTTCGGTCTACACTGGCCAGCACTGGTGTGCTGAGTTTGGCAGCCACCTCTGTTGCAGTCGTGGATATTTGCTTATGGCAGATCAATAAAAATAACTGCACTGTCTTTGGAAAAACATTGTGTCCCATTAAAACACCGGCATCGCATCCAAGATTGGTTTTGTTTTTAGAAATGCTGATGTAATGGCTTTTTGCAGGAGGCTGTTCCCAGAGGAGCCTCTGGGAGCAGAGCCTGGTTTACCTCGACCTCCTGCTTTTGAATTTTGCATTCCTGCAGCTGAGGTTACCTCTGTCAGTGCCCTGTATTTCCAGGGTGTTTTGGTGATGCTGTGTGGGACATGGTGGGTTGTCCCTCTGCCTCGTGACCACTGCAGGGCTGTGGTGTGGAGGGAGGGGTGCTCCCAGGTGGCTCCTGAGCTTTTCCAGCGCTGATGGGGCCAGGACACCTTTGATGCTGCTTTTTGAATAGCATGAAATTGGGTGATAAATAACACTTCCTTCAGGTTGGTGCTTGTTTTTCCCTATCCCAAGCTGAACTTTTCTAAGGTTGCCTGCAAGTTCTCTGTGCCTGGGCTCTTATTCCCGGTCCCTGCAAGTGCCGTCGCCATCAGATGGGGAGATGTGGGCACATGGTCAGTGTTTGTAAATCCTCTGCTTCTCCCTTCCCCTCACTGCTGTTCTTGTCCCTTTTTCCACGACTACAACCAGAAGACGACTTTTTATCATTATTTTGTGGGGAAAGAGCCTCCTGACTCCTCCTGAACCTGTGAATGGATTTCTCAACCTCCAGCCATCCGAGGTGTAAATGAGATGGGAGCGGGGGCTTCGCACGAATTCCACCTTCCTGCCGGCAGCCTGCTCCCTGCCTGCTTCATTTGACATTTTTCTGCCCTAACAGAGATTATTTTTTGATAGATCCCCCCCAAATTTGCTAATTCTTACCACCACTAAGCCAGCACTGCCGTTGGCATTGGGAGGTGCAGGCGCTGTGTGGCACGAGGGGCAGGGACCCCCAAATTCCGAACAGTCGTGATTGACTGTGCAGCTTGGGCAAAGTGCATTTGTTGCCTTGGAAACAAATAGCAGCAGTGAACAACTCAATGAAATTTATGGAATCAACTTCAATAAATCTTGATGATAAATGTGCAAAAACATACCCAATTTGATGAAGATCTACGCTATGCAGATGTGAAGGATGGTAGTAAGTTATATAACAGCGTCAGTGACAATTTTGGGCTGCCATGGTCGTGTTCCTATAATATGGGCTTTTTTTGTTGTTTCTGAGGAAGCTGTCTGCTTCTTTTCATAGATATGGCATTTAATTTTAATTTCCAGGGTATCTTTAAGTTTAATTGGCATGCTGGATGATTACAGTGGGTTGTTTTGTCTTTTGCAGAGCCTGATTCATATCGAACTCAGGATAAAAATAAAATTGAGAGTGGTGGCAATCCAAGGGAGCACAAAGTGCCATGTCGCCCACCTCCAAGAAGGGTGCAAAATTTCACAAATTAATTAAAGCAGTTATATAGGACATCTCCCTAATTCCTTGTATCCTCCTGTGTGTGTTACAGATGAGGACAGGTCAGTGATTTTATAGTTACAGTCGAGCTCTGCAGCGGATTTTATTCTCATATGAGAAGGTCTCCGTATTTACCTGTGCATAGGAGTGGGGTGTGTTTATTGTATCTCAGCCGGTGATATTTTCTAAAACTGATATTTTTTGTTCCTGGTTTGACCTGTGAATCGATGAGGTTTCAGGAATATCAGTGGACTTGTCTAGAGACTGCATTATAAACCTTTAACACAGCCCTCAATGCAACTCAATGTTTCTCCATTAGTTCCTTTGCCTCTTCTCCTTACAGGCTCTTATTTTCACAATTTTCTGCTAAGTCAGGAAGCACTGGTAATATTTATTTCTTCCTTTCATGGGACTTTGGGCCACAGTTTTGCACTTGCAGCTGTGGTGGAGGGGCTCATGGGGGCTGCCTGGGGCAGTGCTGCTCCCTCCCTCCCCTCCTGTGGTTTCTGCTTCATCCACCCTGTGCAAACCTGGGGGTCCTATGGCTGGGACTCAAACCCAAGCCTGGCCTGGTGGGCAGGGGTGTTGCAGAATCACAGAATGGTTTGGGCTGGAAGGGACCTTAAAGCTCATCTTGTTCCACCTCCCTCCCGTGGGCAGGGACACCTTCCACTAGCCCAGGTTGCTCCAAGCCCTGTCCAACCTGGCCTTGGACACTTCCAAGGATCCAGGGGCAGCCACAGCTTCTCTGAGCAACCTGTGCCAGGGCCTCACCACCCTCACAGGGAGGAATTTCTCCCCAGTATCCCATCTAACCCTGCCCTGTGTCAGTGGGAAGCCATTCCCCTTTGTCCAAAGTACCTCTCTTGGAACCCCCTCAGGTACCAGAAGAGTCTCTAAGGAGGAATTGCATTCCAGTATCTTAAGCTGGTTTCTCTGCAGAGGCACCTTTTGTCCCCACTCTGTCTAGAAGGTACTTTGGTTTTGATGAATATTGGAGGTCTGCAAGACGGACTGGTCATGTTTTAACCTTGTCCCTCCCTTTTCCTCCTCTTACAATCCTTTCGTCTTCTTAGCTTACTCCTGGAATGACATGTTTCTGAACATAAAGCCCTTGGACTATGGGTGAGTGAAAATTCCCAGCTGTAGGGCGGGATCCTGCTCCTGCCTCGGCACCTGGTTTGCTGCCGTTGTTTCACCTGACCCGTGTCAGCCCTGCTGTGTTGTAGGGAGCAGGGAAATCCCGAGGGGTGTTGAGTATCTCGCCTGCAAATCACCCCAGGTCTGCTCCGGTACCGGAGTTTGGAATGTGGCTCCTCAGAACCTGGTGCTTGCCCAGAGCTCTTCACTATAGATTTTAATTTATTTAATGCTGGGTGTCTTCCTAACCTTGGCTGGGATCAAAATCCGAGTTTCCCTTAGATCCAGGTGAGGAGAGCTGGAAACATGAAGGACTTCTCCAGAAACCCCAGGCACATGGGATGGTTTCCGAGCTCTGCTCTGGTGTTTACAGAGCACCAGAGCACATACAACTGTGTAAGACAGCTTGAACTCCATTAGGAGCTAAATTTAGTGACTCACTAACTCCTTTTTGATATGTTTTTATAATTTCATTGTATTATGACACTTGGTTTTAAATTTGCATGAGTAAATGAGCCTCTCACTAAGTCAGGTAAAAAGATTTTTCACTTATCTACCATGAAATAAGACATGAAAAAAATAGTGAGAGTTGAAAGCAACGTATCCTTGACATATTTAGTTTACATTTTTTCCAACTGTGCTGACTGAACATTTCTAACCATTAATGATCCAATAAAGCTGTTTGTACCACTTTAACAGGCTAAATAATTTCACATTAGGAAGGCATTTTGTAATTAATTTTGTATTTTGTGGGAGAACCCTATTTTTGGAAAATATAAATGTACATTTAATTGCACTCACAATCCAAATTGGAAGATGCAACGAGTGAAAACTGGTCTTTTATGGTTCCACCTCTAAACAGTAAAGTCCATGGAGGCAATTAACAGTAGTGAACAAGTTTAACTGGGGTTTCCATGACTTGTTCAATAAGTTTCCTGCAGGATTGCTTAAAAATATTCCCTGGGCAGTGAACCTCCTCCGTTTGATGGAAGATCAGACCTCACACCTTCATCCCTGCCATCACAGAGGTTCCACCAGCTTCTGATTCACTAACGTGGATTTATGGTCTGGTTTTTAAAGTGTATCTGAACTTTTATTTAGGATGACCTTGACAAGACATGAGCAATATTGGGGTCTGCACTTTAAAAGTATTTTTCCACTCTCATTTCCAGTCCAAGAAGAGGCCACCCAAGGTCCTACTGCTGATGGGATTTGGGGGATGGATCTGAGGAGCCTCCCTTTGTTTTGGACAGGTGATGAGCAGCAAGGAGATGGCACCAATGCTCCTTCAGTCCTCACCTGGGCTCTGGTGGCGAGCTCATGTGGAGGTGAAAGTTCCGCTGTTAATTATCCAGCTTTTTGACTCTCCTCATCTCTCTGGACATCACTGGCTTTAGTTTTTTTTGTGTTATTGATATTTTTTCTTTTTTTCCCCCTGTTTCATTAATAGTGACAGATGCTTTTAATTAAAAAGACAAGACAAAACAAAATCCTGAGTAAAACAAAAAGAGAATATTCTAATTTGGCGTGACATTATGAGGCAGGATGGCTCCTGGCATGCAAGGTACGGAAAAGGTCATCTTCCACAGCTCCAGCCTTTTGCAACAGTGGAATTAAGTTCAAACTCAGGCTGGTTTTGAAGTCTTAAGTCTCTCCAGGGATTCCTTTCATAACATCTTCGAACTGGATAACACTACAGTAAATGAAATACACTGCACTGGATTAAAGGGTTATTTCCCCTGTGTGTCGAGCTGACACAGAATCCCAACCCTCAGGTTGCCTCTGAGTTGTCTCTATCTGCTGATACCCTCTCTGCTTTACATAACAGCTCTTGGAGTTTTTGCAGGGAAAGTTTTGCCATTATTTATTCGGCTTCGGCGCTCGGCGTACGCGCAACAATTTTATGCAGCAAGGAACCAAAATAAAACAACTAAACAGGAAGAAATTTAACAGGCTTCAAAATGTGAGGGAAGCAATGCAGGGAAGAGTGGAGCTGCCTCTTCAGGTCTATTATGGTGCTCTATAATTTATACCAAAATACAAACTATCGCTCTCTCTCTGCATTGCCACTCACATGTTCAGCAGCACAGAGCTTGCAGTAACAACGGGGATGATCTGTGCTACTGTGCTCTTATCTGACTGTACCAACAGCTAAAATTTGTTAGGGATCATTTGCAATGTGTTTTGTTGTAGAACAAATGTTCATTTTGACTTTGAACTTGGTGCCTGCTGCAGCTCGTGCAGATTGCGTCGAGTGCCGGGTATCAAACCGCTGCCATCTGCACCGTACCAGGGACCACCGTGGCTGGGCTCCAGAGCACGTCCTGCCTCTCCACACCAGGGAAACATGAGTGGCTTTAAATATCAGAGCATTGGCTCCTCCAGCTCCGTTGTGCCGTGGCCAGTGCCCCAGGACAGGGTGGCCTCTTGGTCCTGGGGAAGGTGTTGTCTCCAAGCTTGGGATGGCAAATCCCAGTGGGTGTTTATTGAACCCACTCTGGAACTGAAGAAATTGTCTTGGTCCTTTGTTTCCCCCCACCAAAACACCAATTAAAGACCACTCTGAAAGCACGGGAAGCCTGTGAAACACAAACTCTGTGATAAATTTTTTTGACAGTAAAAAAGAAGAAAACTATTTCTTCTCCCTTCTTGTCTCTTTCCGTTTTCTTTTATCCGAGGTGGTCCAGGGCTGACTGGATCAGATGGAAAACTGAAGTTGTCTTATAAAGTGTTTATACAAGATAAAGTGCATCCTTTGCATTCTTGATACATTTGGGTTTGGTAGAAGCAGGGCCCTGTGTCTGTGTGTCCGTGTGTCCCTCTGGGTTCTGTTCTCTGTGCTGAATCTCTTCTGCCTCCGTGGCTCAATATCCTCCCGCACCGTGTTTTTCTCTGGACGTGCTTGTGGATACTGCTGGAACAACCACTGCTCCTCTTAACCGACCCCAAACCCCTCTCCTGAGAGCTCATGGGATGGGTGGGGGCTGCTGCTCTTCACGAGGGTGGGGAGGTTCCTTCTTTCCTCTCCCTGGTCGTGCTTCCGCTCCACAAGTTGCAAACATTGTTTGTCTCCGTTAGCTTTTGGGATGAGGTGCTGAGATCTGCACCCTGACCTGTGGCTCTGTGGGAGGTGTTCACCAGGATTTGTCTGTGCTGACGGGTTTCTGCTGGCGAGCTCCTCGAGGACGTGTCCCTGTGGTCATCGGGTTCCTGACTTTCCAAGTGTTATTCACATATAAACCCCCACGCACATTAAAAACCTGGGGGGAATGATCCTTTGGGGTTTCTGCTGTCCACGAGTAATTAAAATCAGTGACATTTTTAGATTTACCTCTAACTGAACAACCTGGGAGGAGGAGCAGGGGCAGGGAGTTGCATGTGCTGCTTTTCTGGGTGGCTGGAGGTCCCCGTGCTGTGGCCTCCAAGAGGGTCTGTGTCTGTCCAGCTGGAAAAGCTGGGACATACTGAAAATATGCTCTGGGCTTTAGCACTTCCTCCAGATTATTTCTTCAAGTATTTAAAAATATATTTTATAGCACTAAAATAAATGTTAATGAGTCTGCGTTTCTTAGGGCTAACAATAGTATTTCTATTTCAATCCAGCAGCCTGGCAGGGTGTTTGGTGATGGAGGGGCTGGATGTGGAGACCTGGCTGTTTCTTTCTGACTTGGTCCTAGATGTCTTGAGCAGTTTTATTCTCTTGTGCTTTACTTGCCCTGTTCTGCTAAATAGCAGTGAAAAGCTTCCTTGCTTTGTTAAAGTGCCTGGGATTTATCAAAGGCCTCTGGGCAAGTGTTAAATGCTGATCTGGGTATAAAAAGTGTTATTTAGTGTTATGTTTTTACCTCTTCAATGTTAGCATGTATTTTTACATACTCCTTGAGGTGACCTTTGTGATTTTCCAACCAAAGAGACAGTCTCCTTGACTCAAGGATTTGGTTTTTTCCACTACCTGGCATGGCATATCTGAAGTAATTTTGTAAACATGCTTTTCAGGCGTGTTTTTGGTGTTTGGGCTGGGGCTCACAGTGCTGGAGGTGCCAGTTGCATCCAGAGGATGGGAGAGTTGCCATGAGAAAAATAATAGCATGGAAGTCAGTTCCTGTCATTCCTCATCTTGGTTCCTTTTCTCAGTTACGATGAAATGATATTTAAGGATCCCAGGCTGCCAAGTAAGATGGACAGGGATTTGGGGAGGCACCCCAAGAGTTTGCACGGGAGCAGGGCATGAGGTGTAGGAGGAAATGGGATGGCAGGAATTCAGCCTTGGCATGGAGTCAAAGGCAGCAGCCCTGCTCCGAGCAGCTGCGTAGCCAGGGCTGCAGGAGGCCAAATGGTTTGTTTGTCTGTTTACATGGATGTGTGGGGCTGTGGAGGGGAAAACCACTTAGCAGAAATTCTGCTATTAAAGCAGATGGTGGGAGATTAATCTGGTTTTTAGGGGGGTGCTTCCTGGTACAGTGACCAAATTATTAATCCCTTCCCATTCTAGGAGTCCTTCCATCATTCCAGGGGATGGGGGAATTGTGTCTTCTGAAACTCGGCTCCTTCCCTGCTTTCTCACAAGCCAGTGTGGTATTTTGGGAAGCAGAAGAGCATTTGTTGGGGTTGTTGCTGCAGTTTCTCTGCCCGTGGTGCTTCCACGCTGCTCCAGCCCTTTCTGGTGCTCCCAGGGCAGTTCCATGGGCTCCTGCAAACTGGCAGCAGCCCCTTTGCTGCTGCTCAAATGCTGGTTGTTATCCTAGATTTCCTTTTTCTCCTTCCATTTTAGAAATTGCTCTTTTTTTCCCCCCTGCCGTATCACTGACAGCCACATTCTCCTTGACAGTTGTGATATTTGTATGTGTGCGTAAAAACAGTAGGAAGCATTTATGTAGGTGTCACTAATTTAATTTAATATAATCTGATCTGTATGTATAGAGAGGACTGTTCTGACTGAAATGCTTCTCTTTATTTTGCAGTCTTCATCGTCATCAAATACAACTCCTTTCATTCTCCTCTTCCATTCACCTACCCAAAGACCAAATCTGGAAATAGTAACCAAAAGAGAAGCCCACGTCACACACAGAGCAGGGAAAGGTTGAAATAATTGAAGGGTAAGTAATTTTTTTCACCTTTATTTTGTGTGTAAAGCCACAGTAGTAAGTGCAGGACTGTGTAAAGAAGCTGTTAAGCACATGCACAGCTGCTTTGTGTGCAAAGTGGAAAAAATGACTGAAATGCTGATTTGGTGGTGAAAGAAAGGTATTGCAGGTGAAAAGGTGCCCAGAAGGGCAGCGTGCCGGCGGTTTGGAATGTTGGTACTGCCAGCTTGGAGTATTGGTACTGATTCTTCTCAGCCTGGATCCATCTCTGCTCCTGCCTGGGTGGGAGCAGTGGCTCTGCACAGGGTGGGGGCTTGGCATGGCTTTGGCTGGTCTGAAGGAGCTTCCCAGCTGAGCAGGAGCTGGGGGATCGGAGTCTCCTGCTGCTGAAGAGCTCTCGTGTCATTTCCTTCTCTCTCTCCCTTCAAACCTCTCTCAGCTGGGCTGGGGATCCGTGGGCACGGGGCAGGATGTTTTGCCTTCTGCTGGTTTCTGCAGTCCCTCGGTTCTGGGGGCTCCACGAGCTTTTCCTGGAGAGCAACCCGGCGGTGCCTGTGCCGGGATTTTCTGAAGGAAGGCGTTGATGAGGGCTGGAGGAGGGACAAACCCGCCTGGCAGAGCGGGGAGGGCCTTTCGGTACAAATGTTTCTCTTAAGGCTTTTCTTTTGCTGCGAGGGTGGCGAATAAAATAGGAGGAGACAGAAAATCAGCTTTTGTGAAATTCAGAACCCTGGCTGAAGCATTAGTAAGCTCCAAATGTTAGGGAATGCGTTTCCCCACCCCATTCCCAGTTCTGTGCTTGCATATATTGCATTTCCACACGTGTTCTTGTGTAGATGGACAGGAAATGCCTTCACTTACATGCGAGATCTTCTTTTTAAACATCTGGATTTTCTGGTTTATTGCTGCTGTGGGGGTTTTTTTCTTACCCCTGCAGTGTTAGTTCATGCAAAATTCATATCTGGGAAGGGCATCTTAAATCCCTGCTTCTGAGTCAAAAAGGGAAAGTATGGAAGTGAAAAGAGAGATTGTATCATTTAAGAAATATGATTCATGAATTAATCCTCGTCTGCTCCACCATCTGTGGTGTGTGTTTCAATACAAAAATCCTTGGTTATATCTCTTTAAAAAGCTTTTTTCTTGCTGACTGCCTGAGTTTGCTGCAGCACTAATGGGGAATTAGCTTCTTTTGGAGGAGAGAGTGGAGATTTTTATTCACAGCCTGGACAGGTTGCCCCAACCTGTGTCCAAGCTGTAGGTCGCTGAGGGGGATGCAGAGCTCTGTTTCTTGGGGCTGCCAGCTCTCTGTGTAATGCCATGAGCTTGACATGCAGGGAGAGCCTGTGCATGGCTGCTTTGTGCTGTGGAAGCGTGGATGGATCTCCCACCAGGATGGAGGGGATGGAGCAAGATACGGGCAGTGATGGCAGGAGGTGCAGGCAGCCATTAGATCCTTCTGCAAAAACAAGTGGCTGTTTCTAAAAATGGGCTGGGAGTGTATTTTGTACTTGATGCTCCAGGAAATAAAGGATTGAGGTAGTCCCTATCCTCTGCTTCCTAGTGATGTTAATGTAATCTCTCTGTAGATATGAAGAAGGGGAAGGTTGCCCATCATTGCCCCAAAGAGAAGCTGTCACACTTTGTGCCTCCATGAGAAATGGGGAATGAAAGGGCATCAGAGTTTTTGAGGGTGACTTGAGAAGAATCTTCTTTTTCTGATTTGCTCTTTTGAATTGTTTTCCAGCTTTTCACGGGGAACAACTTTCCTTTTTAAATATATTTCTCAGGTTCCTGTTCCTGAAGCAATGCACCTGGATTGCTGCTGGGGTCAGACCTGAGATGTGTGAGCCCTTTTCCTCCTTCCTGGAGAGTCCCCAAGCAGGTCCATTTCCTGGCCTGGGGCACTTGCTGCCCATCACTTTTCTCCCATGCCTCGGGTGAGATGCTGGTAAAAGCCTGAGTGTTTTCCTCGTTGTTCTGGAGGAGGATCCAAGGGGCTGGAGATGGAGAGTGGCTGGATGGCCCCAGCCCCTGGCACAGCTCACGGTGGCCTCAGCCCGTGGCACGGCCCCTTCTGTGCCAGTGGCCCCGCTGTGAGCACAGCCCTGGAGAGCTCCCAGGCTCCGATAACGCTGATGGATGGAGGTTATCCAGGAGCTCAGTACCACGCTGAAATATTGCGGGTTTGTTGCCGTTCCATTCATCCTGCTTTCACGCCTTTCTGCCTCCCTGACTCACTGCCACGCGGCCTCTGCCTGCAGCTCCTGTTTGCTGGGGGAACACCCACTGGACAGGATGGGAGACTGGCAAAGCTCTGGTGCTTCTTTTTTTAATCGAGCATCTAAAGCCAGGACGGGAAAGTCTTTTGTTGGAAGCAGGAATAAAGTGTTTAAATGAAGGAGGATGTGGGGGATGCTCTGCCCCACAGCCAGGTGCTGAGCTCTCTTGGGCTTTGCATGGTCCCTAAGGAACGTTTTCCTATTCCTCTGTGTTATCACAAATCCCTTTCTGCCCACTCAGTGGGAAGTCCTTGGACGTGCAGGCGTGACATGGAAAGTAAACTCCAGTATCCCAAGACTACTGTAAATAACTGTGTCTTAAGGGAAAATGGTGTCAGCAACTGTTTAACCCAAATTGGAATTCGGCTGAATTACATCCCTACCCCAGCAACAGGACCTGAGGGAATGGCTGGAGCTGTGCCAGGGCAGGGTCAGGTTGGATCTCAGCAAAAGGTTCTTCCCCCAGAGGCTGGTTGGCACTGACCAGGCTCTCCAGGGCAGTGGGCACAGTACCAAGGGTGCCAGAGCTCCAGGAGGGTTT
Source organism: Pseudopipra pipra (assembly GCF_036250125.1). Classification (NCBI taxonomy): domain Eukaryota; kingdom Metazoa; phylum Chordata; class Aves; order Passeriformes; family Pipridae; genus Pseudopipra; species Pseudopipra pipra. The sequence goes on along the minus strand of NC_087561.1, from coordinate 18,828,450 downwards.
GGGCAACGCTCTGAGGGACAGAGAGGGATTGTTGGGGTGTCTGGGCAAGGCCAGGAGCTGGACTGGATGATCCTTGTGGGTCCTTTCCAGCTCAGGATGTTCTCTGATTCTCTGACATACTTCTGCCTGGAAAATACTCACGGGAATGCAAACCAGGATGGGCACCCAGCTTTCTGTCCACCTCACCCATGCAGACACACCTTGTCTTCCACAGCTTTCACCAGGAACTCTGGCTCGTTTGTATGCCTTTACATTATTTTGCAATTTTGCTTATTACTTAATTGCTTCAATCATATATATTTTTAGTGAGAGTTTCTAGGCTTGTTTGCCATTTTTTATCTGCTCTGTGCTACAGTCTGGGTTAGTCTGAGAAGCAGAGATTGTTTCCTGGGGTCTCTTCTGCAAACCTGCACCTCTTCAGGTGTGTGCTGGTCCTTCCTGTGCCAATTGACAGCAGTAATCACATGGCCAAGGTCTCCATAAAATGAAGCTTGTGGACTTTGTTCCTTGAGAAGGTCCTGTGCTTGCTTACATGGCCAGTGTTAGCATTTTGCAGAATTTTGAGCCCCCACAGAAGCTCTGCTGGTAAAAAAACCCAACCAAGCCAGCAGGAGGTAAAACAAATTCTGGCAAAAATGGGAGACAGAAGCAGTCCAAGCATTTTGACAAGCAGATTCCATTAGCCATAGGTTTTACTTTTTATTTTAAGCTTTGACTAAAAATCAGCAGTTTTTACTTAAAGAAAAAAAAAAGACATATTTATGCTCAGCATAAATATGTTTTATTTCTACTACAGAGGGGGGTTGTAAATGAGGGGCCTGGTGGATTCCCCCAGCTTCTCCTCCCTGCCTTTGCAGGATGCCCTGATCACCAAGGGTCCCCTGGGAGGGTGACAGTGCAGTGCTGGTGGCAGAGAACACGTGACTTTCCTCCAAGGTTTCTTGTGGGCAGCTCACGGAGAGAGAAGCATCGATTCCCCCTCTATTCTTTAGGACCCCAGTGAAACAGCTGCTTGTTTCTCCTAAACAATTATGCCAAGATGGAAATTGGCTTGTGTCTGTATGGACTTTCTGGATGGGGAAAATTCAGCAGTAATAGCTGGAAAAATAATATGGGCTATGAGATAATAGATGCCTAAGGGATAAAATTAAGCAGTATTTTACAACCAAGGAAGAGGGTTTGACAATAAATAGTTTGCCTTTGACTTCCTTTTTGTTTGCCAGAGGAGTGATGTTGTTTTGGAGAGGTTGTTCTGGGATGTGTTTTCCAAACAGATATAGGAAAATAGTGAAGGTGTGGGGGTTTTTCATTCCTCCCTCCTGCTGCTGCCAGGGCCGGGGTGCAGCACGTTGGCACTGATGGCACATTGACTGTGACAGGGATGTGACACTGGAGCTTCCTATGGGAAATCCCAGCAGTGCAAGGGGATGTTTAGAAGAGAACAGCGAGGTTTGCCCAACAAAGCGGGAACAGGATTGGTTTTAAATGCCACAGGGAGCCCAGAAAGCTTAGGAAGGGGAGGTGGCGTGTTCGGCACCCCGGCAGGGTCTCTGAGGGGTTTATTCCTGATCTCCCTGTGTTCTTGTGTTGCTGCTTGGCAGCCTTGGGCTGTGCAGAAGCCCATTCCCAATAATGCCATGACAGTGGGATTTGGTTTTGTTCTGCTGTCCCTCCACATGTGCTTTTCCATAACAGCTCTGTGAGCACCTTGCTAACGGGGTCGTGTGGAAATGCTCTTTTCTCCGTTTTGGGAGGCTCATACCACCGTCCCCTTCCACTCCTGCATAGGGAATATGCCAGCTGGGCTGGGAAGATGCCTTGGTTGCCTCCTGGTGCCAGTGGTAAACATTCTGGAGAGTGCAGGGCTCGCACTCTGCTCCAAGGGCAGCATCACGGGCAGGACTTGCTCATCTTCACTTTGCAGGGAGTAAAAGCACAGTTCAAACAGAGCTGCAAACCCTAATCCACCTTCCCGGAGATGGATTTGGGTGCAGCAGGTTGAGATATGAGGTCTTTAGCCCAGGCCAGCTGCTAACAGCTTTTAATTTCCCAAACCTCAGGGAAAGCCTCCCTGCCAGGTGGGGGGATTTCCTCAGCACCCGTGGGACATGGGACAGCCCCAAGGTGCCAAGTGCTGGTCGTCCCCCTGGGCTGAGGGGGGGCTTAGGATGCTCAGCACCTCTGACAATGAGGCCAAACTCTCGTGCATCCAAGACAGAATCATTAAGTCGCTGTTGCATTAAGGCTCTGTTTTTATTCATGGAGTGTAATGTGATTCATTTGCCCTTTTGCTCTCGTGTTGAGAAGGCAGTCATCTCGTATGCATCGCTGGCTGCAGGCAGAGCTCTAGTTATTTATTATTTTTAGGGTTTGGGGATGTGAGGGAGCAGACATTTTCATCATGTGCAGAGTGGCCACAGAGTCGAGACTCATCTGTTTTTTTGGTGGCTGCAGAAGCCGGTGCTGGCCACACTCTCCCAGCCCTGGTTGGGAGCATTTACCTGAGCTCAACTGTCCTTCTCCAAGCTTCAGGATCCTTTATCCTGCTCCAGCCTCTGTGCCAGGGCAGCACTGGAGCCCCTGCACCTTGCCCAGGGCCTGGGCTGGGAGCACGAGGGACATGCTGGGGTGTGTTGCTGAGCTCTGGGGGAGCAGCATCCTTTGGGGTCCCAGTGGCACCCAGTCCCCAGCAGCTCCTTGCAGAGCAGTGAGTTAAACCATTTGCTGAGGAACACTTAAGTGCCTCAGAACCCAAACCCTGGGCTTATGGATGTGGCACAGGATCCTGCTGATCCATGGTGGGGTGTAGGATGGGACCCTGCTCTGCTTGATGAACTGATTAAAAATGAGCGAAGGAGACTGTGGGTCCTCACTACTGCTTGGTGCAATTAACTGCAGCCAAGGGAAGTTATTCTTCCTTGGAGTTAAAAGAAAAAAAGACACCAAGCAAGAAAAGAGTACAGAACACCAAAGAATGGAAAAAATACAATTCTTTTAAATGTTAGCATGGGGAGCATTAACTAAGCCACTAATTCCAAAAGAATGATGATGATAAACAGTTGGAATTACTGCCTCTTGTAGTGGGACAGGCCTGGAGCAGTTCAGCTCCTTGTGTTGGATCTCCACCTGCAAAACAAGAGGCAAGAAATTCCTCTCCAGCCCTGACTGTCCTGGGCAGCCCTTTTTAAGCACAAAGCTCTGAACTTGGTCTTGCTGTCAGATTCCAAGCAGTCCCACTGCAGGGCACAGTGACCGTCTCAAAGTCCTCAGGTGACCCTGGATTTCTGACAGTGCAGGGTCACAGTACATGTACAAATCAATAAGGCAGATTTTAGAAGCAAAGGGCAGGAGGAGGAGGAGAGTTAACTGCATGTGTTTCTTTTTGGTTTTGCCTTGTTCTTTTCTTCCTTATGTTTTTTTCCTCCCCCCATACAGTTCACAGCCCAAATCCATGCTGGGAAGGACCCACTAACCAGAGCACAGCTCAGCAGCAGGAAACAAGGTCTGAGGCAAAGGCAAGGGAGAAGGCATGAGCTGGGAGCTTAATTTGATGATTTCCCTAGACTTTGTCGATGAGGAGGCATAAGAAAGGGTCAGGTGTGGATAAAGATAAGGAGAAAGGGTTTTCAGAAGAGCTCGGAGCCAGGAGCTGTTTGGAAAGGGGAGGTTTTTAGCCTCCAAGGATTTGGGCAGACAAAAGGGGAGAGGCGCCGTGGAAGCGGGAGGTAACAACGCCGACCTTCTCCGCTCTTTGTTTGCGACCAAGAAATGCACAAATCGCTGCTGATATTGCTGAGTGCTTTCCTGCTGCTTTGCGGCTTGATTTGGAGCTGCAGTCGTTCTGAGCCTGGTTCCTGACTTACAAAAAAAAAAAAAAGAAACAACAAGCAAATCCTGGCCGACGGAATGGGAATCATCTCCTCTATGGAGCCCCCCGGGAGGACCCCGGCACCAACACCTTCACCTGACGTCACTCCTGGGATCCTGGTTGGGTTTTGTACAGATTAATGCCTTTTGGAGAGTTCTAGAAAGGTCAAAAACAGAAAAGAAGCTCTAATAGCAGTATAGCAACCAGCTGGCTGCATTGGGTTTCATTTTACTGCCATAGTAACACCATGAGCCTCGGTGTTAGTACTGTGCCCACTGAATGCCACCCCCCCCTCTTTTTGTGAAGAGTCAAGCCCATAAGAAGGTATTTTCTTCCTGAAGAATTTCTCTGAGGCAGTAATGGGCTTTTTGGAGGGTTCAGTCCTCGTACCCAGAGATGTAAGGTGGGTGATTTACAAGGCACTGTGCAAATGCCAAATTGTTAGGCAGAACTGCTGCTGATTTAGAAGGCAGTTAATGCTCTGAATGTGCCAAGTGCCAGTAGAGTGTTTCTACAGATGGAATAACTGGAAATATTGGAGAGATTCCAAAGGTTTAATCAAATTCAACCAGTTTTTTTTTTCTTTTTCGTTTTTTTTTTTAAACTGCAGAATTCTCTGAGGGATGAGGGTTGAAGTAGTAGATTATTCCATTGCTTTTAGTACCACAGGGGAGATTTTCACAGATGAACATAAAGTACAGACTTTGAAACAAACACATAAGTAGGTCTATAAACGAGGACCGGAGCAGCAATGCTGTGAAATCCTGGACCAATATGGGGAGCATCTTAGATTCCCTGGCAAGAGGCTCCTTGGAAGCAGAACAACGGGTTTTCAGTCATGCAGCACAAAGGAAAGTGGCAGCCATGGTGTCCCTGGTCCAGTTCTGCTGGACCCAGGCAGGTTTTGGTGGGATTCTGGGCACGAGGACCCTTTCCATGGCTCACTGTGCAGTGCTGGGGTGTGCATATGTTTCTGCACAGATGCACACCTTCCTCTAGTCTTGTTGACAGCCTTTCCAAGGCTTCTTATTTAGCCAGACCATATGTGCTTGGGCATGGAGATTGTGGGATGTGGAAAGAGCATCGCATTATCCTTGGGCTGCAGGAGCAATTCTGAGCAAATTTTGTCTGGGTGGAGATCCAGAGCTCCCGAGTGTGCGTCGCGGGGCGTGCGGAGCCATCGGACGCGATTCTTCCCCTCATTTGTCAAAACCGGGTTCCAGCAAGCCACTTGCCTTCGTTCTATCCCAAAATCAGCCCTCCCTGTCCACTCCTTAAATATTCATCCAAAACATGGATGGAGGCCACCAGGGAGAGGGAACACTGTGTCTCCAGGTAAAGCTTTGCTGCTGAAGTGATGCGAGACCGAGCTGGAGAAGGGGTTGGAAATTTTTCCGCGGGGTTTCGCTTTTCACTGGTACAGGAAATGAAGATCCCATCCCCATTGCTGCCAGCAGGGTTTTGTTTGGGGGTGAGGTGGCAGGGCCAGGAGCCCTGAGGGTGTGGGCTCCGAGGAAGGATTGTCCCAGCAGCAATGCTGCAACAGCGCTGGAGCTTTTGTCTTGCTGGGTATTTTTTTGTGTGTGATGTTTCTTCAGCAGCTTTTTTGATTTTTGCAGAGGGCCTGATTGGATCCATGAATCCATTATTTATTTTCTTTTTGTAAGAGAAGGAGAGTTTCCTGCTTTTCCTGAAGTGTTTGGTATTAATCCTCTCTGGAGTTGGGGACCGTCTCCCTCTGAGGCGTTGCCGTACTCCCTGCACAGACCCCTGTGTTGCTCTGGGCAGGATTTCTCACTGAATAAATTGCTCCAAAGCTATCAGCCTCAATGCCACAGTCTGCTGCTCCTGCTTTCCTGCCCCCACCTTCATCCTGCCATTGATCCAGCCTGCTCCCTGTTTGCTGCAGTCAGGGCTGCCTCTGCCACTGTGCACAGATTGCCTTAAAACTGAATTGGTTAAAACCATTTTATAAACATTCCCTCCCCTTCCTGATACTGTTCAGTGTGCCAGCCAGAGCTGAGAGCATGTAGGGGATTTTACCTGGCTGAAGGATGGGGGAAGATTCCTAAATTTTTTGTGTGTGTGTGGTTTTTTGGTTTTTTTTAATGAAAGTCAATGTGGAAATTAAAAATGACATGATTGTGGGAATCGAGTTCCTGAAGAAGCTGTTTTCTATGGATCTGTGTCCTAGGCAGCGCAGGTGCTATACACCACCATTCTAGGTGGTGTATCCTGCTCAAATGATGCCCTGGTGTGCCTCACTCCCAGCTGTCCCTTGGCTTTGCAGGGATTGGGTTTGCTCCATGCCACATGCTGCCAGCCCTTTGGAGATGTGAGCTCTGGTGCTTGTGCTGCTGCACTGGGCAGTGCTCTGGCAGCTTTGTCTCGAGAGGCACCAGGATGCTTGTTTTCCTGTTGACATGGTTGTGACCTGACTAGAGGTATTTTGGAGATGTAGCCTGTCGTGGTCTTTTTGGAGATATTAAACCCATGTAATGCCCCAAGGCACAGGCAGGTCCACAACGTGAGGTTCAAGATGCCCAGGATTTTGGAGAGTGTCCGTCTGAAGAACCTGGGCCTTGCAGGAAGGAGGTGAGCCCACACTCACCCACTTGGAGATGAGGAGCTGTGCTCGCCTGCGAGGTCTGGATGCCTCTGATCTGGAGCTGCAGGAGCACACTGAGCCAGTGACACAGGAACTCTGTGTCAGACACATCCATACACATCTGTGTGGATGCAAAGAGCTTTTGTAAAGGCAGTGGAAAGTAGGCTTGAAAATAAACAATTTTGCAGGTAGTTTCAAGTATCACCCTGAAAGGTGTGTTTGTACAAAAGGTGGTACAGTGCTTCCAGCAGCTGGTGATGTTCTGTTGTTTCACATTCATCATCCATCCCTCCCAAGCTCCTCTTCACTCCAAATACTCACACAAGAGCCCTTCTGAAGCAACATTTATCTCGAGTGCTGCTATATCAGGATTCATCGATCTTGTTATAAGATCATCTGCACCGAATGGAAGCTCTGGGGGTGGAAGGGGGACACGTGCACTCTGTTCCTCTGGGCCTGTTCTCAGTGCTGCCGAGAGCCCTGGCTCGGGGTAGGACTTAGTTGGATCTTCCTTGTAAGGTGACCCATCCTGGAGCCTCCCCACCATGGAGGGGCCCAGCTCAATGTGATGGTCTGTCTCCAGGAGGTACCCAGGACCCAGCTAAGCAACTGCAGCAAATTTGTCCTCAGTCCCCTGACATCCATTTAGCCAGTTTGCAAATCCCTGCAAATCCCTGGAAGTCTGCCTGAATTCAGTCTTCTCCCAGGATTCCTCCTTCCTGCCCTTGCACAGTGGTCCTTGGTCCTGCGGTCTCTGTCTCTGTACCACCTGTTGTGTCTTCTGGGGAATATCCTGGCTCTGTGTTCCCAACACTTGCAGGCCTACTCATGGTACACTGAAAGTGGTTTGAACAGGCTCCTGCAGGAATATTTTCTGTGCTTACAGATCCTCCTTAACCTCTTCTCTGACATCTTATCTGCAGGAAGTGGTGGATTGAAGGGGCAGTAGACACATCTGGCATTATGAATTATGGAGTGAGCCTGTGCCCTTCCTTACCTTCTGCTCTCTCTGCCCACCCTGACCTCATCCCCTATTCTCTGCTGATGGCAAATGTGATGATGCTGCATCAAACACTATTTAGGATTCTGTTGTCCTGACATCTGTATGTGTTCCTTCTTTGGGTATTTCACATATCATAATGATAATATGAAATCAGTGGGGTTGATGGTTGTGAGGCCCTGGCACAGGTTGCCCAGAGAAGCTGTGGCTGTCCCATCCCTGGAAGTGTCCAAGGCCAGGTTGGACGGGGCTTGGAGCAACCTGGGATAGTGGAAGGTGTCCCTGCCCATGGCAGGGGGTGGGACTGGGTGGTCTTTAATGTCCCTTCCAACCCAGACCATTCTGTGAGTCCTGTATTGACAACCCTGAAGCTCACCCGGAGAACTTAACGCCAGTGGTGCAGATTTATTTGCACATTCTTGTTCAGACAGGACCCCCTTCAAGTCCAGACAGCAGTTTCAGTTTCTGCTCAGGTATTGTCATTCCTGTTGTGCTGTGAGGCAGGAGGTGACAGTGCTGCTGATCTCTGTGTCAGGCTCAGCCCAGTCTCAGCAATAAACCATGTCTCAGGAAATTCTTGGTTTGCTATTGCTCTGGGTCCAGATCTGAGCCAGAGGTGAGGTGCTGCTGTCAACATGTTGTGGTCCCGGCCCTACTTCTCATCCTCAAACTCTTCCCTTGCATCTGTTTTTAAATGTTATTACCCCAGGAGCCTTATTTCCTCTCTTCTCCTAAGAGCAGGAGAAGCAAATTTGCACAGACAGTCTTGCATATCCATGTTTTACATGCTGACCTCGTGTGCCACAGCTGGGTGCCATCCCAGATCTGCTCACGTTTGCATGGCTGTGTCATCCTGCCCTTGCTGGAGAGGACACGACAGGGGATGAGATGAAGTACAGTGAGACCCGCTGGCCCGAGGGGCAGTCTGAACTCAGGCAAACTGAGGGCTCCTAGGTGAGGTTTTTGAAGGCAGTATCAGCAGGAGAGAGATGGAATCCCACCACCACCCAAAATGAGATTAGAAACCAGAATCTCCTCTTTTGGGGGAAGTGCCACAAAGAGCAAGGTTTTCCTGTGGCTCTGTGTCAGGTTTTCCTGTTTTCTTCAGAACGTTTCTTTCAAAGAAAGTATAGAAGATATAGAAAAGTATAGAAAATATGCAGGAGAATAACTGTGTCTTCCACTCAGTACTGATTTTCTTTTTTGACAGCTCGTGGTGGTTGTTCCCCTGCCTTGAAGCTGAACGAGGGGGGAGCACTGGGATGTCCCTGGAGCCAAGTCACCCATCTGGGACCTGCTTCTGCTCTTTGCTTCCCTCCTCCTTTACACACCATGCAGTGCTTGTCCTGTGGCTCTTGGCCAGATGAAGAATTTAGTATTCAGGAAGTTGGGAAGTTTGGCTGTCCTTGGTCTAATTAGTTCGTTAAGCACAGGGGAGCTCAGATCACAGTTCAAATGGCTGTAATTTGAGTGAACTTGAGACAATGGGAGAGGATTAAGTAGCAAAATTGTGTCTATTACTTTGGCCAAAAAAATAACTGTTCAATTTGAATTGAATATTTAATTTTCAGAAAATGAGGGTTAGGTATTAATATGGGCTTGGCAGAGAGTTCATCAGTTGTAAGACTGTGCTGAGAGTTCTTCACATGCTGAGATCAATGCTTGGAGTCGAGCATGACTTTCTGCAAATTCTCCTCTGAACAAATAATTGTGCTCAACAAAGAAGAGACTGGGGAAGATTTAATTGCTTATTTTTGTAGGAGGTCCTCTTAAACAGTCTTCTGGTCTTAAATTGCGTGGCTATCTATAAAATTTTGGAGGTGGCTTTTCTCAGAGAGGGGAACTGCAAGTGTCTGCCCTCCATTTCCCAGGCTGAGAGCTTTGCTGAGATCCTTCTCCTCAAATGGGCATGGTAGAAATACAAACACCAGAGTACCCAGGGGATTCAAAATAATGCAATCTGGGGTGGCTGTTCTCTCTCCCTTAGCAACAGATGTTGGAGTCCAGGTGTATTGCATGGAGTGGGCTGAAGCAGCCACAGCCCGACGCACGTGCTGCATCCCTGGAAGATCTAATGTTGTTTTCATGCTTTTAGTGGTATTGTGCAAGACATGGCTGAGGGACAAAATTATTCTTTGCCTATCTGAGATGGGTAAATGGTGCATTTTATTTTTTTTTTTATTTTAATATTGTGTGCCTGCATCTGTTCCAGTAGGGGGAAAACAATGCTAATTGGAACATTTGAAGGGGTTTGGAGTAAATGAGAACAAACATTACCAGGCTGAGAAATTTAAAGGGAATTCGGTCAAAATGCTAGTGATAGTTTTAGTCAAAATATCTGAATTTAGGGACTTACTGCAGTGTTTTTAGTTGGCTCTGCCTTGCTGAGTATGGTGAGAATAAAAGACAGTTGATGGCTGATTCTGCATTAGCTGAGCTCACAGGGCAGTGTGAGAGCATGGAAGCACTTAGGTTGGAAAAGCCCTCTAAGATCATCAGATCCAACCATTCCCTCAGCACTGCCAAGGCCACCACTAACCCATGTCCCCAAGTGCCACAGCCACACACCTTTTAAATCCCTCCAGGGATGGTGACTCCACCACTGCCCTGGGCAGCTGTGCCAGGGCTGGACAATCCTTTGGGTAAAGAAATTTTTCCTAATACTCGACGTAAACCTCCCCTGGTGCAACTTGAAAGCAGGGCTGTCCTGCTCCTGCCTTTTATTTTCCTGAAATAAAGTCAGGTTTAACCATTGTATAGGCAATGCATCAGCCCCACACAGTGTTGTCCTTTCTTGCTACCTCATCCATGTCTGGGACCTGTGGGCTGTGATAAGGTGTCAGATCAGCAGATCCCTGCTGGAACCAGCTCCTTCCCATGCCAACCAGCCAGATGCTTCCAGGGAGCACCAAATGGAACTCTTTCTGCTGCCGGTGGTCGTGGTGCCCTGGGGGGTGTGCTGAGGTCCCACACAGCCGTGGTTGTGTTTTCAGGATGGATAAAGAGGTTCCTGCACAAGCGTATTTAGGACTTAAAAAGCTTTTGGCTGAGAACGTGCTGTGCAGAGCAAAGGGACACAGAAGCACCACAATGCTGACTCCAAACTCCTTCGAAGTGTGGGCAGAGATTGTGGTTTTTTTTCATTTTGGCCTATATCTGCATCTCTGCCCTATTTCTCCTCTAGCATGAAGGCTTGTGCTTGCTTGGTTCTCATAGTGGACACCTTTAAATCAACCAGAGAACGATGCATTGTGTTCACCAGCATTTCATTTTTTTCCTTCTGTGTTTGCTTCTTTCTTGAATCCCCTTGGTAGGCAAGGGGTTAACAGCATCCTCATGGTTCTTCCAGTTACCCCATCAGGGCTGTTTAAAAATTAGCTTCTCCCCACTTACGGCACTATAATTAGGATACAGGAGTTGTGGGGAATGATTTCACAAAGTGACTTGGTGTACTCGCCCGTGCACCCCAGGGAGCCAGGCAATTATGCATACATAATTCTACTCTTTGAATATTTTCTCTTTCTCTGCATAATTTCTCTCTATTCATCTTTCCAGTGTCCTTCTGAGATAAACTTAGAAGTCTCAGCTTTCAGAATTTAAAAAAAGATCCTGTGCCTGCATGTGCACTATTTGCATTTAAACCAGCAGCCGGTCTCCAGGATGCAGCGGAGGGGAGAGGCCGGGGAGGAGGGTGATGGAGCCTGTGGAAGGAGCAGAGAAGCCCTTCAGTGCAGTAGCACATCCACGCTGGCTGGTGAGGGATCAGAGAGGCAGGGAATCATAAAACAGAATCGTGGAATTGTTTAGATTGGAAAAGCCCACTAAGACCATCAAGTCCAGCTGTTCCCCCAGCACTGCCAAGGCCACCATTAACCCAACATCCCCAAGTGCCACATCCACAGGGCTGTTAAATCCTCCCAGGGATGGGGACACCCTGGGCAGCTGTGCCAGGGCTGGACAGCCCTTACCATGAAGAAATTTTCTTTAATATCCAACCCAAACCTCCCCTGGTGCAACTTGAGGCCGTTTTCTCTCTTTGCTGGGAGCAGAGCCCGACCCCCCCCAGCTCCCTCCTCCTGTCAGGGAGTTGCAGAGCCAGAAGGTCCCCCCTGAGCCTCCTTTTCTCCAGGCTGAGCCCCCCCAGCTCCCTCAGCTGCTCCTGGTGCTCCAGCCCCTTCCCAGCTCCTTCCCTGGACACGCTCCAGCCCCTCAGTGTCCTTGTTTTGAGGGGCCCAAACTGCCCCCAGGGTTGGTGGTGCCCCAGCAGTGCCAGCACCGGGGACGGTGCCTGCCTTGGGCTGGTTCCTCTCCCCGCACAAAACACTCAGGTTCAGACCTCTCCATCTCCATGGGTGCCCCAGGATAATTATGGAGATGCCCCTTTTGGGTGCAGGTGTGTTTTGGCTCTAACCCCCTGTTTGTGCTGTTCTCACCGTTCCTTGCAGCCTGGTGAGCAAAGCACAAGTCAGTGCCGGCATCTTCCCCCCGGTGCAGAGTCAGTTTATCTCTCTAAACTTGCTGTTGACATGATGCAATTTCTCTTGGTTGCAGTGTAGCTGTAGAGCAGAAAAGTTGTGATAAAAAACAACTTGTTGAAGGGATTCTTTGTCATACTCCTGATTCATCTACAATTCCTTTTTTTTCCCCTGGTGCCAAGAGTGTGCTGGTGCTTTGCAATTATACCTACACTTGATGCCTGTTCCTTCTTTCTTCCTTTCCCTTTCTTCCTGATTCAAGTTCCCCATTCATTCTCTCTTTTTTAGCTGCTTCTTCTCCTTTTTTTTTTATTTTATCCACCACCTTCTCAAGGCACTGAAGCTGTAACTGCTTTACTGTGGTCTGAGGAAAAGCTACTGTTCTACTTCCTGAAGAAAGCTCATTGTGTAGTGCCATGAAAAAAGGTTTAAACAACACAAGGGAATAAAGGCACCACATTTCTCTGAAAGTTTTTCTTTTCCTTTTTTATTTTTTATTTTTTAAGGAATAATACATAAGCTGCTAGGAAAGGGCAGAAATGTCTCCTGCTTCTCTCTAGTCGTGCCTGTCAGGCTGTGAAATTCTAAGGAAACCTGCTTTTTACATGGGAGCTTGAAAGCTGGACCACCCCACCTCCAAACCTTTGCTGTTCTCTGCATTACCCTCATAAGCCTAACAAAAAATCCTCAGATTGTTCCCAAACAGCACAGAATCAAAGCTTACAAGGCAGTAGTGTAATTACTTACTTTCTTTTTTGGTACCAGTTTATTGCCATCTTATGTAAGACACTCCAACACGTTCAAAGGGGCCTTTTTAGCAGCAAGAGCTCAGTTATTCCACTATCAGCAGAGTTACTGGAGCCTGGCAGCAGTACAGGGAGGGATGGATTTGCATCCTGGCTCCAGTTCTGTGGAGAGGCCCTGGATGTGCCAGAGCCATCCCTGCTGGACCCCTCTAAGCCCCCAAGTCTCCTGTACATGTTGCACCCATCTGCACTGCCTCACGTCTGTGTGCATCCATCCCTTCCTGGTCAAAAAGGCACCATTTTAAATTAATTTTATTTATTTATGTGGCTATGATTTTTTTAAATTCAAATTATTTAGAATTTCATGTTTATATATAAAATATATATGTATTTTATATTATATATATTTTATATATTTATATTCTTCCTTTTACAGTTATATAAAATTATTAATATTTTAATTTCATTAGTGGGCTGCTTATTATTATGACTGTTATTATTGCTATCATCATCATCATCATTCCTCTTCTTTTCCATCATCATTATCATCGTCATCATCATCATTCCATTCCCTGAGGGCAGAATCTCACCCAACTGAGATGCTGCTGCCTGGGGTGATGAGTAGTGACCCATGTGTGCCTTGGGGTCAGTGAATGAAGGGCAGCGCTGCCTCCTGGTTTGACACTGGACATCTTTATCCACAGGGATTCCCTCCACTGGAACTGTGTGAAAGAGCAAGCCTTGTCCTCTGTCCAACACATGGCACTGGGAGGGAAAAAAGGGGGAAAGAGAGGATTTTGTCAGCTCTTCTCATCTCTGCTCAGCATATCCGTAATGGCATTGTGCTGTGTAAATAAAAGGGATTTAAAATTCAGATCTCTTTTCTACTACTGAGGGGACTGATTGCTGCTGGCACTTTGCTGGTTGTGGACACTGAATATCCATCAGTCCCACTTCCAGGTTTTGTTACTTTTCCAGTGTTTTCTTTCACACTCATACAGCTGAGGGAGCTGGGGGGGCTCAGCCTGGAGAAAAGGAGGCTCAGGGGGGACCTTCTGGCTCTGCAACCCCCTGACAGGAGGGGGAGCCGGGGGGGTCAGGCTCTGCTCCCAGGGAACAAGGGACAGGACAAGGGGAAATGGCCTCCAGCTGTGCCAGGGGAGGGTCAGGTTGGATATTGGGGAAAATTACTTCCCTGAAAGGGTTGTCCAGCCCTGGCACAGCTGCCCAGGGCAATGGTGGAATCTTTTTCCCTGGAGAGATTTAAAAGGATGTGCAGAGGTGGCACTCGGGGACAGGGGTTAGTAGTGGCCTTGGCGGTGTTGGGGGGACGACTGAACTCAAAGATCTTAGAGGGCTTCTCCTACTCAAACAATTCTCTGATTTTCTTATTCTCTAATTTTATGACTTCAAACAACACTGTAGATTTGGTGCAACTTAAACGCAGAGAAGTTCAAACAAAACAACTCTTTTAATTGAAGGTAATAAAGAGGAAACATTTATTTTGCTCATAGCTATGTTAAACAAAGGTTTTCTTAAGCCTAAAGTTGCACCTAAACCTACTTGTGTTTCCATGTGAACGTTTTTTCCTATTTCTATTTGTGCTCTGCTTCCCCAGTAAATAGGCAGGGTGCAAGGGTAGGAATGTTCCTGCCTTGCAAAGACACTTTTCTGGAGTGAAATGAAAATGTTGTTTTATTTCCAATAATACCGCAGCCAGCAATAGTTATTTTAGTAATAACCCCCAGAAGGAAAGTCACCCTGTATATTGGCATCCTTGGTACATACAGTGTGTAAGTGTCAGCTGTAAAGACGGGAGTAGTCTGCTTTAAAAATTGGGAAATGATGGAGAGGTTTTGGCTTGGTGGGGAGGAAAGCCAAGGTGGATTTACTGCAGCCTCTCAGGCATCTCTGTCACCTGCCTATGGAACATCTCTCTTCCTCTCTGGGCACAGGAGCTGCAGAACTGTTGTTGTGACTTAAACCATAGTAATGAATCTGTGCACAGAGATGCCATGAACTGAGCTGAACTTCTCTGCTTTCTCCTGAATTTCGTGGCGGTTTCTCCCGCAGGAGCTGAGGTAGCTTCACGATGCGTTGGCTCTTCCCAATGAAAAATAATTTTAGAAAAACACGCCCAAGCAGTTGGAGTTGGGACATGCAATCCCAAACACTACATCCCTGGGCTCATCACCCTCTGTGCTTTGGCAGAGGAGGTGCCAGTGTGCAAGGAGATGTGTTGTTTGGAGACATGGGGTACTTCTGCCATTGCATCCTGCAGGAAAAGCAGTTGACTTGTCCAACGAGGCATTAAAAGCAATAGACCAAAACAACTTCCCAAGTTGGCAAACTTGGAAAAACTTCAGTAACTCATTGTTTTGCCTTTGAAAAAAGACTTGGTAATTTAATGAATTAAGTACCACAAAGCTTTCCCTTGCAGTTCTCTGTTTATTAGGAACAAAAATGGAGAATTTAGCCTAGGACAGGAGAAGGAAAAACCATAACAGCTTAAGTCTAGAATTTCCCTCTGAAGATGCCCTTAACTTTTTGTTGTTGTTCCCTCCACCTTCCAAACCAACTCCAAAGTCATGGTGGGTAAATAGGGTGACTTCAGCCTTGGTTCCAGGTGAGCCTTGGAACAGACTCGAACTAGAGTTTCTGTACCTACGTGGGCACAGGGACCGTGCCCAGGCTGGTGACACGTGTGGATCACGTACCCGTGCAGCTCCGGCCAGGATTGCCCAGAGCTGCCAGTCTGGACTGGATGGAGTACTTTGGATGCTGCATCTTGGCAAGCGAGTGCTGGTGGCAGATGCTCCCTCTTTGTTTTGCCTGGTATAAATCCGGCCAAGCTCTCAGAGGTGGGGTTATTCTTAGCACCATCGTTCAAGGCTTTTCAGGACAAAGTGCCTCTGCCCAGGGGGGAGTGTCAGCCACGGCTCCTTCCCTCATGACAAGAAGGACCTGGAGGGGCTGGAGCGTGTCCAGGGAAGGGAAGGGAGCTGTGGAAGGGGCTGGAGCAGCAGGAGCAGCTGAGGGAGCTGGGGGGGCTCAGCCTGGAGAAAAGGAGGCTCAGGGGGGACCTTCTGGCTCTGCAACCCCCTGACAGGAGGGGGGAGCCGGGGGGGGGTCGGGCTCTGCTCCCAGGAAACAAAGGACAGGAGGAGAGGAATCGGCCTCAAGTTGCACCAGGGGAGGTTCAGGTTGGATACTGTGAAAAATTTTGTCACTGAAAGAGTGGTTAAGCATTGGCAGAGACTGCCCAGGGCAGTGGTGGAGTCACCATCCCTGGAGGTGTTCCAAAAATGAGTGGATGTGGCACTTCCTGATATTGTTTGGTGGACGTGGTGGTGTTCAGGGAAAGGTTGGACTCAATGGTCTTGGAGGTCTTTTTCCAACCTTAACAATTCTGTGATTCTCCCTCTGCCTTCTCCGTTGGTTCAACCCAGGATACTGGAGTGCCAGCTCTTTGGCTGCCTTCAGAACCACGTTCCTCCTGCTTTTTCCCAATGGTGCAGATTTCCAGGAGGTTGTAAGGTTTTTAAGTGTTTTCTGTGGCAGCACTGGCACGTGTGTGACCCACAGGAGACAGGGCTGCAGACAGACCTCTTCTCTGCAACCCACCTGACAGAGGGAAAGCCTCTTCCTGGCATTCCCCCAGACACAGCCTGCCTGTATCCAGCAGCTCCACAGCCACGTGGGGTTGTGTGTGGCATGAATAGTACTTCACAATGTGCTTTCATTATCTGAACTCACACGACCTATTTCTGCCGCGGTTTCTCACAGTTGGTGGGAGGTAGGAGCACTTTATTTGTTTCATCACCGTGTTTGCTTAACTTCGAACTGACACAGTATTTAAATGGAGCATCCCCCTGTGCATGGCTTGTCTATCCAGGCATTTGTTCCCGTTGGTGTTACTCTCCTCCTCCTCCTCACATTCCCCTGCCTGTGTTACAGCACCTGTTGCTTTTTGCCAGAAATCAGACCGTAAAATTTTCCCAGTGGGGATAAATTGTGCCTGCGTGGCTCTGGGCATTGCAGGACTGGATCCTGCCCAGAGTCTGAGGGCCCTGAGGTGGCAGCAGGGAAGGTGATGCAGGGATCCCACAAGGGGAGATGGTCACAGATGTCCATTCTTTTGAACCCAGGCAATGTTATGAAATACCCATCAGCACCATCAGAAACTTGTTGCTTTGGTCCCTGAAATGCTGTTCAGGTGAGGTCATGGCTTTAGCCTTCACAGCGGCTTCTGGCTGGGACGTTCCTGCCTGTGATCCTGGTGGAAGTGCTGGTGTTCAGCTGCGCTGCCTCTGCCTCCGAACACGCGCCTGTGTGTGGGTCACGTGGTGTGGGAATCCCACAGCACTCTGGATTTGGGAAGCACGAGGGCAGTGCATGTTAACAGACATTTAACATCTCCTCTTGCCTGGTGCAGCCTTCCCTGCCAACAGCAGGCAGTGGTTCTGTGGCAGGAATGGCAGGAGGGGAAGGAGCCAGAGGCAGCACTTCTCCTCTTGTCTTCCCACAGGCTTTGGGGCATAGAGGGATGGCCTGGAGTTTGGAGAATATTGAGCCTTCTGCACACATACCTTCTCCTAAAGGGACAGGCTGGGACAGTTGGGAAAGTTCAGCCTGGAGAAGGCTCCAGGAAGACCTTCAAGCCCCTTCCAGGGCCAAAAGGGGCTCCAGGAGAGCAGGAGAGGGACTTGGGACAAGGGATGGAGGGACAGGACCAGGGGGAATGGCTTCCCCCTGCCAGAGGGCAGGGAGAGATGGGATATTGGGAAGGATTTTTTCCCTGGGAGGGTGGGAAGGCCCTGGCACAGGCTGCCCAGAGAAACTGTGGCTGCCCCATCCCTAGAAGTGTCCCAGGCCAGGTTAAACGGGGCTTGGAGCAACCTGGGCTAGTGGGAGGTGTCCCTGCCCATGGCAGGGGGTGGGACTGGATGGTCTTTAAGGTCTCTTCCAGCCTAAACCATTCTGGGATTCTATGGTTTGCTGTCAAGGGAATTTTCACTTCTCCGACTGCGTCGTGTGTAATGTGGACACGGATACTCAGGATATTCCAAAGGCAGGCAAACCAAAGTCCCTTTTTTTATCATCACAATACTCTTTGATTAAGATCATTACAGCAACTGGTAGCAGCATGACTGGTGAGAGTGAGCTGGTATTTCTGTCTCACAGGCTGCAGCTCAGTGTTCAAGCTGTCAGCCCAGATGCAATTTAAAAAAAAATAAAAAATAACAGAAAGCCAAAAATGGTTTTCATCCATTGAGCCATTTTAGAGCTGTGTTTTTAAAAAGTAGATTCTAACTTGCTAGGGCGTATTTTTATGGATGACACAAGATTTTCAGGAAAAATCTCCTGTACATTCTCGTTAGCTTGTCTTGTGAGAAAATGCTCATGTGTGCAAAGGGATCTTTGATAGGAAATTGGTACCAACCACAACTACTCTTCGCATACTATTTTCGTTTGCCATCCAAAATGGATTTTCTGCTTACTTTGAACCTCTGTAAAAAGGGAGAAACAATAGAGTGTCTTGCAACTTTGCATTTTCAAGCAAATCAGCATCATTTAATGCAATGGTGACATTGTGCAGGTAAATCAGAACAGGAACCATTCATTCCTGTGGATGAGTAAGGGTGGACTTGGGGGGAAACATGGGCAGATTGGATAACTAGTAAAAGATAAGGAACGTGGTGAACTCTTAAATGCTCAGAAATTGTAGGACTGGCTTAAATAATGCAATTTTAAAAGTAAATCTTGATTATTTTTTTATGTGTGTGCTGGGTTTTTGAGTTTCTAAGTCACACTTGGTTCATATTTTCAAGTATTTCTTTGCAGGCTGGTGGGTCAGGCACATGCTTTTGTTTTAGGTGAGACTGTCAGATCATCACTTGACTCCAGGAGCTCAAGCATTTGGAAAGACACCAGACAGTCAGAGCTGAGCACACTGGGTGAGCTGGAAGCACTAAATTTAGATCATTTAAAATCCTTCACTTCTGCAGGGCTGCTGGATTGTTAACTGAGGTGAAAAAACCGTGGAAGTACTTTGAGTTTCAAATTGATAGCATCCTTTTAAAGCTGAGCGTGAATCCCATGGCGCTTCACCTCCCTCCCACAATCAGATCCAAAGAGTGAGAGGAACACTGTCATTTTTTTCCCCCAAGCTATCCAAAGAACAGATATCAGGGATCTGTTAATGAAATATTAGCAGATCCATGCCAGGAGAAGCGACAGTAAGAGAAATCTGTGCTGGTAGACAGGGGAGTTGCAGCAATGACCCAACACGACTGAGCCAATTCAACCCAGAGATCTGTTTGCTATTGAGAGAAAATATTCCTGGCTCCAAGAAAGGAGGATGAAAACCCTCTAGTACGATGGAGTTGCACCATCTGTGACACCTGCATTCAGTGACGGGCACGGGGGATAATAGGCAACGAGATTGTACAGCCAAACATGCGTCATTTACCTTGGAATAAAGAGGTTTAATTCTGAAAGGCTCTCAGCACATCTTGAGGTAAATGGGAGCCAAGGACGTTTGTCACCTGGCAGACTGAGACGTGGAACCAGACTCATCCCAGCATGAGTAAATCTTACAGGGCTGCACGTAGAAATGTCCTGCTTGTCGTGGGCTGACAGCACGGGGGGTTCTGTGGGAGACTGGCTGGACCTGGAGCATCACTGCAGAGCTGAAAGTTGGATGGGTGGCCAAAATCACCACTGTGAGCCTTTTTTGCCCAAGAGGATGCTGAAAAAAACCCCCTGTTCCTCCCCACCCTGGTTATTTGTTGTCTGGGCAGCAAATGTTGAGTGGCAGCTCATCAGAGATGTGGGGTGAGCCCTGGGGCTCACGAGCATCCTCTGCACCCCACCCTTACCCCAGTGGCTACAGCACCTGTTCTGTGGGTCATTTCGGGTACAAGAGCAACTTATCACAGGTTATCTCCTTGATACAAGCCTCTCTATTAAAGAAAACAACCAGGAACTGTTTAATATTCTCAGATATTAAAGATGTCTTTAGTTCATCTGAGCCTTGGAGCTCTGCACCCTGAGCCGTGGTTTTCAGTTACTCCCTCGCTTCCTTGGGTTTGGCTTTTTTTCACAGACTCACGGAATTGTTAAGGTTGGAAAAGGCCTCCAAGTTCACCAAGTCAACCAGCCCCACCACCATGGTCACCACTGAACCATGTCCTCCAGTGCCACATCCACATGTTTTTTGAACACTTCCAGAGATGGTGACTCTACCACCTCCCTGGGCAGCCTCTTCCAGTGCTTGACAACCCTTGTCACCTGAAGAAATTTTTCCTAATACCTACCAGCAGCCTCCCTGGCATAAGTTGAGGCCATTTCTTCTTGACCTGGGAGCAGAGCCCAACACCCTCCTGACTCCCGCCTCCTGTCAGGGAGTTGGAGGCAGCCAGAAGGTTCTCCCTGAGCCTGCTTTTCTCCAGGCTCAGCCCTCCCAGCCCCCTCAGCTGCTCCTCATCAGACTTGCGCTCCAGCCCCTTCCCCAGCTCCGTTCCCTTCTCTGCACATGCTCCAGCCCCTCAGTGCTTTTAAGGATCGACAAACTTGCAAATAAGCCTTTCAGAGCACAGCCCAAGCCCTTGGAAACTGCCTCCAGGAGCGTGTGAGGGGCTGGCCAGCCCTGACAGCTCCTGTTCTCATTTAGGCAGTGACAGCTTCCACCTCGCCGTGCCCAGGGCAAATTGGCTCTTTTTGAAACAACTCACATTTCTTGGGGTGTAGACTGAGCTCTGCAGCCCTGAGCTCTCCACAGCCCATTTATCAGTTCCTGCTCAGAGGTTTTCAGCGTGCCTGGGATATCATGTGGGTTTAGCAGACAGCCTGGGAGACGTGCCACCCGGTACCGTCTCCATTAACCTCTCCAACGTGGCGAGCCAAAAGCCATCACTTCGCATTGCTGCAGGCCTTGTCCTGCTGGGAAAGCAGCCTGTCCCCTGCGCTTTAAATATACTTTGACATGCCAATCCCCATTTTTAAGATCCAGGGTGAAAAAGCAGGCTCTGCCTGCATCATTCACGGCGTCACCTCGCCATGGAAATGTCCAGGAATCCTCTCAGTGACTTTAAGATGCCGTGTTAATGCCTTTTCCTTAAACAAGAGCCATGGGCACAGCTAGAGGATGAGTTTGAGACTTAATTTATGCATCACTCTGAAGGTTGTTCTCATCTTTCTTGCCAGGACATAAGCTTGATGTGAGACTCCACCTGGAGTACTGCATCCAGCTCTGGGGTGCCCAGCTCAGGAAGGACCCATTGGAGCGAGTCCAGAGGAGGCCACAAAAGTTATTAGAGGGACGAAGCACTTCTGCTGTGAGGAAGGGCTGAGAGAGCTGGGCTTGGAGAGGAGAAGGCTCCAGGGAAACCTTAGAGCCCCTTCCAGGGACTAAAGGGGCGCCAAGAAAACTGGAGAGGAACTTTGGATAAAGGCATGGAGGATAAGAGGGAATGTCTTCCCACTGCCAGAGGCCAGGATTAGATGGGATATTGGGAAGGAATTCTCCCCTGTGAGGGTGAGGAGGCCCTGGCCCAGAGAAGCTGTGGCTGCCCCATCCCTGGAAGTGTCCCAGGCCAGGTTGGACGAGGCTTGAAGCAACCTGGGCTAGTGGGAGGTGTCCCTGCCCTTGGCAAGGGGTGGAATGAGATGAGCCTTAAGGTCCCATCCAACCCAAACCGTTTTATTGTTCTATGAGTCCACGTTGGTGTCTGCTAGACCACGAGGGAGACTCTCTCCCATTCTTCAATCAGGAAATAATCTCCATGGCAGTGACAGCGACTGCTGTGTGTGACCACGTGGGGCTGTGGCAGCACAAGCTCAGCACCTCTGCCCGCTCACCATCCCTCTTCATCCCCACTGTGGCCACCCCTCATACTGGAGTTCATAAGGTTCCCGTGTTGTAACTGCAGTTTTTTCAGCAGAGAGGAGGCTGGATCAATTCCTGCTTTGCAGTTGTGCAGGTGGAGTTCATCAGAGATCCTGGGCCACGGCAAACCTTTTGGTCCCTTCCTATCCGCCCTGGCAGAGGCTCAGCCTGCCCCTGCTTTCCCTGCAGCCTCCACCCCCAGCAGCTCTTGCTCCTGCTCCCAGGGGCAGAATCACTTATTTGCTGCAAATCAAACGCCCGCACATCATTTGCTTTAGCCGAGATACCTTTGAAGGAGTTTCTACAGACTGAATTTGTAATGCACGTGTGGGAACATTTTTTTCCCACCGTTATCAGGCCTAATGAAATCCCAGGTCGTTTTTAGGCAGCCTGTTATCTCTGTGATCTGGAGCTCTGCACTAATTTCCAGGAGTCTAAATTTTCGAAATGAACTTTCTCATTGTGGGGTGGACGTGGCATTTCCTCGGCACAGATCCCTGGGGCTCAGGAAGAGCAAACCCCAGACTCTTCTGGGCAGCACTTACCCAGTGCACTTTTTACCCATGTCTGGTTTTGAAAGCTTCCTGTGTGGTCTGAATGCATCTTGGCTTTCAGCTCCATTCTCACATTGGCTTTCTGGTCACAGGGATTTTGGTGTTATTTACTTTTTTGTGCATGTGTCTGTCTGCAACTCTCTCAGTGGTACCAAATCTTTCCATCAGCAAATCATGGAATCACAGAATGGTTTGGGGTTGAAAGGGACCTTAAAGACCATCCTTCCAACCCCCTGCCATGGGCAGGGACACCTTCACAGAATCACTGAATCATAGAATGATTAGGGTTGTAAGGGACCTCTGGAGATCATCCAGTCCCACACCCCTGCCTAGGCAGGGTCACCTGGAGCGAGTGACACAGGTGGGTTTGAATGTCTCCAGAGAGGAGACTCCACACCCTCCCTGGGCAGCTGTTCCAGTGCTCTGCCACCCTCAACATAAAGTTCTTCCTCATGTTGAGGTGGGACTTCTTGTGTTTTGCTTTATGGCCATTGCTCCTCATCTTGTCACTGGGCACCACTGAAAAGAGTCTGGCACCATCCTCTTGGCATCCACCTTGGAGATAGTTACACAAAGAGATGAGATCCCCTCTCAGTCTTCTCTTTTTCCACAAGACTTTTTGTTCCATTACCTGTGCCAGGGGAGGTTTAGGTTGGACATTAAGAAGAAATTATTCACAAGAAGAGTGATTAGATATTGGAATGGGCTGCCCAGGGAGGTGGTGGAGTCGCTGGAGGTGTTCAAGGAATGACTGGACGTGGCACTCAGTGCTCTGGGCTGGTTGACGAGGTGGTGATTGGTCACAGGCTGGACTCGATGATCTCAGGGGTCTCTTCCACCCTAAATGATTCTGTGATTCTGAGAGCAGGATGTGTCTTGAGCTTCGAGCAGAGGCTGCTCTCCTTGCAGGTTTCTGGTTTTGTAGAATCTTGGTGGCACTGCAGAGCTACCTGAAACAGTGACACTGTGTGCTGTGTCTCCTGCTGTCCTGTCCTCATGTAACATAAAAAAACCTTACCGTGGAGCTGCTCAGGTCCTTGTTCTTACAGGTAAGTCCTGAAGAGATAAGGACAGCCAAAGTGAGTGATTCAATGTAGATATTCCTTAACTCAGAAGACACACTTTGATGCACATATGAGCAGGGCTCTGCTTTGTCCCTAGACACCATCCTTGTTGCTTAATTTGATTTAAATGAGGTTAAATAAAACCTGCACAATGTGTTTTACTGGACTTCCATCAAATTGCTCAACAATAGCACCACTCATGGTGTGTAGAAATATGTCTTTCCACTCTCCGAGTAAAAGTAATTTATCAACAAGTGGCCCTTGTCCCTGCACCGTGGCAGGTCTTTGTGAAATCTACCTTTTAAAGAAGGCTGTGGTTTATACAACATGTTTCTTCATTACGAATGTGCCATATTTTTTAAATGTGAAGATGCCGAAGAATGAGAAGGAAGCGTGTGGTTTGGAATAATTTGTGAAGGGGAAAGCTCTCCATTGTGCAGACACTCCTTGAAATGAATAGATCTGCATTAAATGTGTTCTTGAACTTGGCGATGGACTTTGATTTCATCCATTGTAGAGGATATTTCACCAGTGCAAGGGAAATGCGTGGAAGGGGGAACTGGGTGATTTATCCTTCTCTCTCCACCTTTGTGTTTGTCAGCCATGGAGGGGGCTTGTCCCCCTTCCCTCTCTATTTTGTTTAGGACAGGCAGTAATTGGAACACCCTCCAGCATATGGGAGGGTTTGTCTGCTGGAAGGGTTTTAATCCATATCTCCTGTTTCCCCTGTGCTTTCTGGTGCCTGTCCCACGTGGACAACCTGGATGCAGCACGGCCCCTTCCTAAGCAGGGTCCTGCCCCTTTGCACCACACACTGAATCCAAATGACCACAGCTTGGTTGACCCATGGCAGTGACCAGGACCAGCCTTGGGTGAGTGTCCCTACTTGGAATCTAAGGGATGATTTTTAGTTTATCCAACTGAAACTTTTTCATTTAATTTTATTTTATTATAAATCTGAACTGACAAGTTGGAAATTAAGACAACACACTTTTCCAAACATGCCTCACTGTGTGATCTTACCTTGGAGTGGGAGTTCTCCAGACCCCGGTGGGAGGTGCTGGGATCTCACCTGCCAGTGCAGAAGGGAGAGAGATGTCCATCTTCAGCACAGGGGATGGAGACACAGACTCTCCTGGCAGGCTGTTAGGAAACAGAGGAGATGATGCTCCCCCAGGCTCTGTCAGTTTAGAGCTGGGGGAAAGCAGAGCTGCCCAGGGTTTGAGGTC